>NC_133167.1:78544423-78859615 GCF_040802235.1 Manis javanica | reverse complement strand
CTCTGTTCTTGGAAGAAACACCAGAACAAGTTATTCTAAAGCCTGAGACCCCTTGTTCTGTGGAAAGAATAATTTATATTGCTATTGTCCTTGTATGGTTTTGTTGTGTTGTTATGAGTGAACAGGCTCTTCCTACTATGCCATTTATGTGTATAGTGGTAGGAAAAATTATAATAGTTCAGTAGAGAGAAATAAAGGGATGTGAGACATTCATTGAGTGAGACGGGAAGCCAGAGAAGCACGGGGGGGTCTGAGCTGAGAGAACCGTGCAGGCGTGCAAATGCCGGGTTTGAGCTGATCGCAGAACGAGGGCGATGTCTGAGTGCCCAGAGTACCGACCAGCTTTCTTTCTGGTTTTCTTGACCATGATGCTTTTCCTGCTTGTGCCATTCCCCATTCAGGCTTCCTGTTCGAATGCGAACCTGATGAAGCCAACAACGTGCCAGCACCTTACCCAGTTATCTCCTAACCGTTTCGCAGAACTCTTCCTGCCATGCCTTCCAACCCAGGATACCTGTGAAACCGGGGAGAAGCCTGCACATCCAGCAACGTGATGGGCGGGTTCCAGTGGTGAGGGATGATGATGAGTGCAGAGGGGACCCCTCGATTCTACTGCTAAGCATGTCCGTTCCCTTTGAGACCAGTATGATCTATTTTCATTCTTCATCCTTGGAGAAAGAGAAAGTGTGTTTGGTTGAAAATAAAATGGCACAGCTGTCAAAATTACAGGTGCTTCCTCCCTTTGTACAGGATTATGGAAGATGCATGGGAAAGCACAAGCTTGAGAGCAACCGGTGCAGTCCTTGGAAGTTATCTGCTCACAAAAACATATCTTGTCCTTGAAGATGAGCCAAGACTCCTCGCTCTGAAAATAGGGAGACCTTGAGGATGTGTGAAAACACCTCCCCGCCAGCGCCACCTAAGGTCCAATTATCTCCTGGTAAACAATAAACTTTGCCAGCTTGATCAGACACCCTGTCTTGCTGGGCCGTTAATCCCGCGGGTCGGGACATTATAAGGCCTAAGGGGAGACAAGAGCAGAGAGGGCAGGATGGGTCAGTTTTACTTCAAGAAGTGTTGCTGCCTGGCTGGAGGTGCTGTGCCCTGAAGGGCTTGCAGAGGGCTTTGGGGCCCTCCTACGGAAGAAAATGCCTGGGACTCTTGCTGCTGAAGGCAGAGCGAGGATCTCCCCAGACGGAGTGTAGAAGATGGATAACTTCAGCCTTTAAACACTGACTTTATGGCTGATCGCTGATTCCTAAAACAAATGGATAAGAAATTCTCTAGAAACTTCCCTAATATTCTTTAATCATAGTTTAAATGGAAGTTCCATCTATTGCGATTTTACAGTTCATTATAGTTAGAAGATTCTGAAATTTCCTGTTGCTAATTACTTACCTCACCTCTCTTGGGTTTATTTGTTCTTTGCTTTTAAAATAAATTTACATTCTTGTAAGTCTTTACTATAGTTTTCCTAAGACTAATCTCTAGATACTTGAAAGTTAATTTCCCTCCTATTTGGAATTTAGAGATTTCAAGGTATGGACATACAATTCACTCAAAGGAGATGTGTTATGAACGTTTCTTTATTAATCAAAAGTGATCAGTAATACTGTTGATAGTGTGTGTTATTTTGGCAGGCTGTTTGTGGAGAACTAAGAGTTTATTGAGAAAGGTAATATATTTCAGTGTTATGATACTGTCAGCATAAAATATAGACCATTTCACAAACTAAAGAAAGAATATTCTGTATCAACTGCTAAGCACATCTTTTATACGTATCTTACTTCTGACATGATCAAAGGACAATTGCTATCATATGCTAGAGACTGCTTCTTTTCTCTCTTTCTGTAAGCACAAACTATAATCTTAATCTTCACATGAGACTTCATCTGTATAACTTCAAAAAGTATATTGATCAGGTAATTAAATGAAATCTGATGTTTGACATCATGTACAAGAATCATTTCTTGACAGAGTATTCTGTTTTCAGCTCATTGCATCTCTATTTGTCTTATCTCATATAATTCATTTACTTTAAAAGAACTTGGGCCAGGTAGTGGACAAAATGGGAAGAAAAGACTATATAGGCAATAATACTTTTTTGTAAAAAAAAAAAAAAAAGCACAAAACTTCCTATAAAAGTGTTAAATAAGCATTAGGCCAAATCTGCACGTTTCTAGGTCTTCCATTCAGACTGCAGCAGCAGAAGACAGAGTAAGATGAGAAAAGGACAAGCAGATCTTATATTGGTAATTAGCTTTGATCCTTTCTGAGCAGACAGACTAGGAGAAAGACCCTTAGAGTGGTTCCAAAGGGACAGAGACATATGGCAGAAACTGTTGACAGGAGCTGGGACTTCCTGGAACAGGAGCAAATGTTTAGAAAGTGTCACAGGGTGAAGACATGGAGCAGTCAGTTGCCTGGCCTGTTCCAGCAGTATCTTTAAAAGGGTAAGCCTGGGGATGCCACAGTGGTGCCGGCAGGAGCTGTGAAAGCTATCGTGTAACCAGAGCGTGCCCAAAGCAGAAGATAGACAAGAGTATCTTCAGGGAGCGACATGGTCAGGAGGCCTGCAAGTAGCACCATGAGAATCTCCACGCATTGGAGAATGGAAGAGGCACATGGAAGTTACAGAAGTGGCCACCATGGTAACCTGAAACCGGAGCCCTGCAGAAAGGGGAGATGGCACTTCTTGAAAGGCAGGGTCCTCGTTACCTTTGAGCTGTAGTTTTCAAACTTCTGGCGTGAAGTGAGGCAATGCAATACTGTCTTAGTGCCTTTCTGTGTGTCCCTGTTATAATGCAGACTGATGATGTATATATTCTAATTGTATATTAGAATTTGTGGGTTTTTCATTAAGTGGGTGTTGTTAATGAACTGTCTTATTTTTGCATTCCATTCTTTCAACAGATATTTATTGAGAAACTATTACATACTGAATACTGACATAGGCCTTGGAGGAAATGAAAAGACAGACAGGACTTCCTGCTCTCATGAAGCTTACATTTTAGTGAGGGGTGATGGACAGTGTGCAAAGGATTGCACAAAGAATTGTAATCGGCTGTTGTAGTAGAGAGAGACCAGTTAACTTCTTAAGATTAGGATATAAGTGGTGAAAATAAATGGCCAAGTGAATATGGAGGAAATAACATTTCAGTCAGAAAATCTAAAGCCCATTGCAAAGGCTGTAAGGTAAGAGTAAGCTTGATTTATTTGAAAATCTAAAGTCGAGTTAGTGTGTTAGAACATAATGAGCAATGGAGAAAGTGTTAGGGAATGGATCCTAGACACAGGCTTCATGAGATGAGGTAAGACTTTGGAGTTTTATTTCAAATGCAGTTGTTATGGAATGGATGTGTGTGTCCCTTCAAAATTCATATGTTGAAATCTAACACTAATGTGATGGCATTTGGAGGTGAGGACTTTGGGTGTTAATTAAGTAGTGAAGGCAGAGCCTCCTGAATGGGATTCGTACCCTTATAAGAAGAGATCAAAACTAATTTATTTTCTTTCCACCATGTGAGGAGTCAGCAAGACAGCTGTCTGAAACCAAGAAGTAGACTCTTACCAGACACTGAATTGGCTAACACCTTGTTTTTGAACTTCCCAACCTCCAAAACTGTAACAAGTAAATTTATGTTGATAAGCCACCTGGTTTATGGAATTTTGTTATGACAGTGTAAGCTGACTAAGATGGCAGTGGTAAGATACTAGAGTATTTATAGGTAGAAGACCAACTTTTACCAAAGAATGATTTTTTTCCTTTTATAAAAGAATACTCTGGGAAATGAATGCAGAATAAATTATAGGGATTAGGGATAAGAGTAGGTACATGGAAACTAGTTAAGAGATCACTGTAGTAGGCATGAAAGTGGGTGATTGTGGTCACAAGGGAGATTAATGAATGAGTATAGGATGTGATTTTAGGTAGGGACAAGAAACTTTTTGAAATGGGTTGGACATGGAGAGTAACGAAAGAGAAAAAAAGATTTCTGGTTTGTACAGTTTGTCTAGCAAGGGGCAATTTAGAGAGTAGAAATGTGACATCCCAAAATACACCTGGAGTGAATGCATCAAGAGCTTTGTCCCAGCCATTTTGAGACTGAGGCACTGCTTTGAATTACAGGTAGAAAAGTCAGATATGCTTTTGGATATTCAATCCGGAAATCAGGAATTCCTGAGTTCAGAGAAAGCTTACATTTAGATATATGAAAATAAAACATCAATAAATTCAGCCTTTAAAATCATTACAATGACATCTCCAAGCCACTAGTATAACACCTTGCACATAGTAGGAATTCAGTAAGCATTTCTTAAATGTATTTCCATATGGAAGGTATAATGCTAAAGATAGAGCATATAAAAAAAGAATAAGTGGTTTGAGTGGTATGAGAGATGGCATGTTAGTTTTCTATGGCCACTGTAATAATACACCATAAACTGCATGGCTTTCAACAACGGAAACTTAGTCTCTTGTAGTTTCAGAGGCCAGAAGTCTGAAAGCAGTGTCACTGGGCTGAAATCTAAGTATCAGCAGAGACAAGCTCCCCCACAGACTCTCGGGGAGAATCCTCTGCTTGCCTCTTCAAGTTTCTGATGGCTGCTGTCATGCCTTGGCTTGTGGCTCCTTCATTCCAATCTTCAAGATCAGCATCTACAAATACCTGCTCTATGTATCACCTACTACTTTTCGTCTGTTTCATCGCCTCCCAGAAGCCCTGTTCTGAGGTTAGATGTGACTGCCGTTAGAACTCACCCGGGTAATCTTGTCCTCTCAAGATCCTTAATCACATCACATCTGCAAAGACACTTGCTTTTTTTTTTTTAATTTTTTAATTTTTTAATTTTTTGCCATATAAGGTAACATTCAGAGCTTACAGGGTTTAGGAGGTGATATCTTTTGAATGCCATTTTCCCCATTCCACTACAGATGGAGTTTATATACTGATAAACATTAAAATTATAAGGATATATAATTATAGCTAAAACGCAGTGCTGTGTGAAGTATCATAGGAGCATGAAAGTGAAACAAATTAATTCTGGGGATGACCCAGGAGGAGTACTGCAATACCCTGGGTCTTAAAGGAAAAGTAGGAATTTGTAAGGTTGATGGCATAGGAAAGGAACCCCAGGCATGAAGAGCTATATGAATAAAGGCAGGGGGCTGTGAACATATGGTGTAAGCAAAGGAACAATGAATGAATACACTGTAATCTCAGCTCCTAAGCAAGAAGTATTATTGAGTCCCTGCCATTGTTTAGCTCAGGTGGATACAAAATAATTGAAGACATGATACTTGTACAAGTCTGTAAACTTAGATCAGCTTTGGGGAAATAAGATGTGCATACATGGAACAAATAAAGAATAATAAAAATCAATATGTAATTATATGCTAACCTTTGTAATATTTACTAGGACTTCAGGAATAAAAGGTATCACCAGGAAACAGTTATTTTGGGGGATGGGGAATGCCATCATACTAGATGAGCATAATGTGAATATGTGGAGAAGGTAGAGTGAGTGCACAAAGTAGTTTAAGCAAAAGAAAGCATGAAATAAAGCAGGATAGAAACTGAGAGGAAATGAGGCTAATAGCATGGTTAGAGTCCCTAGAAGAGCAAAGAATGAGATTAGATAAACCAAGATGTGGTCCTGCTATTGAAGAATTTAAGAGCCCAGGGAAGCTGGCTCCCTGAAGCCTTTCTCAAATAGTATGGACCATGTCGGCACGTGCATGCCTGCAATAGAGTTTGGACTGTGTTATTTACTACCATGTATAAGCATTTACGATTAAAATAGAGAAAAAATTTTGCATCCATCAAATTGTGAATTCTCTGAGAGAAGAACACATGTCCATGCTTTTTCACTTTCCCTGTAATTTGAAACAGGAAGTGTTACAGAAAGCCATTACTGAGAAAGAGAGAAATTGACACAGAGATTGTAAGGGAGAGAGAGAGAGTTATGTTGTTGACTAGTTCCCTAGCATTATACAGAATGAACACTGTGTAAAACCTGGTAGGAGAGTCATTTAAATGATTGCCCCAGATCACTGCCCGATCATCTGGTTAATGGTGATCTTCATTTAGACTAGCAATGAGCTGAGAGAGACAGACTGTAAAGGAGTTAGCATAGGAAGGACTGATTTTTACCCAACACACACACACACACACACACACAGGCATGCACTCCCCTGGACTCTCTCACCTGGGGCATAAGTATAATGTTTTCAGCCTGTCTGCCTTAGTAGAATTGATAAGATAAGATAATATTTACAAATTATGCTGGGAACCACAAAAGTTGTTCTACTAATAAAAAATATTTTGCTAACATGGCATTTGATTTGAAAGTTTTAAAAAGTCCCTACATACTTGTAGAGTTATTATAAGCAAGGGAGACAATTTCAGTGGTCAGGACCTAAGAGGTAGAGCTGTCTGTCTTCTTTAAGTATTCTTTTTGTTGATCTTACAAATATTTCAGCACTGATTAAGGAACAAGCAATGTCCAAGGATATGACATTTAATTTTTGTTCTGTTTTTAATTATGGATGGAAGCAGATTATGACCTGGGTGCATTCATTCATTTCATTTATTAAAATATACACAATTTTTCCTGCCTGATGTTCCAAATACATTTTTCCAACTGCTCACTATGCTTCAGACACTATATTAGACTCTGGGAATACACAATTTGAAAGGCAGGATCTTTTCTCCTGAGAGCACAGTATAATGTAAAAATAGATGCAAAAACACATAAATATGTAATCACAAAAATATAGGGTAAGAAAATAGTTAATGGAAGTCTTTACTGGGAATTTCAAGTTAGTCCTCAGGAAGTGAGGGAAGACCTCACCAAGAAAATAGGAGCAATTGAATGAAAAAGAGACTCATCTGAGAGAATGGAATCATATGTAGATTTCAGATGGGAGAAAGTGTGGTAAAGCGCTCAGATGCATGGAGGAATAAGGCATCCTTCTTTGATACTGTAGGTGAGTAGGATCCACGGTGGAAGGGCTGTGGTAACTGAAGGGACTTGTAGGAAATTGTACTCTGAGTACACTGTTTAGGGGGGATCTGTCAAAGCACGATAAACACTGGAGAATGATACTGTCAGACGTGCATTTAAAGGTAATTTAACAGAGATGAACAAGCACCAATGAGATAAGCCTCTATAAATATTAATTAAGGACTAATAGTTAATATCATAATTAATAGTTAATGACTATTAGTTACTATTTCTGGCAGGCATATTATAGCCGTGGTGTGGTTATTATTTTTTCTTAAATGCCTGTATTGTTCTAATGCTGATCACTGCAGTGTCCAAGAATAATGACTTTGAGATCCTTCTTTTCTGTTTCCTGAGTTTGGAGGTTTGGTGTCTCCGGGTCTCTATTCATTGCCATTTTGTGTGGCTGCGCTATTACTGCTAATAGGGAACTCAGGAACCAGCAGTCTTAGGTGGGCAGGTCAGAACTCACTGGGGTCTGAGAACAGTACGTAAAGGAGGATAAACCAAGAGAAAGTAATTACTATAATAATAACATGTCCAGAGAGGGATCTTGACCTTTCACAATCCTGAGCCATCGAGGATGCTCCACTGGCTGTCTGGAATAGTGAGGAGATACATCTCCCCTACCAGGCTAAATATCCTTTTTGAGAGAACCTCACTGAGGAAGAAAGTGACGTCTGCTGAGTTAATGCACGGGGCATAGTTGTTTGGAAGTCCAGGATTAGATGTCAAGGAGGAGAAAAAAAATGTGCACACCTAAGAGGATCTAACATGTATTCAGAAGTACAAGACTGGTTAACACACAAGCTGTTCAAACTGAAATGTAGTGGGAAAGAAGAAATAATGGTTGTGTGTGGGGGGGGTCTCTGAACAAGGTAAGGACAGTCATACAGCTTCTGTGACACCCCTGTCCACGTGCATTTCTTTGTGATCATAAAGCTTCTTTCAGTGCCATCAGGGCATTCATCTTAATGTACAAGTAGGTTTTCATTTATAAGATTTAAGTCTGTTTCTCCTACTCTGGAAGCAAAGGCTGCTGCTAGTTTCTGATTTCTGTGTATCCACCAAGCCTACCTCAGCACTGGGGAAATAGTAAGTGCTTAATCAATAAAATTACCATTTATAAAAGATTTAATTAGTGTATGGTATTCCTTGTGACTGTCAAATTTTAACATGCACACAATCAGAATTTTGTTGTAAGGCAGGTTTTGATTCAGTGGTTTTGGGGTGTCACTACCGCTGGCCACACTTTGAGAAGCAAGGAATTAGACATTTAAGGATGAACATAACATCTAAGATCCAGGAAGCTTAGTAACTCGTCCAGTTCACCCAGCAGATAGAGGAGTTTTGGATTCCAACCCTGCCATGCTGACCTCTGTTCTCAAGCATGCTCTTTGCTTTCCTAAACTCCAGCCCTTCTTAAATGTGACCACACAACTCCCCTGTCTCCCTTCCAAAACTGTGCCTGCCTTTCTAGGGTCCTGAAAATCCTGCATGAGTAGTGGAGGGTTGCTGCCTTTTTACATGGTACACTACCAGAAAGCTTTCATTTCTCTAGACCCAAACTAAATAGCTTCACCAGTCAAAAATTATGTCCTCACACAGTGACTAAAGGTGGATTCTCTTCCTCTGCCTGTCTTAGCTGAAGTTACCTCAGTTACAGCACCCAGAGGTGGGATCAAAGAGAAACGGTGAGACCAGAGGTAAAAGTTCAGAAATGAGGGTGAAATAATGCCCATGGCTGATTACCTTCAAATACCTAGCTTTTAACAGATGCCAATTATGTGCTGATCTCTGAGAGATTAGTAAAGAACACTAGAAGAAAATACGGCAGTCTGACCTCATCAGAAGTATGTCTACTCTTCCTGAAGAAGTCTGTGTGACTGGACGTGCATGTGTCTGAGTGTGCCCCATCTTAGAACATGGCTATGGAAATGCACCATATGGCTTTTGGCTTCTACCGGGTGGGGTTTTACAAGAAAGAACGGGCAGGGTTTCATTTCTCCCAGCTGCAAAGATGCAGAAATGTTAAATTAAAAATAACCTTTCAGCTGATTCCTTGTATAATTGCTATCTTGTTTTGCTAATACTGTGGCTGAATTATAACTTGCTGAAGCCTTGGGGATTTGCATGCTGGTTTATCCTCTGAATTTGCATTGACATGGTTTTCAGTCAAGTGAGTAACTAAATCCTGTGGCCATGAGTGAGGCTGGAAGCATTTGCATTGAAAATCAGTAGGAGATTGGAGGAAAAATGACGCTGTGCAGTCTCCCTAAATAGGTTCGATGATGAAAATTTGGGGTGTCTAAAAATGCTGTTCACTTCCATTAAGTGGCTGTGGCTGCTGAACCCTTACTTGTACTTCCATCAAAAGACCAAAGCAACATCAGTATAAATGGAAAATATACAGACAGCTGGCACAGCGTGACACATTTGAGAAAGAACTATTTGCCAGAATCCTTCTAAATGCATTTTGGAAAGTTTGGGGACATTCTTGCTGAAAATGAATTTTCTGATTAAAAAAAAACAAAAACCCAAAACAAAATCCAAAACATTTGTTTTCTCCTCAGGGGCAAAATGTGTAAAGCCAGTGATGGGCTTAGAGTATCTCTTGATGTTATCAAACTGGCTTATGAATATTTTAATGGCAGTCAGTAAGACGTTGCATAAATTAAAACTTGAGTGAATGCCTGTATAGCCTGTGATTTTTTCCTTTCTATCCATAGTTTATAAAATGAGATTTGCATCTAGCACAGTTAGGAGTCTAGTACAAGGAAGACAAAAAACTTTGATCTCAAACCACGTTATCTGTTAGACTCTGATTGTGACTATAATTGCTTTAATTTGGTACAACAGACTCTTCCCATTTAAAGCTGTTAATCATTTGAGAGTATACTCAGACCCACCCACTGAAGAAAATGAAGTCCCTGAGATGTTAAGGGACATTCCCAGAGCTACCCATTAGCCACTAGTGAGTGTATATAAATCAACTTTTTGCCAAACAAAGGGGAGGTGGATATGGAAGAGATGATAGTTTTTTAATAAAGGGTTGATATAAAAATACCACAACATTGATGAGATTCACATCTCCTTGTGTTTAGTGTCCTGGTGAGTTTCCACATTGTGAGAAATGGGATAGTAGCTCAGGATTCTAGAATATCACCCTATTGTTGTAATGAGGCTTTAGAATATTCCAGAATCATCTGAAGGGCTTTATAGAAAATTGATGCAGATATAGAAATTTGGATGCAGTTTGAGAGTAAACACAAAGGAAGTGGTAGTTCTTGCTTTCTTTTGGAGGAAGAGGCTTAAATTGGTTCCTGGACTAGGTATGAAAGCACATCCTTATTATCCAAACATGATGCCTGGCTTTGATGTTCCCGGTAATGAAACAGCAACAATGGCTAAGCCAACAGGGGAAAGCCTGTTGTGGGCTATTCCAGGATATCCCAGCTGTGAAGAGGAAAAGCCACAACCCTTGAGGTCCATGTGAATTTGTAATAAAAATAGTTTAGAGAGCTAGGAATAGCCCACCAAGTCTCAACAAATAAGGTTTGCATGAATAAAGAAAGCAGAGCTTTTGCAAGAGGTTATATCATCATCATGTCAGACTTGTTCTGTTATGGAGTGATGACACAAAAGATAAAAGATTATCAAGGATAAAACCAGGTTAACTGTATAAAATTACCATAACACCTTAGTAAGCTGTAGAAAAGGAAAAGGATGCCTCATGACGTCAGAAGGATTTGGAAAACTGTTCTACAGTAAGGTCAAACTGCTATGACTTATGATGTAACTCAACGGCCTATTCATGTTGCTTCCTCTTATTTCCTGGTTCTTGTTTGGTTTTCTGGGCAAGCAAAAAGAAGAGAGAGAAACCAAAAAAAGTTGCTATTTCTACAAACAGAAGAACATTGGCCTTCTTTGTGGTTAACTTACCTCTTTATTTCATATTTCATTCTTTTTCCCACTGTGGGTTTGCATGTAGTGATTAAACTGGTACTATAAACTGGAGGTTCTCCAAGTGTAGACCTCAGATGAGCCACAGCTGCATCACCTGGGCACTTATAAAAAAGGCATATGATTGGCCAGACCAACCAAATAAGAAACTCTGGGGGTGGAGCGCAGCAATGTTCTATAAAGCCCTTCAGATGATTCTGGAATATTCTAAAGTTTACAAACCATTGGTATAGACATGAAGGTCTCTAAAGGTTTTATAACATGTTCCCACTAAGCCTGCCTTAGTATAGACATTCTCTGTTTAATTAAGCAAGTTATATGCATTAAAGTAGATGAGAGTTCATGTTCTAAAACTGATGCTATGAGTTGTTTCTTCATAAAATAGAATAAACATGACATTTAATAGTTAAAAATATTGTCCCTTGCTGTGAATTAAATAAATACTAGGGTAGCTTCCTAGTTGTTCTTCATAGATTTGAAAAATGCCCTGATTTTGGAAGAACTAGACAATTGAAACACTTTCATCTTATGAAGAATGTCTTCAATAAAAATAAATTTAATGAAATTGAAATTATTTTAAGGGCTAGTTCCCCAAATTTCAATTCACTTACAATATATCAGCCCATTATATTTTTCTCTACTAATATTAGTTTCCTGGTAACATGATACATTGTTTTTAAGTATTTAAGAAATGTTATTGAAGGGAAAGTTTGAGTTCCTATGGCCAGGATCCTCACCTAAAACTGAACTTCTTGATGATGTAACTGGCCTGCTGCTAGGCTACTGCTTCCACACCCGTAGGCAATAAGCTATTATTGACTGAGTCACTATATAAAGAGCTTAGCCCAGTGCTCTGGGCGGAGGCAGAGACGAGGATTACAGACCTGCAGACGTAATTCTAGTGCTCAACCTATTGCCGGGAGAACAAGCCGGGTAATAAACCCTTTCAACCCAAGAATGTTCCATCCTCATTCCTCAGTCTTCCTGAATAGATAGTGAACTTGCTTGGGGCTGAAACCCATTTCCAAGACAGTTGTAAAGTATCAAAATTTCAATATAAAAATATTCAACAGAGTTAATGCTTTATTCTTTTTTTAATTTCACCCGTATTTCTGTGCATGTTTTATTCTTTCTTTAGCAGACACTTATGCAAGATATATATTTATTCATATTTTTCAATGTACTAAATATTGGACATGTGTGAAAATGAACTGAATTTTGATATAAACCTGATTGAAACAAAAATATATATCATATGGAATGAGAGAGTGTCTAAATAAGTGTAGAATAAAATCTCTTTGGAGTATCATCTATTATTTGTGAAGCAAATAGGTTGAAATAACCATTTCACCCCTTCTTTTTTAGTGCTCAGCTGCTTCAGTGAGTCCTGTGTGTGGCGGGTGATAGAGGGAATAGTCAGTGTGATTTCAAGACTTCATGTAGTCAGTACATTCAGGTATTTTCAACAAACTATCTTTCACTATAAAATTCCCTATGCTATTTAGCAAACCTAACAGGTTAAAATGGTTTGGATTTACACTGGTTCAGTTTCCTCTATGTTCAATCAACATAACCATCTAGTGATATCAAAGCTGGGTAGTCAGGGGCCCATGTTGATGTGGATTCATCAATGTTTACCTGTTCCTCTGGGAATGCAGGCAAGGAAGGTTTTATCCTTGGAATAAATAAATCAATGTTTTGCTATGTGTGCATGTGTATGGGATTGTGTGTATAAAGATATATACATATATATAATTTTTAAAACTCAATTGCACTTTGTTTTTAAGAGCTTCTGAAGAACTTTTCCATTAACAGCTAAAGCAGATGGGTTTCATTAAACTGCCCAGACCATTTTTTCCCTAATCATCTGCCTTGCCCAATCTGGGGGGGAAAGGGCAGACACATGAGGAATCTATTCTTCTCTAACCCTCTCTGCAAGGCATCTGCTAAGACCTCATTCATCACTGGGAAAGCTGTGAATGGATAGCTCACAATACCCCAAGGTCTCATTGCGAGTGGTGGTATAACGCCTAACCTCTCCTCTGGTAAAGAAAAGCAACATGTACTTTTGTCAAACTGTCAGCAAACACTTCCCTCTTGATACAGTTTGCTGAACCCAACCTTCTGCAATGTCAGCTGGCCACAAATGTTTCATTTTTGAAGAAAACCCCCAACCGTTGCCTTGATGTGGTTCTCACTAATGAGTACTTTTGCCTCTGTGGTGGCTGAAAGTGTGTGGGGCTTTGTTTGCCTCCAGAGGGTTCCAAACTATTTAGGAAACAAAATGGCTTTCAAATTTGATTGTTAAATTATACTATTAGGCTATGTGGGCTACATAACTATGTAATAAAGTCAGCCCAAAATATCTCCTTTATCAACTATGTTCAGAATGATAGGAGAGCGTTCAATCATTCATACTATCATAGAACTGCCCTCCTGGCCGACTTGAAGAGTAATGGATGATTGCAATATAAGCAGCAGACGCCTGTCTCACTCCACCCCAGGCATCAACTGGACTGAATGCCAATGTAGTGTTCACTATGTGGCCCACACTTACTTTCAATCGTGAATGCCATACCTTTTCAATCAAATGAGATTAAGGCTGGAGTCATCATCTACTTGTTAATTATAGTGTAAAATAACTCAATCACTTTGTGTTTTGAGGTGGCATGAAAGTTAGGACAGAGATGATGGCATTCATTATGCAAGATGTGAAGTGGTCCGTTCAGCCATGGAAACTTCTTCCATGTAATAATATTTACCCTGATTCCCCTCATAATTTCAGTTCCTGGTTGTCTAGAGGCTAAGACATGTTGAAAATTCAACCTTTCCTTACTTTCCATGGAGTGTCTTCTGTCACATGGTAGCTTTTTATTTATTTTTTGTTTTAGTACAACTACCTCTCCATGTCTGAATAGTTGCATTATTGCTAAGTAACACAAAAGTATTTCAATTTATAGTGAATTCATCTATTTAATGTCAAAGTGAGTTTTTATGTCCTCAGAGATGATTTTCTGTTCACAAATACTTTGATTTAACATTCACTATTAAATATATTGAAATTACATTCCTTAAATTGTAGGAGTTTTTTTGTTCTTTTTACTTTAATATTTATTGGTAAGCCTAGCAAATGCTAATCACTCTTAAGAGGCTTTTGTAAGTAAGTGCTTTTTCCATTTATAAACTTATTTAAATACACTTCCCAACCATTTTAAACTATTTGAGGAATGATTATATCTTCTTTTATGCTTACATAATTAAATTATCCAGTTGACAATAAACTATCCAAAGTACTTAAGTGAATCTTATGAACCAAGTAAGTAAAATATGTGTGGCATTCTCATAAATCATTCCTTAGTATGTATAAGCTTTACCAGACCTCAATATAAAAGTGTAAGACTAGATTAATTACTCAGTACATTTAAAAGCCTAATTATATCAACCCTGATTGGCTAAATTCTCAATTTTTTATTGAGAAATTGAAATATTGATATTCTGGGTTAAATTCTTTTAGATATTTCTCTACTTAATTTTAATGTCCTTATGGTTACTATATGTAAGTCAATTAGATATTATAATACATCGTAAAATCCTTGACTCTTCCTGTTCTGATGGCTATCGTTGTGTAATGACCAGAAACATAAATTGGGATTCCAGTGATACACCCTGAACTCTTTTTCATCTGTAAACAAAACTTTGTAGCTTAAATAATGGGGTAGTCAGGTAGAATTATCCATGCCACATCATTGCTTACTCCTGACAACTTGTAGAAGTCTGCACATTTCACCAATATGCCATGTCATTTAATGAGACTTTGTGTTATTTTGTCTTCTTATACATTTAGGTGGATTCTCATGCTAAGTTTACAGTTCTTTAAGACAATCAAATGAAATAGGGCTGAATTTTTAATTTTTCTAGTAGTTTGAGAGTTCTGCCAATATCACGTATCTTTGAAGTCATGAAAAACCTTGAAGTGTGGTAAATAGGGAACAAAATTTCATGTATGTTAAGCCTATTTTGAGGACTCATCAGCTTCATGCCTTTGATTTACCTGTTTTTAGCCACTATCATTTCTTACAAAATAGTCTATAAGGCATGACGTCACAGTCAAACATTTCGTAAGCTTACACCATCTTTGTTGCCATCACCTCTCAATGTAAATTCACTGATTCTGTTAAATAGCTTTACTTCCACCCCCACCGAATAAAATGACTTCCTAAGTACAATCAGTGAAACCTTACATATGCCTTGAGGCCAACATCAAATCCCACTGTACCAGGAGGGATCTTCATTATTTCACTTAGATGTGACCATAGATACCAAGGCCCTCAAATTTGCACTAATGGTTCTCCAGCCATGCCGGTCAGAATTCTAGGTGGGCTCTTGCCCTGGGCGATAAGAGGAATGGGGTGTCAAGTAGCTGGAGTTCTAAATCTTGCTCACCTGCTTCAACCAGAGTGGAAACACTCTATTATTTTTCCTTGTTCAAATGCAGTTTACATCTCTATAAGAATACCGCAGCTTGAAAAGTAATAAAGGGATCCAAAATAAAACAAAACAAATCTTTCCTCTCCCAGCTTGATTATAAATGCCAAGAAAGTGATCATTTCCAAAATTCCTTTGATTTCTCCCATACCTCTTTGTCTATCATAATGAATAAAATGCTACTATACAGGCTAACATTATGCTAGGTAGGTATAAGAAAAGTAAACTATTATTTTAGAGATACTGTGGTATAATGGAAAAATTAGGCTGACGGTTAGGAAAGCTAGTTCAAGCCTGTAGCACTTGCTGTGTTAGCTCTAAGAGTGAGATGATTGGCCCCCAATTAAATTGAGTAATAATTGCCCTAATGCCAAATCAAGCACTACTGCTGAGGCAGGTAATAATTCTGGTTAAGAACTTGAGCTCTGAACCTAGACTGCTCAAGTTCAAATCCTGGCTATACCTTACACTTTTGACCTCTGATAAGTTACTCAACCTTCCTAGGCCTCAATGTTTTGATCTGTAGGATGAAGAGTACCATACCTCTATGTCCTACAAGGTTTTGCATTAAATAAAATAAGGCCAAAATCGTGACTATCATCAGTATTAACAAAATTACTATAACAGCATCTTTTCTGGCCAATTACCCAGAAATAATATGTACCTATTTGTATTGGTGGGCCATCTTATGAAAGGTGATATGATGGCATCTATTCTTTATTCATTAACCTCTTCTCCTTGAGGTAAGCTTCCTAAGAACAGGACATCAGGGTGAAAAACCTGTCCTGGTTTGCCTGGGACTTTTCCAGTTTTAACACTCAAAGTTAAAACCCAGGTACCCCTTGTTTCTGGGCAGATAGTTTTACTCTCCAGCCTCTTTCTCTGTCCCCTAAAATATTCAACATAGTTTCTTACATGTAAACAGCATTCAATTAACACCTATGAAGTAAAATAAATTCAGTTGATCACTGTCAAAATCCATCTATTGGTTCACTATACACCAGACACATTTCTTAACTGCAAAACCAAGGAAAATGTCTGTACCTTATGTGATTGAAAAGTTGCCAGGTGAATTGCACAGGTCCAGGAAAGTCAAAGAAGATTAAAAGAGAAAATCTAATAGTGCAATAAAAATAAACTACCCTGAAAATTTTAATATACAGTAATTAAATATTTTATTCATCCATTGGCAAGTAGAGGAGAGGTTGATATTAACTAGCTAAAGTAGTAATCTATTAAAATAAATGGGTCCAATAGGCATTAACTTTTAATAAGATAGCAATTGTATGTTTAATAAATACCAATAGTTATGAAATGTAATGATGGGGCATTATGGTAAGGGTTTATAAAATATATTTCCTTTAAGGATTCAAAAATGTTTTAATAAATGATATTTGTTAAAAATCATATACAGTGAAATAAGAACATCTCTGCTTTAAGGAAAGCATGGGTAATGCTCTCTACTAATTATTAGTGCTAATGCACGCTGAAGGAGGCTGCTTGGTTATCCATCTTTTGAAATCCCCATCAACGAGTCCTTGATCTTGGCCGTCCCTTGAGGGCTAATGCAAGCCTGATACGTTCATGCTTTGCACGCCCAGCTTCAGTGATAGTGCATCAGAAGGGTAGAGGTTCATAAGTCATACTTTCTGCTCTAGTCTCTGTTAGAAATATCAACACAGCATACTTTCTGAAGAGTTTTAAGTACTTCCAACCCCTGTTGGAAACAGGAAGGGCAAAGGTAAAAGCAAAATTTTTTTTAAAAGTGAAGGAAACATTGCTGAATTTCAAGAAAGAAAAAGAAAAATGCTTGCTTTGCATTTGGACTAAGGTTAGGATATTTATATGTATTTTTTTCTTTCTGGTTACTAATTCATTCACCCCATGATCCTTGGGAGGGCAGAAAGTCAAATAGCCTTGTCCTTCTGGCGGTCTGTACTCTGAGTGACTTTTTTAGGTTCAGAGCTCCCACTGACTTCAAAGAGGGGAAAGGCCATGGAAGAAATCCACAGGGTGCTAGGGAGAAAAGGGCCAGGGACAAAGCTGTAGTTAAGTCATCTGAAGTGTAACATTGTTTCTTTATCATCATCTGGTGGGTTCAATTAAGTTTTATCTTTGATATTATATAGCAGATTTTTTTTCTCTAGGTGAAATGGAAACATCTGTATGTTGTCATAAATCTAAGTCCCCATGAAAAAAATCATAATTCTGAATGGTTTTATGTATAAATGTCCAGCCAGAAAGACATCAGAAATACTGTTCCCTTCCTGCTTTATGAGTCCATATAACTCAGAGCTACCCAGACAATATGCTAAATTTTGGTGGTGGCCAATTAAGTTTAACAAGAAGTCTATTAGGTGTTCACAATCATTTGAGTAACACTTAATTGGCATGGATATCTGACCAGATGAAAAGAGGAGGTGATCCTGGAAATGGGGAGGCAAAATAAAGTAGAGTGACACAAAAGACTGCTATTATGTAATAGTTTTGTTACATGAATATTTGTGTGTGTGTAAATTTCATGCAACAGTAATCCAGTTGGGCCTTTGTTCCCACCTCCAGTACTTTATTCTTGACCTACATTTGAGGTGGAAAAGAGCAAATGCATGCATTTTTTTCTAAATTTCATTTGAAATGAATTACTCAAAATGTGTATCATATTTTTAACATCTTTTTAACATTCAAATCCCTTTTTGTTAATGTGTTACAGTCCTTACTGTTTCATGTCTGAGGTCTTACATCAACTTTTATTTTTCTTCTGGCTGCATTTTGGCTATTTTAACACCTTGCTGTCAAACACCACTTCACAGGCTAATTTTTAATATTTCCACTGAACTTTCTACATCTCCATGTGGAGTTCTTTCCTTGAGCAACCCACTTGTGTTATCTTCTTTCCAAACCTCTAATAATGAGCCTTGCATCTGTGTGACTAATTTCTTCCAGAACTTGTCACTAACTACCAAGTGCTCACACTGAGATTATACTGTTACTACCTGAGAATTTCTACATTCAGCAAAGTTGCCTTCCTCTTCCCCCCCACCACTCCCCCATAGCCAGTAACTGATGCCAGTTTTCCTCATCAGAGTAAAACCCTAGTTTCTGTGGTCTGGTCTTTGCAGATAGTAACAGAGCTCCATTGAGAAGCCTTTTTCCTTGGTAAAGCCTAATATTGAATAATATTGAATAATATTGAATATGGAAGGACTGTACCAGAGTAGCATAAGCTTAAGATCATGGCTCTCCTCCTGTGCCTCGTTCTATATCCTCTTTACAAAATCCAGACTCCAATAAGTAGAGTATGTAGTATGCTCCAGCCTACCACCGAGTTACTGTGTAGTTGCAATAAAGACCACATCAAGATCCACAAACCCAAAAGTGCTCACTACCTGGTCTGAGGAAAAGGTTTCCAATTTACAGGCTAGCTAAAAACAATGATAATTCCTAAGGTAGAGTTTTAGTCCTTGTTTCTAATTCTTTCCCTTTCCCAGTAAAAAATCGTGGTCACCCAGGGGAAATTGCAAGATCTCATTCAACTTTCTCTCTAGCTGAGTTCATGAAAGAGATTTCTTTTTTGAGGCACTTTTTTTTTTTTGTCTGGGTCTCTGTGCATGTATATACGTTTTCTGGAGCAGCATATATTCAGTGGCTAGGAATATAATAGTTCAGATTCAGAAGATTCTGGTGTTTGAGTACAAACTTGAATAGTTTGACTATGGAGTTTACACAGATTACTAAGACTTGTAAATCTCAACTCCCTCATCTGGAAAAAAATACAACTATTAACACTTGCCTGAAAAGATTCTGTAAGAAAAAAATAAATATGATGTTGTCTATGAAGTTCATAAAGCACAAATCAAATGCTCACCAACAGCTCCTCACCAGTAAATGGGGAAACTGTTGAATACTCAAATGCCAAAACAAACTCACTTACCACTCTTGTCCTGGAAGCAAACACAAGCTCAGAAAATTTAGCCATCGTAATGATACCAAATAAAGGCTTACTCACTTATCTAAAAATGAAATGAACTGTAGCCATGCTTTCATAGGCAGTAGAATAATGAGGTGCAATAGATTGAGCTTAATAAAATGCAGCTTGGGAGAGCATGTATTAACACACATCTCTAGCTTATTTTGAAGGGTAGCTGCAAATAAAACCTGGCCATTTCTGTAAACATGTAAATCTGTATCAGAGCTTTTAAATTTTTAAATTCTTTTTGCATACTGCTATCACAGTTTCACTTTGATGGAAAATAAGTGAAACAGAATAATGCATTGGCTTAAAAATGATTCAAGGAAAATCCATCAACCAAGTAGTTTCTAGAAATCTGATTGAGAATTATGCAGCATAAATATGTATTTAAAAAAGATTTTTTAAAAGTTGACTTGTGATTTCTTTTAACCCAGAGAATAAAACAGAAATGATAAATTTAGTTTGAGAAAACATATTTGCCTATTTCACATCCTTTCCAATCTGAAGCGGTACCAGCAATGTTGAGAGTGACAGTACATATGTTATGACTGTTTGAGTTTCAGAAAGCCTTTGGTTAAATTCTGCATAATTGGTTCCTGCTTAAGGCAGCGTGCGCAAGAATCCAGGAGGAGACATGGGAGTAGACAGATAAAGAATGAGTGAAAGAAACAAAAAACAGACACTCCTGGTAAGAGGAACCATGTCCACTCTGGGGGGAAGTATTAAGAGGGTCCCACATGGAGCAGGGCTTAGATCTTGGCTGCCTTTTATCTGAGTAACTGATTCAGACAGTGGGATCAGATTTAAGTGGTTACATTTGTGGACGCTGATTGGCGGACGGTGAACTCTGGAGATAGCTGCCAGAGAGCTTCGCAAGGCGCCGATGTACTTCATTATAGCACAGAAGACCAACACGTGGCATTTAATAGTTATAAGCACATTAGGCTCTGAATGCCTTTACATAAGGATTCAGGGGAAAGGCACATGAGGTAGAGCCTTAATAATAGAGGCATATACGACACAGGATAAATAAAAATCTGTAAAAACCTGAAGGTGAACGTTTTCGCACTTAATACTTCAGGGTCGCAAATATAAGGACTAATTGGGTTAAACCATTAACATTAAAATAACACCACTTTGAGGAGAACTGTATTTGCTCAGGGAACTAAAATAGATTTTGAATCTTTCACAATTTGGATGCAAGTTCAAATTTCAGGTCATTTAACAGTGTGCCTAGATATTACAGACTAGGAACAAATCAGCAATGCATTTCCAGCTTTGTGAGTGTCCTTCTAAAGTCATTTTGCAAGAAAACACAGATGAAAGAGAAAGGGTATGCTTGATACAGTGAAATGATCTCCTCCATAAGCACGGAACATTTACATGGGGTATAATGCGGGCCCCACAAATTGGAAAAGATGACCCACTGATGGAATGAATGCTGGCATGGGACTAAAATGTTCTTTGTCTCTACTTTATCAATTTAGAAATAAATGAACAAAAATTGCTCCTTCTTCAAAAACAGTTGCATATGCAGTGTCATCATTCTAACTTCAATTTAAAGAAAGCAAGTTAGTCATTACCATTAACAGTTTTCAATGTGAATGGGAAAAATGCAAGCAACAGGAAGTGAATGATTTCCTTAAAATCGTCATATTATATGAACAATCAGATGATTCACGTTGACTTTAAAAAGAAAACACTTAACGCATATTGTAGCACACAAGACTATTCATGTTGTCGTTTTATTGATTGCACGAAACACTCCACGGTGATGACAGAATCCCAGCTTGTCATTGTGATTGATCATCTAAGAGTAAAGAACAGAATGCAAAAAGTCAACAAACAAACATTTTTAAATGAAAACTTGAAACAAGTAATTTAACTTTTAAACTGGTCAGCTGCTGCTCATTAAAATAAATCAGAACTGATAAGAGAGAAAGGAAACGAGATAAGATTAGTCTGTTTCAGAAAAGGTCCCATAGACTCTGGCTAAGAGTTAAAGATGCTTTCTGCTTAATTCTGAGCAAACAAAATTACAGGAAACAGTCAATCCCCTAGACTCTCAGTTTGGAGAAAGGCTAGACATTGATAGCAAATAAGTTTTATCTGTTGTATGGGCTCTCAGAAAGATTTTGAGGCCACTTCTAGACTCATTAAGAAAATTCCTTGAGCAGTTATCACTGTTTCTTGGAAGAAATACTAATAAGGTATTAGTCACCTTGAAGTTAAACATACAATTTTGAAACGTTAAAAATCTTATTACAATTTGTTAAAGAGGATTGGGGCATACTGCTATTTCTCTATATAAGTATTGATTTGTATTCATTCAAAAAATTACCTGTCCCAACACCTTGAAATACCGGTTTTAACTGGAACACTAGCAAGTGTGTTATCAAATTTTCATGTTAAATATATTTACTTTCATCTTCTTTTTTTATTTTTTATTTCCAGAGAAGCAAATACTGTCCTGTATCTGATACCTGCTGTAACACATATTGATAGATGACAAAATGTTAAAAAGGGAGATAATAAGACTTAACACTTGTTGATGATTTACTGTTTCCCAAGTATGGTGGAATGTTATGTCCCGTAACTAATTTATATACAAGTCCTCGGAGGTGAGGTTTGTTATCACTGTTTACTGATAAGAAACTAGAATCCTAGTGAAGTCAAGTAGCTTCCCAGGGGTAATGTCAGATCTAGGAATTAAACACAACTTGGTTTTCTTTTAGAGTTCACATTAGGAAAGATTCTAAAAATGAAGTCTATGTGAATTTAGAAATAGTTTTTGAATGCCTATTGTCTTCTTGGCATTATTATGGGTACTGGGGGGAACAACAAAAACAGAAGAATTACTGTAACATACAATTTACTTTTCAACTTCAAATATTACAGGGTCTGCAAGTCTGAGCAGATCAACTACAAGGGACAGTCAAAATCACTTACCAAGGAGAACAGGAATGGCTATCAGAAGTTTTTTTGTTATTGGTATTGTTGTTAGGCATACTTTTCTGAAACAAAGTCAAAGTATACCAAATAATCATATACTAGGTAGGTTTTTTTCCCCTCTAATCCTTTTTGGTGAGGCTTTAAATATTAAAATGAATAGACTATATAGAAAGACTGCTATACTATCACCCATTCCATGTTTAACACACATTATATATATGGCTTGCAACTCCCAGAGTGGGTTGCATGGTCTCCAATTTCAATCTGTACTCTCCAAAGATGCCTGGCTTGATAGACAGTTTATGGAGGCTCTTAAGGTCAAATCCAACTCTCTGTAGCTCCTAATGATGCCTCCCTTACACCGTGATGAAGCCAAAGCCCAAATATTTGGATCACACCTCCTGTAAGATCGGCAAATCTTCAAGCATACTGCTGTGGGAAAGAGATCTCACATTCCTAGTGTTTATGGTTGCTTACACACGCCCTCCCCTTCCCCATGTTCTGCAGATCAAACCCTACAGTGGACAGTTTAAGTAAGGGAGAAACCCAGATTCTAAGCATTATTTCATCCATCTTTCAGAAAAAGGAGAACAACAAGAAGCATTGTCTCAACAAGAAGACAATTTTGATTCCAGCTTCTAAAATTGTTAATTTAATAACATAAAATCACTATATATGTATAAAATCTATAAACAACAGGACAGGATATTTTATCCTATATTGTCTTAAAAGTCCTGTTAGCTTGTATTCATTCCTCTTTCCCTTAGCCATTTTGCATCCAGAAATCTCCTTCCCATGTGGCTAAAGCTCTGATGTATTAAAATAGCACTTGGCATATTTGTGCAAGATCTAAGTGTCTGCATTTCTACCCAGCCCTTGCTTCCTTCTTTCAAATTCCTCTTTTGGTTCCTACAATGGTAAAATGAAGAACATTTGTAAAAAGTTCCATAGAAACCATCAGTTTGCAAAAGACTGGTATGTTTGCTTTACACGAAAACACCTTCTATGTAGTATGTTTCCTCTTTTCCATGAAAAAAAAATGGAATCATCCGTACTGATTGAGTCTAAAGTGGAAATGGTCCTGATAGTTCCCTTACCTTCTTCCTCTAGCTCTTTTCCATCGGAAGTTCTGATTGCCCTGCTTTGATTTTATACCTTTTCAAGTTTCCCAGTAGAATTTGCACTTTGCTGAACACACAAGAAAGGAGTAGAAGGATGAATATTGGTTTTTGTTTGTTGGTTTTTTCCCTGATTTAGTTCAGCAAATTTCAGCCTTGCCCTACTGTTTGCACAGACCATGCAGGTAAAGAAATGATATACATAAATTACTTCATAGAATCCTAATAACAACCCTTTGAGAAGACTTCAGCAAAATCCCAAAACCAGAGAGTGGCAGAGCAAAATCCAACTCAGGGTGTCTCTGATCTCGACGCCCCTACCCTTACGATACCACCCCTCAAACTGTACCAGTCAGCAGGATTACACTACCATACTGCTTGATCTTTCACTCCATCTAAGTGCAGATCCTGGGAAAGGAGGGAGGCTTGTAAAGGTATTCAGATTAAAAATACCAGGTCTGTATTTTCTGGGATGCCTAAATAATTCATTAGTGTTGTTTACCAAAAGCAGTAATAGAGAACAGAGCTAGACCAGTGAACAAGGAATGCTTCCAACAAGTACAGGTACCCAAGTACAAGTCCCATGATCTGGCTCACTTTAGACACTTTTTAATCCACTGATGTATTACCAGAAAATACTAGAATATCAATTGTTGGAAGTTCTTAGTTGGTCAAGTAATTTAAAACAGTGTTTACTGTGTATCAGTGTGTATGGATCATAGAATTTCAGAATTGAAATCCATATTAGATTTGTTCTGTTCTATTCCTTTCTGTTGACTTTGGATGGAGGCATGTGAAATACAATTTCAACATAGGTCTACCTACCTACTCACCTCTCTACCTACCTATTGATTCACCTGTCTTTACAACTCTATTCTTACTTTTCATCTAGCTATGATGTAAGGATATGTCTTCAAATCTCCACCATGCCCACAGAGAAAGAAAACACTTCTTTGTTTTGAGTTAAGAATGAAAGTATTCCCTGCTGGGATTTGATTATCTTGTCTGAATTAAAAGTATCACGTTTACTTCTAAGATTCCATTTGAATATATGCCTTGCATATTATTTGGAAAATCAAAATATTAAAAAGGCCCCCAAAAAGAAGAAAAGTATTGGGTTTTAGTTCTCCCAACTGAGTGAGTTCTCCACGTGGCAGCGGCTTCTCATAGCATTCCCAGCCAGTTAGGAAAAGAACTTCTTTTGGAATAAAAAGGAAAATCTGGGCTGTGTGTGTGTGTGTGTGTGTGTGTGTGTGTGTGTGTGTGTGTGTGTGTGTGTGTGTGTCTGTATGTGTTAAAGAAAACCAATATTAATTATCTCTTATCTACCAGGTATAGTGTTAGGTACTTAAAAGGAAATATTTCAAATAATTTTTACTGTGGCATAGAATTTTTATTTTAAATACTAGGTTCTCAATTTTTCCAAGGTCATCCAGTTTTTAAGTAGGAGAGTCACAATTTGAAGCTTAATTTTTATCATTGTACTCACTTAACATTTATAGCCTCTGTTGTAAAAGTCACATTGATCTCTAGGAAACCTAAGGAAAAAAAATCACCAAATGCAATAGGTCAACCATGCATAAATTTGAACTATGGAGAAGAAAAAAGGTACAGTAATTTTTCTAATAAATTATACATACACACACACGTATATATACACATATTCAGGTTCAGATTATTGTATAATTTTCTCTTTATGATGTGATACTATTTTTTGTTTGATTTTGGCTCCTTGGTTCTCTAATGGAACTAGAGAAATGTCTTCCAGTCATAGGTTTTATATTTCTCTCCACACTTTTAACATGTTTACACACATTTAATTCTTGCCCATTTTCATTAACTTGAGATGAAAAAAGAAGATTGTTCAAACAGGTACAGCATATTAAGATAAGCACCATTTATATTATTTACTCATTTGTGCACAAGTATCTCTGTTGGGATTTAAATTAGCCAAGAAGGAAAGCAGATTGGGTATGTTGATCAGTCCTTGTCAGAGCTGAAAATGAAGGGAGTAACTGTCAGTGAGGAGGCTTGGCTTCAGTTTAGTTCACAGCAGGAGTGCCATTTCTGACTGAAATAGTGTGGATGTGGATTTTATATATTCTAGATTCATCTTTGTGCCATAGACCAGGAGTACTGTAATTTCCTAGACATTTTCTAGTTAAAATTTCAAAAACTCATTTTCATTACACCTTGGAGGTGATGCAAACATTAACACATCGTGAATGCATATATGCTACTCACTGAATTATTAAAGATACTAATAATGTAAAAGGTCAAGACCAAAGAGACAGCAAGAGGTAAACTGCTCACTATCTCGGGAGGTAATGTCACATTGTTAATTTGTTGTTCCCCAGCCTATACTCCTATCCCTCTCTTTTCCTATTGACAACTTACTGTTTCTAAGATGACATTATAGCTGTTAGGCAGAAAAACAGGTATGAGTGGGTGGAGGGAGAATAGGTCAGTAAAGCCCACTAAAAGGGACTCAAAGAGTTAACCAGATAAAACCAGGGAGCCAGAAAAGACAGAGTTAATAAGTTAATCAGTTGAAGCTCCAAAGGCCACGAGTAACTTGGAATGTCTGGATATTCCCCAGATAAAGTATCCCAGCGCAGCCCATGTCTTCACTGTACCAATCAGATCATGTCGTTGTAAGATGTACTTCAGCATGCTAAAGGGCCCAGCTTATTCTTTAGCTTAACCTATATGCTGTTTTTCCTCTTCCTCCAGCTCCTAATCAAGTAACTTTGTAACGAGTGCAGGTAACAGACCTCAGAAGTGTAAATAAACCTATGTGAACAAAGAATGCTGAAGTACCAAACCAACACAGTCACCCAAATAACCCTATTTTTAGATAAAACTCCAAAGGAATTATAAATCACCTATATACATCATGCCTTATGCTGACCCTTACCCAAAAAAGCCCTCTAAAATGCCAGACCCTATACCCTTAAATGTATGTCTTCTCGGAGGTTGCCCACACTCACCTTTCTTTGAGTGGGTCACTCTCTCTGTCCTACTCCAGGTGAGTAGGGAGGGGCTGCTGAGAGCTCTGATCTGGGCTTGCAAGTTCCCATCGCCCCGGTGGCCTGGACAGGACTGCAGCTGTATGACTGTGCTCTTTAGTAGCCTGCCTGAAAATATCCTTTCTTTGCTTCTGGAAAGTTCTCAGAACATACTCTCACTCCATCAAGTGTTCTGGGGCATCCCCAGATCCTGGGATGGTAGGGACATAGTTCCTGTGAGAAACGTGCTCACTGGTCCAAACTTAGTAAGTGGACAGGGAGACAAAGAGAACAGCAGAGCGATGCTTTAATGACAGTGTTGCAAGATCGGGTGTCTGGTGAGCAGGCTCACTCAGGGCGGTTGCAACAAGCAACTTATTCCTTAGCCTGCGAGTCCCTCCCTGGTTCCCCTGGCTGAGTATTACAGCGTTCACATTCTTCCCCAGATGTCGCCTAAGCAAGTTATATCCACATTAGGCTTTCTTTACATTTGTCTTAATTTTATTGGCTTAAAACTTTTTTTAAAGTTTTTTTAAATTAAAACTTAACATTTTGGTTTAAAACTTTTTCTGCATCTTTTTTTGTTTGTTTGTTTGAAGTGATGCAGAGCCATTTTTCTTAATTTCTCTCCCCATCCCAGCCAGAGTGACTCCCTGGTACATGTTCTGACATGTAGGATTCTTGTTAATAGCATTTTATTTAAATGTTAATACCTCTGGGACTAAGTCACATTTAGTTTTATGCCATTTCTAACAGTTTCCACACCATGCAGTTCAAGTGGACACTGGATGCCATGTGACACTGGCTCTAGGAGTTGCAAGGGATTATGCCCTAAAGCCAAGCAGCAGTTCAGTAAGCTGCCCTTCCCTCCATTTTTCATTCCTCTCTGCTTTATTCAAGTAAACCTGCCTTTATCTACCTTCGCTCTAGCCCATTCCTCTGGAATGGATTCAAATAAAACTTTTACTTCTGTGTCTCTGCCCTTCAGTTCTTGGTTGCAGCACAGACAAGAACTGAGGAAAATAAACTCAACCTCTCCTAACATAGCTAGTCTTGTAGTTCTCTACTGGTAAACTATGAACTCACTGACAGCTATAATCAAGTATTGGCTTCATTATTTCACATTTTTTTCTTTCTCTACACATCTGTATGCCTTAGAACAGGTTGAGTGTCCTATAGTACAGGATGCTGATACATGTGTGTTTTCTGAATGGATGTGTGAATCATAGATTGAATGAATGAATCTGATCACTTGTTCTCCAGAATATCCTGGTCATTTGGAATACGGTGCGATGTGTTGAGAACAGCACCACTAAAAATTCAAGCTACATTCTTGAGATAAAGTGATTATAACCAAAAATTGCCTTTGGCTTATGTGTTATGGTCTCCTTAGTTTGAAAAGTCAAACATGGATGGTGAATTTAGAAAGTAGTAAAGACTAAACAGACAGGTTAGGAGTTTGAGATAAGTTATAGATATTTCTTGATTTTTCTGTTATTGGATACATCCATTCATCATTAGCATTGCATAGGTATATCTATCTTCTCCTTAGAACTTTTTGATAACTATTATCTCCAAATTGCTCTCTGGAGCACAGTATTTTAATTCTAAAATACATTTTAGTTCTTATATGGTATTAATGAACCCAGTATGATAAGAATATATAAAACTGCATCAACAGTTTTAAATGGCAAAATTGATATTAGAAAATTAAAACCACAGTGTGTAATCATGACAATTTCCTAGAATGCAGATAAAAGTAACACAAAATGATAGTTACAATATAAAGTAAAATCATTTCTAGATTAGCAATTATATGTGCACAGAAAAATCAGAACATGTGGCAAAGAAGTAATAATCATGTAGCTAAAGGTAACTATAAAAATAAAATAACAGAGAAGCAAATTTTAAAACTTCACTATATTTCAGCCTAATAAACTAAAAAGAGACTCAGCCATGACCCACTTTGGAAAACATGATTTAACAGGGTAAAGAAAAATTTGCATGAGAATTCATGTAGATTAAAAACTCTAATAACTTGTATAACATAGCCAGACTGATCACAGCCTTGACTCTACAGTACTGGATGGCAAAATACAAGGGAAAGCCCTAGGGTGTTTATTAGGTGACCCATTATTATTGTCCAGTACCTTCTTGAACTGCAAGATTCCACAAAAATCTTCATGTAAAACTGATGAAGCTGCACCTTTCCAAACTTGATATCTACCCAGAAATAAGACAACCGTGTATTTAATTCTCCTGGATTCAAATTGGCCTTTTTTTCTTCTTCTGGACCAGTTTCCATGTCACAGTTGTTGTTTTTATTTTTCAATGACTTTGGAGTGAATGTCACTTGGCTTTGCCATGGTCTGATGCCTACACCTGCTTTTACATGACCTTTCATGGCAGCTAACCTGATAGCTGCCCACAGCCTTTGTGTCTTCAGGTCTTAAGAGAAAATGTGATTGGTCACTGGCCAGCTGACAGCTAATATTCCCCTTGGTCCAATCATCTAGGCAAAGTGAAAGGCAGAATTACATGAGCCCTTAGGTTCCACCTCCATAGAGTTGGGGTGTAGATAGTTTAAAAATATATACTTAGTATGTAAATATTATCTTGTTTAGTTTACATTCCATAGCACTATAAACAGAAATATATGCTCAATAATAAAATATTTGCTTCAGAAAATATATCCACATCCCTTTAAAAATGTTAAGGTCACTCAGTAAGGGCTACACATAATAACACAAAAGTGGTGAAATTGTGAAATAAAGGACTATTGGTGGGCATTTAAATCAGTTAAACATTGGAATAAGTAATAAAAAAGATAAGATTACAAATCACATTGGAAATGCTTATGATGATTCTGTATAAGGTGATACATAATAAAATGATTAATAATACAAATAAAATAATACCCAAGTTCTCATACCATAAGTTTTAATAAAGACAAGAAGGGTTTCTGCTTACCCCTTCTTCTAGTGAGGGCACAGTGATTTTCCTGAAGGATTCATTCCTTCTAATGTATCTTCAGTCTCTCTGAGACCTTCTGTGTTTAAGGAAGGACAGGGGACCTTCCTTCTGTGAAAAATTCAGTGAAAACTCAGTATTTAACCTTTATTTTTTCTAAGACTGTTAGTTAATAGAAACTCTCTTTGGAACTTGAAGCTGATAAGATGAATGACTGGAATTTGGTAAAATAAACATATAGTGACACTGCCTAGAAATTAACTTCAAATGTTGAAATACTGCCTCCTGGTGATGTAACTTAAGTACCTGTGTTTAGCCATATTTATCAATAAATTCGGATTTTTTAACACCAATTTGATTTGTATTTCACTTGCAGCCATATCAATTGTAAATATTACAAAAATGCTTCTCAAAACCTTAAACAAATTCTTATGAATGTTTTTTCACTTTTTCTTTCATTAGTTCTGCCAAAATAAGACATCCTTGTTCTCATTATTTAGCTTAGTTTAAATCCCTTAAATCCTGTTAAGTGGATTGTGAGATTCTTTCCTGATAGGTTTTTCCTTGATATGGTAATTTTTCCTAAGCTATTGTTTTCAGAAACCGTATGTAGTTCAGGTTGCTGGGGTTTCTGTAGTAGTGATATAGCGGTGGGTTGTGATGAAGATCTGACACTTTCATGCTAATAGGCTAACCGGAAACACGCTAGAGAACTGAAATTCCACGGAGGAAGCCTATGAGGTTGCTTTCCTTTGTCTTCCATCCTTTCCTGGTGTAAACAAATGAGCACATGGCTCGTCTTCCCAAACACACTGGGAGCAGTTTGCCCGTCAGTGCTGCCTTCTTCCATGAGCTCTGTGTCAGCAAGTCGGGATGCTCTTAGAGGAGAGTTTACAGCAGATGGACAGGAAAAGTTCTATCCTGCATTTATCTGGTAGGACTTTCAGATAAATGTCACATTTGCTGCAGTCTGCGCTGGGGATTGCCTGCCAGCAATGCAGAATGAAGACTCGATTTCTGTAGATGCTTCAAAGCCTCAGAAGCACATGGAATCCCCCCCAATCCATGCCTGTTAACTTGATACACGGTTGGTTCTCATGAGGATGTGGGAGGACCGTCAGCATGTTGCTTTGGAGCCTTACTTTTCCTATTCTTATTTATAAAATTGAGTTTGGATTGGATTCTTTCTGAGTCAGCTGAGAATTTAACATCAAAGAGAACATAGAACATACAAAGAGAATATAGCATATAAGCTTTAGAAACAAAGAAAACAAAAGATAGAAATGACACAATTCAAAACACATGGTGATGAAGGGAAAAACAAATGTCCCTGTCATGATGAAAAAGGATAAGGACTAGCATTTCCTTTAATACACAAATTCTGTTTGTATTGAAAATCAAAAGTCAACTATGTGTTCCTTAGAAAAAAATACACCTAAGAAAGTATCACAGAAAATAAAAGGGTTGGTGCAGATCGTATCAGGCAAAAGCACGTAAAGTGGGGGGAAGGAAGAGTGGTGAGAGTAATAATTCCATACAAAGTAGAAATCAAGGAGAAAAGCATTAAATGAACAAACACAAAACAGAGCCTATTTTCTAGGGCCTTTATGAGTCAAATATAGCTTCAGCAGGCGATTAGTTTTAAGGCAATAAATGAAATAAAATAAACATAGAGAAACAATAGGAAGCTCAAGTATATAACTCACTCCTGACACATCAGCTTGGTGAAAAGCATGCATAGCAAGCTGTTTTTTGACACACAAGTAATGTATGGATTAATTTAAAAGAAAAAAGTACAGATGCACAATATTTGCTCACATTATTTTTATTACATTATTTAAATATGCAGAGACACAAAACCAGATATAAATATTTCTTATGCCTTTAAAAAACAATGAAACAAAACAAAAATACAGATAAAATATAAACAAAATTTTAAGAACTAATAAAATTCAAATTAGAACCACATTTGGATTTAATAGTAGCTACATGCTGTTGTATCTTTTAAGTTTCATTTGTTATCAGTTCCTTTGATTCTGAGTATAATGGCCCATTATTTCTGACATTATTTTTATACCAGAGAGTAAGTACAGCACAGTGATTAAATGCATGAACTGTGAAACCAGACAGGTATAAAGGGCTGCTTTATGACTATCTAGGGAATCTTGGAATGTTACAACTTAACTTCCCTGGCCTTGGTATTTTTGTCTGTAAAACCGGTATAATGACAGTATCTATCTCAGAGGGCTGTTGTAAACATTGTACTTCTAACAGTACCTGGAACATAAATAGGGCTATACATAATAACACAAAATAGCATGCATGTTCATTTTAAAGTAACTTTATTTTTATTTTCTTGTGAGCCAATTATCTTTCACCAAATACAATGTTGTATATAAAATGACATTTTTTTCTGCAAAACCTACACTTATTTCCTATTATACTTTCAGCTAAAGAACTTTTACAAATTTATGAGTGCATTAAATTATAAATCATAAGTTTTCAAAAGACTGCTTCCTTGCTGCAGAATTTAGAGTATATTACTCAAACACGGGATGCATATTTTTAAATTTTCTTTTCTCTTAAGGGTGCCTCTGAAGAAGTGTTTGAGATAAAGGAGTTTAATAGTAATGTTAGAGAATCTACAACAAAATTTTTTTCTAATTAATTTCACGTTCTGCTAAAATAGATCTTCATTAAAGTACAAAATATTAAGGTTCATTTATTTACACAACATTCACACATTGTAGGTTTTATTTAAGTACTATAGTAGGAACTACTGGAAAAAGATGTAAAGAAAAATGTCTTAAAATAAGGTCTCAAACTTTAAATGATCAAAGGAAGAGATATCCTTTGGAAAACAAAACCAAAAAGGTAGGGAAAAAAATGAGAGCTGGCATTTCATGCTTTAGAGTGTGATAATCTGACTGATATAACAGAGGTAAGCTTTATAAACAGTTGGTTGTGACAATCAAAAATATGGCATCATGATAGAAGATAACCAATATCTCCTATTAAGTAAAAAATAATCATTCAACTAATTTTGAATATATATAAAACTAAAAAAATAATACATTCCTCAACCTAAGGAAGGTCATCAAATAAACACTCTGGATGGGTTTTTGAAAGGCTAAATTTATAGTCAGTAATGATATTAGTATCTATGAAAGCAAAAATGATCATATGGGACATCGAACCTCATCTATCATGGCACCAGCTGATATCCTTTGGGGACCAATCCAAATATTTTCCTTGGATAAAATTATCCAGTTTGAGGTGCTGTATTTCCTTTTTTCCTCTAATTTACTTTGCACCCATCTTCTGCAGATCGTGGGTAATAGAAAGATCACCAGGATTTCTGACGGAGTCTCCCCATCTTCTCATGGGAGGGAGCATGTGGTTTATGTAAGAAGCAGCACAAGACGCTAGCAATGTAGGCTGTGAAAGAAGCTAGAGAGCAATGAGTGGCCCACGGGAGGAACGCTCCACCACATCGCTATAATCCATAATTCACTAATACTTAGGCAGAACCCAAAGTGGAAGCGCAGTGCGCCTCGTTTATGGCCATGTAGTGCTCAAACAATGGCACCAAAAGACCAGAACTTGTTCTGCACAGTTTAAATCACATCGTGCTGTGGTTTCTCTGCCTTTTTCTCCTGCCACTTTATTTGCAACCACACTTAGATACTAATGTTATCACATCCTTGTTTGAGGACTTAGCCGTATACGGCAGTCAGGGTAAAGAATTATGTCTTTGTTCATTTTTCTGAATCTCAAAGGAAAACACATCTTTTCCCAAAATGTGTTCTTGAAATATTTACTTTGTGAAAATAAAACAAATCATTTGGGGAAGCAGATCCCCATCTTGTGCTAACCGTAAACGCAATCCTGTATTTTGTCACAATTAGATTCTTTGTGTTTTGCTCTCCTTAAGAATGTTTTACATGAAATGACTATTTTCATTAAAATGCTATTTTGATATCTTGCTTCACACACTAAATTGAAAGGGGCAGAGGGCAAACTGAAATATAGTTTTTCTTAAACACAAAATTGACATGTGAGGTTATGAATTTTAACAGGAATTCTGGGATCAATATTAAAAATGAAGTTTATTTTTCTAAAGAAGTTTTAGAATCATGATATATAATTTATACCATATCTAAATGATCAAGGGGAAGGAAACAATTGGTAAATTCACAGTATATATTCTGTAATCACATTAAAACTTATTTTTGCTACTATTCAAATGTATGTTTTCAATTATATTTACTATTAAAACCAATACCATGGGATGGTAATTGTGCTTGTCTTCTCACATTTTCACAAATAAGAAAAAAGAAATTCCTAGAATTTCATTGATTAGTCTATGTTATAGCAGTTCATAATTCATAGGTCTGAGACTTGAGTCCTTTTTCTTGTACTTTCTAAACCATATTCTTTCAACTACATGAATTATCTCACTTTTTTCTTCATTTTTATCATATGTATGATTCACACATATATATAATAAGGTAAATTAATACCTGCTTAGGAAGAAAAAAAGGTGCTTTCAACTTTAATTAAAGTGTTTCCTTATTTGCCTTCTTAAATATCTATTACTAGTTTATTATTATTTTCAAAAGTCAGGTTTTGACTTTTATAATTTACTACTGTGCTTTTATAAAAAATTTTTTTTAAAGTTCTGCTTTTTATAACCCTCTGTTTTGGGTTGGATTGCATCCCCTATAATGATAGGCTCACATCCCAATCTCTTGGACTAGTGAATGTGGCTTTATTTAGATATAGGATCTTTGCAGGTATAATTAACATGTAAGTTAAGATGGCACATACTGGAGTACTGTGGTCCTTTAATCCAATATGACAGGTGTCCTTATAAGAAAAGGAGAAGAGACAGAGTGACAAACACAGAGGGAAGTTGGCCGTGTGACCACAGAGGCAGAGACCGGAGTTATGCAGCTGCCAGGCAAGGAGCACCAAGGATTGCCTGCAATCATGGGCATCTAGGAGACAGTATGGAGCAGATTTTCCCTCTGAGCCCCAAAGAAGGAACCTATCCTGCTGATAGTCTGATTTGTGGACTTACAGCCTCCTGAACTCTGAGAAAATTAACGTCTGTTGTTTCAAGCTACCCAATTTGTTTTTATTTATTAGCAACTGTAGGAAACTCATGCATCTGCCACCTTCTTTCTTTGTGGTTTAATTTTCTCTCACTTTTTGAGATGGATCCTTAGATCATTGACTTATAGATTTTCTTTTTTAAATATGCCTTTAAAGTTATACATTTGTTGATAAACACAGAGTTAGTTATGGTATATGTGATATGTTGCATTTTCTGTGTTATTTAGTTTAATATTTCCCAATTTCCTTTTGCCCAATGAGTATGTGGACAAGTATTATTTAATTGCAAAATGTGCAGTTATATTCCATTTACCATGTTTTACTGAATTGTGGTGAAATTCTTTTGCAGTCAGGGAGAATATTCTAAGTTATTTTTAATTCTTTGAACAATTTCTTGAGAATTTTTTTATGGCTTATCATATGATCAACATTAATATATTGATTGTGTTAGTATATTGATTAGTATATTGGCATAGTAGGTTTAGGTAAGGTATATTAATTACATTATTCATCCTTTCTTTATTCTTACTGTTTTAGTTCTGTCAGTTCATACATTATGTTTTATGAAACTATTTTATTAGATGGTTGCCATAGGTGGTTGGCCCTTTAACAATGAGATGTCCCTCTTTCTCTATTATGTTGCTTTAAAGCCTACTTTCTCTGAAACTAGTATAGCTATACAGCTTCCTTTTAGTTAATATTTGAATGGTAGTGTGTACATTTTTCATCCTTTACTTTCAGCATTACTGGATCATATTTAAAGCATGTTACTATATGGTATGGTTTAGTCGGGCTTTCTTTTCTGTTTTTTAAATCCAGCATAACAATCTTTGCTTTTTATTTTATGTATCTGTGAATGGTGATTATTCCATACTTATGATTTTCTTCTTCAAAAATTAATAGATGTAAAACATAAAACCTTTTCAAAATTTATAAATCTCAGGTACCTTTTAGGTATTATTGGTAATTTTCTGGGCAATGAGTAATATGGCAGAGATTTTGACTTGTTAAATATTTGCAGGATTAGAATGAATGGTCTCCTTACCATTTCCCTGCAGAGAGTCAGCATACTATATATTTTATATAAGGCTATGGAGATATTGAGACTTGAACCAGCGGTGTCAGCATACTCATCTATATTGTAAGGTCAGCCATAAAGAATGGCATATTCTGTCTAGTTTGTTTCCCTGAAAAGTACTGTTGGATTCTCCTCGTTTAACTCATTTCACATATTGTATGCCCAACAAGCTCAGTGTTGTAGAGTATAATTTTATTCTTTAATCCCTTTAAATTCAACTGAGATACAAAAGTATTTATTCCAACTACCTCTCTCATGTGGCAATAGAAGGAAATCCCAAGGTAGAAATTCAGCAAGTAGTGAACATAACATTTAAAGAATTCTACTGGAGGTAGAGGATATATTATGATTAAGAAAAGCAGGGTTAGAGTATGTGTCAACATATATGGGTTCATTTTAGGGGTCTCAAAAAAACCATTTGACAGAAGGTAGAAGCCTTAGTCATATATTCAGTTACTTAATTTTGGAATGATATAATACTCTGTATTAGTTAATATACAAAGTATACAAAATATATAAATATTGTATATAATACCTATAAATAAAATAAATTTATAGATAATTTTAATTTAATACTCTCTTCTAGGTGATGATAGTGTTAATACTAATAAAAACAATAACTTTTTTTAGCAGTCATCTATATATGAATGAATTGGTCTAGATACTTCACATGCACTGTTCATTTAATATTCACCTCAGGTTTTGTGTAATTATTCCTATTTTTTAGATGTAGAAAAGGTTTATAGAGGTTAAGTAGTCAAAGGCCCAGAATTGGGAAATAAAGAAGCCATTATTTGAAATAAATTTTTTAGTTGATGCTGTTCAAAGTCTTTACTCTCTTCTCAATGCCTAGTAGCCACTCACCAGGTCTTATATGAAATTATCAGTGTTCTACCAGCACAAAAATGGCCATTATAATCAGTGGAACAAGTGATTTGATGGGGATTTCAAGGTATTCCAATCCTGGTTGCCAGCAAAGACCTTATGAACACAGTAATAATACATAGAGCATCTGGAAGAAAAGTGAGAAGGTGCCTGACCCAGGACAGAAAAGAGGATGGTTGATCAGTTTTTTGGGTGAAAGGCAGTGACTTTGAGGACTAAAAGGGAGAGAAGTGGAACATACTCACTGATCTGAATGTCCTTCCCAATGATCAAGAGGATTGGTGCTCACCAAAATATTTAAGAAGCAAAAAATTCAAGAAGGAAAGATTTCAAGAAGGGTGTTTATCTGAGTTCAAGTCAAATGTAAATTATTTTTTCCCTGAATTTTCAGACCTCTGTATATGCAATCACCCCCCCAAAGAAGTTTTGTTTCTTCTAAATGGAAAATGTGCTTAAGGAGCTTTTATGTATAACGTAAGAAGTTTTAGAACTTTGGTCCAAATTTAGGCTTTGCTAAAATGGGGAAGGAAGTTGGTTATAATAAAAACATAAAAGACATTTTATGACTATGCATAAACTAAAATAGGATGGTTTGGGGCGGTGGAATAAAAAAAATCAATGAGAAGCACTAGCAAAATTGATCCTTTCAATTTTTATTGTCCATGATAAATCAATTAGAAATGACCAAAGTAACCACTATGAGCAGAATATAAAAGTGCTTTTCATTAGCTGGTTTATTTCTAATTGTGAGAATACTGTGATGAAAAAGTGTGTAAGTAGAGGCATACTTTTTTGATACAACTGGCCTGGGATTGCCCATTTAATTTCATAATATTTTTTCCTACATTGAAGCTAATTAGTCCATATATAGTTTTTACCCTGACTTTGGCAACACTCATAGCCTATGTAAATCTTGAATGAGCAAGGATTAAAAGTACTGAATAAAGAAAGACTACAAGAGAATTGGTTTTGCTTTCTTTGTGTATTATATATCTAAATGGCCATTTTATTATTTTGTAACTTTGAAGTGTCTATTTATGCTTCATATACAGGTGGTAAAAAAAATAGGAAAGGTCTGCTAAATGTTTTATTTTAATAAAGAAAGTTTATGTCAGGAAATGCATGTCTAATAAAGAAAATACAAATCCCTTGGGGTTTAGTGGCTGAGTACACATTTAACAGATGCCAACTCACTGACATCAGGGACCATGTCTTAGTCATCCGGGGGCAGTGCTTAGGGATTTTAGTAAAGTAGAAACTGCAGGAACATGAGAATAGATTTGCGGGATCACTTGTGAAGTATCTTCTCATACTCCTTTTCACAAAGATGACAGATTAAGTAGGGCAGATAAGGTCCATGAAGAGTTATAAAAGCACAGGAAAGGAAGTGAGGCTACAAAATACCACATTCCAACTCCTACATGTCTATCCTTAACTCCATCCGTTTTGATTATCCACCAGGGAGAAAGGGGGTGATAGTCAATGACCTCGGTGTTCTGGAGGTGAGTCTCTGATAAGACACATTCACAAGGCAACAGCAGAGGCTACTGGGTTGTCTTGGAATAAATATTGGCTAATAAGGAGTCACACCTATTCCCTGGGCTCAGCCAGTAGGGACTGATCAATAATCCTTAGAAGACATGTCTGAGAAAAGAGAGGGGACCAGACAAAAACCCAAACCAAATGACCCAAACACCAACAAACTACAAAGTAGATAAAACATTAACAGGAATGCATTATCTCTAATTACCAGGAAAGAAAAGAAAAAAGTAAAAACAAACAATCTTTGGCAATGACTATTCAAAAGTAGAATTCAAATAGAAATAGCTCCTACCCCGGTCAGTGGGAAGCTGCCAAAATTTTATCTGAAGGTCATCATCTGTGTGTAAACATAAGAATGAGATGAACCTGAATGCCAAGTCAGAGAAGTTTCCTTTCCAGGGAGTCATAAGAGAAGCAAATCTTGGAGTTTCTTTAAGGGGTAGCCAGGTAGAGCTGTAAGGGATGCAGTTCCAGGAGAGGAACATCAGCAAAGCCACATAAATGTGGGGTCACAGAAGACAGGAATGTAATGTTGTGGAGTAAGTGAGAGAGAGGAATAGTGGATGGTAGGGGGTAACAAGGATTTCTAGAATCTTCTTCACAATGTTAAGGGGTAGTAGTCCTCCTCTATATTCCTTTCATGCTCTTACAAACCCAGATGATGCTGTCTTTTCTAAAAGTTGTTTTTCCATTCTAAACATTTCTCGTGTTTAATTTGTCCTTTCAGTCCTCAGGACATTGCCTTTGATGGAAGCACACTACTGTAACAGGTCACACTATCATGTACTCTCTTGGCACCTTCCTTTTGCTTGACCCGTATCTATCACACCTGAGGATCACTGGTCAGCTGCAGCAAGCCCAGCCTGAGTCTGTCTTGCTTGTTTCAGTATCAAGGTAGATGATGAATAAATATGGATTGAATCAAGTAAAAATTGAGCTAGACCATTACAGTAATCTCCTAACTGCTCCCCTGACTTTAATTTCTCCCATTTCTTCCACCCACCATTTTTCAACAGCAATGCATAGAAGGAAGATACTTGCCTTATAGGTAGACTATTTTCATACAGAAATCTGAGTGTTTATTCATAAATGTTTACTTAAAACAAGACTTCTGAGCAGGCTCCCACAATAACAAGATAGCCTGAAATGTGTGCTAAATGTTTAAGTCCTTTTCATAGACTTACATTTATTTCTATATTTCTCCTTGCTAAGAAACCTGAAATATGCCCCCAAATTTTTTAATTGAGTTTGCCCTTAAGTGTACTTCTTTTTTTCTTTTTATGAAATTTACAGTAATTTGAATTAAGAAAATGTCACCCAGGTGTTAACTTCCCTTTTTCAAGTGCACTTAATTTTCAAAGACTTCCAGTGATGAGAATTTATGTTTCTTCTGCTTTAAGGAATAGAAAACACCCACGTATTCTTTCTGTCTTTGAAAAGACAGATGTCAACAAATGCATTCCCCATTGAAAACAAAAGGATTTATTTCTCCTCTAACATATTTATCCAAGGGTAATTTGTTGGAATGAGTGTGACTCAGAGGATTCTGTATCAAATACATTTTAGATTCTAATCCTGACCATGTCACTGACTTAAATATGGGTCTTATTTCTCCTGTGTCTTAATCTCCCCTGGCTGTGAAATGAGAATAACAATTTCTCTCTCAAATCTACTGCTTTGAAAATCCAGTGAAGCATTACAAAAAGATGCTTCCAACTACACAAAATATCATGACTGTAAAAGTCTACAAAAATGAATGAAGTGGAGGGGTACCTGAAATGGATTTCATTGATCTGATGGAAGACATACCAAACATGAGTCATCGTGTGCTGTGTGTATTGACTGTGCTGGATGCAGGGCTGAGAAGTAAACAAGTCATCATCTCTCTGTGTCCCTCTGAAAGGAGCTCATTACTTAGTGGAGGAAGCAGACATATAGACAGATCATCCCTTCATTATATGAATGTTTGTAGGTATGTGTTATTTACTATACACTGTTCTAGCCAGTGAGGATGCAACAGTGAGGAAAAACAGACACAGGAATTTCTGCTCTCATTAGAGTTTGAATTCTAATGGATGAAACAGACAGAAATCAAGGGAAGTATATACATTATACATATATATATGATTAGTGCCTAGTAGATAAAAACAAAAAGCATGGTAAATAAATATGTACTACTGAGGGTATGGAGATTTTAGACAGGTAGTTGGGAAAAGCTTCATTTAAGTACTTTTTAAACAAACACCTGAAGGAATTGAGGAAGCTAGTGATAGAGCTCTTTGAGAGGAAGAGAATTCAAGGCAGAAGTGACAGCAAGTGAAAAGGTCCTAAGGTATAATGGCGATTTGTCTGACAACAGCGAAAAGGCTAGAGTATCTAGACTCTAGGACTTAAATGGCATGTAGAAAGTTATTTCACAGGGACAGAAGATGGAGACAGAAAAGATTCCAACAAAGGCTTTGGTAAGGACATGGCCCTTGCACTGAGTGTCTTTATTTTCTAAATGCCTTGGCCTCACTAGTCTATAATGATCAAATATGTAACTATTTTTACTTTTTGCTTTGTAAGCTGCCCTTATCTCCATCAATTTGATTAATACTTGTTCACTTCAGGCTATACCTTGGTCATTTCTGGTTGTTCCCAGAGACACGAGTCACATGTCCCCTCACACTACTGTGACTATACAGTCACAATGAAGCATGTGCCCTATTCTTAACTTCTTTTTCCATCCTTTCCCCAACTCTCCATCTGTGAGGTGACTTGGTGAATGTTCACTGCCGGACCTGACCCTGGAGAGTAAGGATGTCCATGCTGAGCTATCTGTGGTCATAGGAAGCTCTGGCTACTTGCCAGGTGAAGATGGCGGTCTCCTCCCTAGTTACTATTGTCTCTGGCACAAAGGACCCAAGGATGTGCTTATACCAAGTACCTTACTAATTTTCTCAGGGATAGTTCAATTAGATATGATCCTAATCTCCCTTCACTTCAGGAGTTCAGAAGCAGGATCTGGAGAGGGGTGGTGGGTTGTCATTCTGTAGCATTCCCTTCCTGGCCCATTCAACCCACCTTTACCAGTTATAAAAAAAGAAAAAAAAACATGTATATCATAATAAATGTTATAAGATGAAATCATGAGCAGATGGAAGGAGGAAGGGTGGGCTTTTTATTGTATAAACAGTATCAGTCAACCCCAAAGAGCCTGCAAGACCAAGACAGTTATGAGCTGACTACTTCCCAGCAGACAGAACAGTACGTGTAAAGATATTTTGGTATGAAGAGTAGACACTTTGAAAGAAATGTTGTTTGTTCTATGACTAGAATATGAGGGATGTAGAATGAATCACTAGAGAGAAAGCCATAAAAAGAGTCTGGGACCATTTTATAGAGACATTTAAGGGATTTGGATTCCTCCTGTAGGTGGTAATACATGGTTGTTAGCAAGCAAGAGAATTGAACACATTTTATTTTTTAGAAGAATGCTGCCTCTGCAGAATGTTGAGTGGAAGAAACAGAGGAGCAACTGAAGTCGAAGGGAGTAGATGGGAGACTACTGCAAAGGTTTCAGTAAGAGTTTCATTCTTTTAGTTAGTATTTGTTTGTCACTTACTCTGTGTGAAGAACTTTACTTGCCCACAGGGACACCATGGTGAACAAAACAGCCTAGTGTGGCCTTTAGGGGACTTGGTGAATTTACCAGTGATCCCAAAACCGTAGAATGGTTATAGCTCAAGGAACCAAAAGGTGTTATGAAGACATACGATGGCACAATGTAACATAGTCTAAGAGTAACTTGACCAAGGGCATTGACCTGGGAATTGAGAGGAAATAATTGAGCAGATATAATTTCAAGCGATGTTTAAAATGTAGAAAAAACACAACTTCTAAAAAAGACAGAAATGATGGAAGAAAGTCAAACAATTCTGCTGCATCTCTCTTCATTTAATTACAAAATTCTCATCTCTATTATTTAGGTACTTTATAGCACAGAATACCTGCTAAAATTAGAAAGCTCTGTTCTGGGAGTTAAGATGTTAAGATGCAAGATGTGTTCAGACTTCTTTTCCAACACTCTCCACACTAAGACCAAGTTCTACACAGAAGTCTAAGACGTGGGATGAATTTATATAAGCAGAAAGTATAATCTGAGCACTTAGTATGTAGGAATGGACATACAGGGAACTAAAAAGATATAAACCTGTGTTCTCATGAAGATTATGTTTTAATAGGTAGACATGGGTAATAACAATAAGAATTAATTTGTTCATTTTTATGACTATAAGTAGTAGGGAAAAAACAGGAGAGTATTGGAAAATCAAGGATATGAGGGATTACTTTTATACAGAAAGGTAGTTTCATTGAGAAGCTGGCATTAAAGCAAAAACTTGAAGAGAAGGAGTGATATATGTGGATGTCTGAGGGCCTGCTGTCCAGATTCATGGCAGAGCCTTTGGGGTTGTACCTTCTGGGTTCAGAAGATGGTGAGGAGGGCAGTCATCCTGGAGCCGCATGACTGAGAAAAGACCAGTAGGAGATAAAGGCTGAAGGGCAGTGGCGGGGTACTGATTGTGGAGGACCTTGTGCAAGTCTACGGCTGACTTTGGGTTTAAATTTGAAATTGGGAGCCACTTGAAAATTTTTGGAAGAGAAATGACATGATGGGATTCAGCTCTAAAAGCATTGCTGTGGCTGCTGTGTTGAGTATAAACTACAAGGGCAAGAGTGGAAACAAGCAGGTTAATCAGGGAGAACTGTATTGTTTTCTTAGATTTCCCCATGCCTGGGATTCAGAAGTTTGAGCATTATGGACTTTTCAGATAGGTCACAATTTGTTACTCACATCAACCTGGAAGCCTCAGATAAATGCTGTAATGGATATGGAGAAACTAGTACCCTTGAAGGTGCTAAGCACCAAGGAAAACAGGTAAGACTAGTAAGTCAACTAGAGATCACTAAGACTATGCAAATATACCAAAAGTTAATTCCAAGTAACCTAGATGCTTGCAACTCTAAACACTTTGTATAATAGTGAGAGGAAATGTAATACTAACTTGGAGTCAACAGTTCTGAACTTTTTAATCTTGTGTTTATTACTTAATCAGTTAGAAATCATGCAAGCCAAATCTTCCAGCATCACATGCTTAGTAAAAGATCGAGCTGTGATAACTGGTGGTCTGGCTCCTGGGCTTTACGTGACTCAGCTATATTGCCTGTGCCCAGAGTGTTCCTTGACATTAGAATGCTGAAGGACCCACCCCGGTGCTGACACTGATATTATGACATGTTGTAGAAATTATTTAATTTACTAATTAATAATTTCTTTGAACATTTACCAATGCTAGCCATTTGCAGGCATGAAGATGAATGTCACGCTTCTTGGTGAGGAAAAATGAGTAAGTCAGTAGTTAAAATTCACTCAGTGCTCAGTGCCCTGGGGTAAGTCAGGGAATGGTGGTGGAAAGTGCATGCCCACATCAGATTTGGGGCTCTGGGAGTGACGGGGAGAGGATATCACTGAGGAAGGCAATTCCTAAAGAATGAGCATCAGCTAGGCAGGCATGGGATCAAGAAAACATGGGGTAGGGGGCACAGATATGCAGTAGAATGGCAGAGCGTGGGACATTTCTGGCACCAAGTTTGGTGGGGCTGTACTCAGAGTTGGGGCAAAGATATGAAGCCATGAAGCACTTTGTTTTTTTGTGTTAAGGCATCTGGACTTTCTCTTTAAAGCTATGGAGAGAATTTTAGGACAGATTCAGCATGTAGAAAGTTCAGTCTGACAGCTGGGTGAAGTCTGGGAGGAGTAGGCTGTGACCAATATATGGTAAAGTGAAGGATAATAGTTGATGTTCCTCAGCAGAAACCAAGTAAAGGATGGTGGAGGTTTGAGTTAGAGTTAGATTTGGAGATAGAGTTAACAAGGGGATAGGCTAACACTGTTGCCCAAAACATTGCAGTGATATGCTTCTTTGAAAAAACAAATAGTGTTTCCATCATACATTCTTAGTTCGATGCATTCTAAGAAAATTAATTAAGATTTTAAAAAATGGTTCAAGTTAAAGCTAATTTAGAGTGGTTATTATTCTGTGTATTAATTCTTTAAAGTTTCCATCTAAGTCTGAAGTTAAGAACTATGTTTATTTTGCTTGATACTGTGTTCTCCGAATATAATTACTCCAAAAAGCTTTCTTTTTCTCCCCTTCCTCCTCCTCTTCCTTTTCTTTTTTTTTATTAAGCAACGCCTATTAACATCCCACAAAACTTACACTCCATGGAATACAATTGGATGAAAATCTAACTGTGAAGGTTTTTTAGGAATTACAATATTTGGGACTTGACTTTCCATGTGTTGGGGGAAATGTCATGAATAATGGCAATGCTGTTCATGAAAACAGAATACAAGAAGTAAATTTGGATGCGATATGGCAAAGGGAAGACTCAATTTTTAACTTACTGAATTTAAGAAGCTTAAGCAACATCTAACTGGATACTCTTGAGTCTATTATGTGTGCAGAATATTTTATTGCAATATCAGAAACTCACTGAATCAAATCTATGTTTATACACATGATTATATACATATTATCTGAGGTACATAGTATATGTGAGAATAAGAAATTATGCAGCATGCATATATAAAGGTCCAGCTCCATCAACAAATTGTTTCTTTTCTTGATACTGTCTAGGTACACACATATACACACAATCTTGATGAAAGTAATGTTTTAAATTTTTAAAATTGAATAAATTAAAGGATTTCATATCTTCATCAAGTTAAATTTTGGAAAATTCACATAACCTTTTTCTCCAAAATGAAATATTATGGTAGCATTTTGCAGTGGTAAAAATAAGAAACACTATTTATCCGCATTCCTATCACTCAGAAGGCGCACACACAGTAGTTTGTCAGGGTGATGGCAACCGTGAGACATTCCAATTCAGAACAGTATTCTTCTCAGAGAGATAAAAGTAGTGAAATATTGGCTCAAAATTGAAATGCCCCTAAATTCTGTAGCATTAATGAGATATATATCATAGAAGAGGGTTTTACCTGAGTAATCCCAAGTGGGCAGATCAAATTGCTTATGCAGATTCAATGCTATCTTAGAGCTTTTCTTGAAACAAAAATTATATATATTCACTTAGGAAGATATCTAACTCAGTAATATAACTTGATCCAGAATCACATGCATTTTAAAGTAATAAAGATAAGGAAGAATAAACTCATGCACTTAGAATAAACTCACTTGGTTATCAAGAACAGAGAAACCCTTACAGATTTTAGGCTTCGTAGCTGAAGTTACATGTATTTAGTGCTGTTTAGAACCCCGCCTTCCTGCCTTCCTGCCTCTCTTTGCTAACTACGGGGTCAATGCCTATGCTCAGGTTGGAGGAAGAGTTGAATAACTGTGAAAGAAAATATTTAAATAAATTTTGTATGTCTAAGTATAGCACAAAATGAAGCTTTCTCTGATATATTCAGAAGAATTGAAAGGAAAATTTTAAATAAGGGCTCTTTGGAGAGAAAAGGGGGCAGTTATGTGAAATATTTTATATTTGGAAAAAGTTCTGAAATATTTCACTTTATTTTCCACTAGCAGGGAAGCTATCCTTATTACAAAGCCTAAAAGTGTTAGGCTAAGTACTATTTTGTTGGATAGTAAAGCAGTGTTAGTTATTTTGGCAAATTTTGTATGTCTAAGTATAATTGAATTTGTAAAATAGTAGCTTTTCTTTGTATCATTGTAATAAAAATACCTATTTTTTGGATAAATGCTGCATAGACCTAATCATAGATAGAGTGAAATACCGGAAAGCACACAACAGCTGCAGACAGGGACATGGTTTCTAATCACAGCCCTTGTCAGTCACTTGCATCTGCCATACGGTCAAACAATGAATTACCCTGGGCTGTTTTTCTCATCTCCAAAATTGGGAATGTGGGGTAGAGCAGAGGTGGTCCTGCCTGACTGAACTAGAGACATCTAAGGGGGTTTAGGAAAACGCAGATTACCAGACACCTCCTTTAGTGATTTAGGTGACCTTGGAAATCTGTCTTTTAATAATTATCCCATGTGGCTTAATGAATAACCAAATTATAGGAACCCTAGGTTAGAAGAAGTGCCAAATTTCTACTTTCAAAATTCCATAGTGAATATTTAATGTATTAACATTTTGAGAACAGATTAAACAAGGAATCTTTTCTGTAACTTACATATTTGATATTTTCTACAAAACGAGTTGAAAGCTTTAGAATTCATCCTCCAATTTTTAATGCTAGTTACAGAGGTTAAAACGTAGAGCTGATGTGAAGATGGAGGTTCCTGCTCATCGCCTGCTCTAGAAGCACAATGCCCCGAAAGGCGAGCACATACAAATATCTTGCTTCCAATTACCTTTGATTCTGGCAACCAGCATTCTACCAGGAATAGCCTGATTAAGAACGTTTTGGCAATATATGCTGAAATATTTTAAATGTGCATTCTGTGTGAGCAAGGAATTCTACTTCTTTGTGTTTAAGAAAAAAAAAAAGAAAGTCAGGCGAGACCATGGTAAATAGATATAATATTGGAGAGTTGTTTTTTTTTAGTGGGAATTCAACAAAACATACAAAACACAACTTGAATTAGGGCTTGTTAAAAATAGATATTCTTAAAACCCTTTCCTGGAGATTCTAATGCAGAAGCATCCAGCATAGGGCTATAACTGCATATTTTTAAGCAAGCTTCTAGGTGATTTTTTATGATACAGTAAATTCAAGGATCATTACATTTAGTAAATGACATTAAGAAAATATAATGCCATATAAAGCTCAGAACAATGGCACATATATTATCATGAAAACTTGTAAGGATATATACTAGGTCTTAAAAAATGTTAATTTATACAGATATAATGAGAACATGTTTTTATTAAATAAGATACCTATTTATGGAAAAGATCCAGAAGAATTTAGCAGTGTTAGGGATGAGTGAGATTTTTGCTTTTCTTTCCTGCCTATTCACCTCTCTAAATTTAATTTGTTCAACACTTAACATGCATTGCTGATGTAATTTTTTGAAATAGAAAGGAAGAAAGGAACTAAAGAAAAGAGGTGCTGGGCTGGCACTTGTATCACTGTGCAGTTTGGAGGAGAGGCGTTCACTTGGACTCTCAATGAAATGTAGCATAATAAGACAGAGATCAGGTGTAGCAGGCACTTCACCTACTTCCCCAGAGTGGCTGAAGGCAGTCCCTGCTTGAATTCTCCCACTCAGTGTTTGTGTGTTCTCCTGTAAGGTCAGGAGACCTATCTGAAAATGCTTTTCGATCATGCAGCTGGAAAGGATTTGACTTCATCATTATAATAAGGTCCAACTCAGTTTCTACTAAATTACTACTTTTAGTGAAGATTTTTATTTGAAGTGAATTTAATTCTTGCACAGTATAGTAAGTTACTAAAAATATGTCTGCTTAGCCCTTTGCCATTTAAGCCTATTTCCATTTGTTTGGACCTGAGTGGAGACACAGAATAGCTAAACCTCAGTCCTCAACAAAATGACCCTTATTATACAGATTCAACAGAATTGGGCTAATGGTTAGTTTCAACAGAACATTTCTTTCCTCTAGAAAGAGTATAAAGAAGCTTATTTGCATTAAAAAGAAAGGCTTTGATGGATTTTCTACAGCCTATTTTATTTTTTAAACATACACACTTATGCCTAAGAAAATGTATAGATGAGTGAACCCTTCTGAAATGCATCTGTTGTAAAACATAATATTTTGGCAAGATGCTTTTAGGGTGCAGAGATTGAGTATGTACAGTTCTGTGAAATGCTTTGAAGATAAGCATTTCCTAAAAGCTTAGTATTGTTATTATAATTATTATTTTTCCTTTTAAGCATTCATTTTTTTAAAAAAACACCATACATATTCCGCAGCTTAGTGGCAAGCATTTATTTCCATCTTTTTTAACACAAGAAAACAGGTAACTGTCTTGAAATATGTCCTTGCTTTCTATATGGAATTCTGCAGTTGCTCAGAATTTTATATAATGTGCAGGCATTACATCAGAGCTTGAGAACTGAAATGAGCCCAGCTTCTGTTGTGATCTTACAGTTCGTGATTCATCAAATTTGTTGAAGTATCTCAATATTCTTTGGAAGTTTAGTACTTTTAAACCTGATTGTCCAGGTAAAATGGGAGTCAATATTCACTTCATAAAGTTTCTCCCTTTGACCTCTTTTCGATTGTGTAATCAAGCCAAAAAAACAAAAAACAAAAAAAAAGCAATTCATCACGTGACAGATTAACTTGTAGAAGCATAGAAATCAAAGGTTTAAGGACACTAATTTTGACAGAAATAAGTATAATCTTTTCTTCCTCTCTTGTAGTCATCATTAAATAATCATTTTAGGGGGTTGACAAGTAGAAAATTGAACATGGTCTGTAGTGTCTAAAATTAATATGGCTGATATGATCATTGTTCCTAGAATCACCAAATAAATACAATAACTATTATAGAGATTAATCATGGCCTTGAGTCAATGGCGGGTTGGCAAGTTAAATCCATACCACGATGTTTCAATAGAATATCGCAGCAACACCAACTATAGTAATCCCACCAAAGAACTAGGCTAGGTTTTTTTAAATTCACAGTGGTTTTGTCATCCTGGTAAGATAATGAATTCTTTTCCTCAGGGTCCACACTTAAAGGGCAAAAAATAAATAAAATAAAGGGAAAAAAAGAGCGGATCATGCAGCATCCAATACCTCCAAGCCAGGAAATTATAGCCAGTGCCGAGATGCCAGGAAAAATAAACTAAGTTCTGCTTGGACCATTACTAGATGTAATAGTTCTACATACTTTCTTATTCAGTATTGGTTCAATGCTTGATTGTTGGTGCCAGCCTTGTGATTGCAGAACACCAAGGATTGGAAGATCAAACACTCTCTTTCCAGTTAGAAACAGTGAGGGAGATATACACATACACATGAGTATATAGACATAGGTGCACACACATGCACACACATACATACACACATGCATGAATAATTATATGAAATATGACTAGGTTTACAACTGAGGCATGACCATATTGGTATGGGTGCATGAAAGTACGAGTGGCAGAAGCCAGGAGTTTGGAGAAAGCTTCAGAGGACTTAAGATTTTAAGTGGGTTTTATATGCTACATAGGAGTTTGTTGGTTTTATTATATTTTTCAAATTTGCATTTCAAATATTTTTTTATGGACCTAGGAATTAGATTACCTGATGAATCTAGAAAAAATGTACCCTTCCATATAAATGCCTCTAGTAAAGATATTAAACCATGACGCTCAAGAATTCTCTTACAACTTTCCCTTTCCTCCAAAAGACACCTCCTAATCTGACTTCAGCATTTGTCATGTTGAGAATAAAAGGAAGTAGGCAAAAAATTGCCTTTTTCTAATATAAGGAGATAAAAATGAAGATAACACATGGACATATACCACATGTATATATGGGTGAGATAATCCATGTACTTGAGAGCAATTTGGGGAAAGTCTGGATGCAGTGCTTACATTTTATTTTATTATTTTAAATTTATCATAGAGTGAAACTGACTTTTTTTGGGGTGTTGGTTCTATGAATTTTAGTATGTGATTAGTTATAATCACCATCACAATTTATGCAATCACCATCACAATTAGGATTCAAAATACTTCACTTCCCCAAACTTGCCTTCTGCTATCACTTTATAATCATATCTTCTCTCTAACTCCAAACCCTGCAAATCAATGATGAATTTCTCATTACTCATATTTTGATCTTTTCAAGAATGACATAGAAGCAGAATCATGCATTATGTCACATTTTGAGCATAATGATTTTGAGATCCATCTAAGGTGTTGTGTGTATTAGCAGTTCACTCTTTTTTATTGTTGCTTGTTATTTCACTTTATGAATGTGCCACAGTTTATGCATCTGTTTGCTTGTTGAATGAATATTGGGGTTATTTCCAATTTTTTTGGCAGTTATGAATAGAACTGATATAGACATTTTTGTAGAGGTTTGCATGTGAACATAAGTTTCCACATTTCTAAGATAAATACTCAAGAGTGCAATTGGTGGGTCATGAGGTGTTTGTTTAACTTTAGGAGAAGCTCAAACTTTTGCACAGTGGTTTTGTCAAATATGTATTTTGAACTTCTGTTATCATATATATTTTTTTTATTGTCATGTCTTTTATGTGAACTGACCATTTTATTGTTACACAGTAATCCCTCTCTGTCACTAATAATACTCCTCGCTCTTGAGTCTAATTTGTCTAATGTCATTATAGCCACTCAATATAGAAATCAGTATCTGCATAGTATTTCCTTCTTTATTCTTCTATTTTTATCCTACTATATAATTATATCTGAAATGAGTTTCTTGTATACAACATATAATGAGCCATTTTAATACATTCTGTCATGCTCTGTCTTTTAATGCTGTTTACATTATTTACATGTAATGTGATTTTTGATATGTTTGAATTAAGGTCTACATTGCATTATCTGTTTACTGCTTGCATTCGGTTTTTCCTTCTCATGCCTCTTTGGGTGTTATTTGAAGATTTTTGTATTGCATTTGAATTTTCTAGTACTTTTTTACTGCATCTTTTTGAAGAGTTACTTTGTGGTTAGTCTAGGGATTATAATATTAAAAAAATCACACTTTTCTCATCCCTCTTAAATCAATGTTTTACCATTTCAAGTGGAATGGAAAAGTCCTACCGTAGTATGAATGTTTTTACCCTCTCTCCATTATGTTGTAGTCACCACACGTAAGTTAGATGTTTGTGTATTAAAAAACCCTCAAGGGAATGTTTAACTTTGGCTTTTGACTATCAAATATATTTTAAGGAACTCAAGAAGAAAAATAGTCTGTTAGATTTACCCAGATAATTGCTGTTTCTGTTGCTCTTCCTTCATTTCTAAGTTTTCAAGTTTCATTTTGGAATCACTACCCTTCTATTTGCAGAACTTCCAATAGCATTTTTTTTAGGGCAGTTCTGTTGGCAATGAATTCTCTTCATTTCTTTATTTCACCTTTATTTCTAAAGGATATTTTTGTGTATTATTGAGTTCTAGGTTGATGGTTCTTTTGCCTCATTCCAGTATGTTGTATACATGTCTTGCTATTTCCTTCTGTCTCATAGGTTCTGAGAAGAAACCCACAGACATTCAAATCTTTGTCCACCTTAGATAATGTCTTTTTCCCTCTAGTTGTTTTCAAGGTTTTCTTCCTTTGTTTTTAATTTTCAACCATTTGAGTGCGATGTGATGAAAAGGTTTCCTTGTAATACTTGTTAACTGTTTCACACATTTTACCTCTTGATTACTTACTTTTATTGTTCTGCAGTTGTTTCTTAAGCAGAAATTCTGTCCTTTTAGCCTCATTTCAAATATTTGAGAATGGGACCAGGATTTCCTTTCTTTTTTATTTCTCAGAGCATACAGTAGGCTCTTGGTAAAGGTGTCTCCCTTGGAAATGCATTAATAGAAAGAATTTTGGCCAAAAAGCTATCCTAACAGAATGTAGTGTATCGGAATGTATTAGGTCAAGGGAGGAGCAAGGCTACGCCTTTAACTGAGGCCAGGGTGGACTGGAGAAAATACCCAGATTAAGTGAGGCAGCCAGGCTGCGATGGCAGAGATAACAAACTTTAAGTGTGAACCATGCTGAAATAGATGTAGAACATTCCCTTTGGAATAGAGCTTTTCCCTGGCTATTAAAGGATAATTAGTCATCACTGCAAAGACCAAAAGAACCCCAGACTGTGACTATAGATAGTAAACAGACAACACACTGACCATTTAGGTTTCAATTTGTAAAGCATATCAGTACAAATCTATCTCTCTGTAGTTATCCTCAGACAGTATACTGTTACCATTAGCAGGGTCACCTTGAAGAGGAAAGACAAAAAGGAATGCGTGTGTAAATTAAAACTCTGCTATTTGGTTTTTAAAATCTTTGCGTCTTTAAATGTCATAGAAGCACAAAAATGCATCAGCCTTTTATCTTCACTAATGTTCTGAATTACCCATCTTAGCATTTACTGAATTGCACTATTAACTTTTCATATATCTATGTCACATGGTCAAGAACCACATCTCATTTTATCTTTTTAACCTTAGCATATAGCATAGTGCCCATTACTCATTAACTAATATGGTTATTCAACAAATATTTATCAGGCAGAAAAAAATGTTCCAGGAATTATGCTGAACATTGAGAATTCAATAGTTAACAATATATGCAATGAGATTTAGTTGAACTAGATTTTATATCAGAATATACCTGTACATAAAGAAGAAACAAATAATGTAAAACTACAAAAATATTGTGAACAAAAATCATAATGTAAATCAGAGTGTTTACTACACAACTATGAAATATCCTACACTGATTAGGCATTGAAAAAAATAAAATTAGTTATACCGAAAGAATTATACCATCATCACTGATATTAAAAAAGAAGTAACTAAGAGTGAACTAAGTTATGTAGTTGAAGGTCAGATTTTACCTATCCTTTGCCAAGCACCTATTTTTTTTTTTTATAGTTGGTCATATTTTAAGCTTTTACTTCCTTGAACACAAATGTATTATTACATTAACCATATTCAACCAAACCAAAAATAATCATAAAATGTCAGCTAAATATAAACTGTATTTCTATTTTCCTAAATATTTATATACAAGTTTGTGATATAGTAATCAGGATCCTGAATCTTACATCACATTTTCATTTTAAATAGCAAAGCAAACCTTATTAATTTCCCATGTGATACATTAAAAGGCACCCATGATAGATTTTTCTCAAAACTCACATAAATGAGAAACTTCTTGTGATCTATGGCATATATCCCACAACATGAGGACACAGGAACTGTCACACTGGGCTCTGCACCTGTGAAGACAACAAACTGGTACATCAGAGGCAGGGCTTCCAGGGCCAAGCACCTATTTTTAATGTAGTTAACAGTGTTTAGAAGTATAGACCCTTTAGTCAGTTTGCATGGTTCAATTTCTGACTCTGTCACATACAAATAGTGTGACTTCGAATGGTATTATACTGGAAGAAAAACACTCACATTATTTTTCTCTCTCTGCACTCTTTCCATATTCTAACTTTCAACACTTCTGGCCAGGAAAATGTGTGTGTTTTTTTAGCCTCAACAAGCAATTTTCCAATTCTCTTCAGCCACCAGCTGAGTGTCATACATTCAATTCAATTTGAACACTACATACCTGAGTTAGTGTCAGATACCCACAAGTTAAGGGTTAAATCCCACCAGACATCTCCACACCCAACCTCAGGTGCCAATCACAAATAAGTGGGTCCGCTGGTTTCTCACAGCTTCTGACTAATGTGGTGACAAATTGAAGGTTCTTAGAACCCTCTTCTCAGGTTCTGTAATATTTTAGAATGGCTCACTGAACTCAGGAAAACAATTTACTTTACTAGATTACTCATTTATGATAAAAGGATACAACCAGGAACAGCCAAATGGATGATATGCACAGGGCAGGGATGGTATGGGAGAAGGAACACAGAACTTCCAGGCCCTCTCCAGATAAGCCACATCCCAACGCCCCCACCTGTTCACCAACCCAGTTGCTCTCTGACCTCTGCCACTTAGGAGTTTTATGTAGGCTTCATTACTTAGTCATGATTGATTAAAACATTGACCATTGGTGATTAGGTCAAACTCCCAGACCAACTCCCTCTTGGAGGTTGGGACACTAGGGCTTAAAGTTCCAATCTTCCAGCCCTGTAATTACAGGGGGTACTATCCTGAGCAAACCGACTGCCACCCTGAGGCTATCCAGGAGCCCCCAGCCTCCAGCCATTTCATTAGCATACATAAAGACACTTGCCTTTTCAGAGATACCCAGGTTTTTCAGGAAATGTGGCAAAGACCAAATATAATCAAGAATCAGGGCCAGAGACCTAATACGCATTTTCTTAGTATGTCACACATACACTCTTTGTGCCTTACCCTTTCCATCTGTAAAATGGGGATGATGATAGTAGTACCTAGCTTATAAATTATAGTGTTTGTGGTGAGGTTTCAAATGGTAATTTTATGTAAAGCATTTAAAATAATTTCAGCATGTAGTAAACTCCAAGATTTAGCTCCTTTTTAATCCTTAGTCTTTACTTCCAACTAGAAGGAAAAAGATAAAAGATGGAAAAGATTAGAAATTCACTGTTGATGATTTCAGTCTCAGAAAGAATTCAGGCTTTAATGAAGTGAAACATAAATATGAAGTTTGAAAAAAAAATTCCTGATTGAAGGAACAGGGATTGGATATATGATTCAGAGTTTTCTCAACCCCAGGTGTCTATTTGTATTAACTAATTTATGTGTAAGATAAGAAGCCTTCCAGTGAAGGAATCTGAAGAGGACAAATGATTGAGTCTTATTATTCAGATACTCCTGAGGACTTGAAGCTTAATTGATAAGGGGGAAATTTCAAGAGGGGATTATAGAAACCTCTGAAAAGAATTCTCTTTTAGAAAAGAATCCAATACAAGTTGGGATCAGAGCTTGAGGATCAGAGTAGAATAATGGCTTTGAGAACTGTGTGTTCATTGTTACTTGAACCAAACTCAGTCTAGGGAGAAAAAACAAGCTCATAAAGTAAGAGTTTTAGACCTCAGTATCTAGGTATTTGATATTTAAAGCCTTTATACAAGGAGAAGGGCACTGTTTCCCTCATTACTTAAAGGAAGTTGGAGGAGGGAGAGTGAGTAGTGGTCACCAATGGGCGATCAATTAAATGGAGCAAAGAGAGATTAGGCTCGGGAGCCAGATATTCCAGAGCAACAGGCCAGAGGGAGCTGTAAGTGGGGGGCTCCAAAGCCGGGAGTCCTAGAAGTGCAGGCGGCAGCCTGAGTGTAGCTGTTGGAGTCTGTCCCCAACCATGACAGATGGTGGCCCATGCGGATGGTGACCACAGGAATGGGGACTTACGATTTAAAGGTGGTTCTGGCAAAAATGAACAAGCCTATCTGGGAACAGCCTAGTAACAAAAATGGTGACACTAAGGGATTATGAATCATCAGCACAGAAGGGAGCTAAGGTAATTAAGTAACTACTTGCAGGGGAAGGTAACATTGCTCATGAATATAATGATTCCCTGGGAAGATCTCCAGTTACTATGAAAGGGGAGGAACGTGGAAGAGTGCATGTGTGTGTGTGTGTGTGTGTGTGTGTGTGTGTGTGTGTTTGTGTGAGGTGCTGGAGTTCTCCCCCCACAACTAACAAAACTTGGGCATAATACTAATATTTAATTATTTGCACCCATAGTCTGCAAAGTAAATGATGGGTATATTTGTATTTTAGTAAGCCAATGACTAGAAAGGTCAAGAGAGCCAATCACAGGGATGGTATAATGCACATTTACTGACTTTCCAGATCAGCATTTGGATAGTCTACTGATTTGGGAAGACATCCTATGACATATTCAGCCCCTCCCTACAGACAATGGTAGAAGTGGTGGTGATGCCCATACATACTCCTTCCCTGCACTCCTGGTGACCAAACTATTGTGTTTGCCAAATACAAATATTCACATGCTCTGCCTGCGCCTCAAATCTTGAGGTTTGGTTAGAGACATTCTCTCTTTCTGTGTGGATTATGGAAAAAAGCACAGAGGTCATCTGTGGGGCTTCACTGGAATAGTCAAGAGAGGACGACGTGACTAGGAGACCTGTATGCAAGAGTCCTGCGGCCAGGGCTCAGCACAGCTCTCCGCTTCGGTTCCTACAGAGCCTTGTTCTCCAGTCTTTCTTTTGATTAAGCAGCTATTACCCATCCAAAATCACTTTTTTACATAAGTTCATCAAAGTTGTTTTATTTTGTTTGTAACAAAAAATCCAAAGAAGCAGGAATGGATAAATCTTATTTTTCAGGCGTTTGACCCATTTTAATAGGAACACAAGCTTGTACATTCTTTCTTTGTCCTTACTGATTATCTTAAAGAAAAGTCCAGCCATATCCTTGTTTGTTGAAAACAGCCCAAGCGAGAAGCAGGCAGCCTAGTTTAGTTAGTTTAGGGCAGGAGTCAGCAAACTTTTCTGTGCAGGGTCAGGGAGTAAATAGTTGAGACTTCGCCAGCCACATGGTCTATGTTGCAGCTACCAGATTCTGCCGTTGTAGTGTGAAAGTGGTCATAAACCATATGTAAATGAAGATGGCTGTGCTCCAATAAAATGTTATTTACAAAAACAGGTAGCAAGCCAGATTTGGCTTGAATTTGTCTGACCCTTGGTTTAATGGGATGAACATGGGGCCTGGAAGTAGATAGAACTGTGGGATCCTGTAAAAGTCACTGCTCAGTTGACACTGAGTTTCCTCATTTATACTTAGGAAAACCAGCACCCCATGGATTTCACTGAGGATTAAATTTAAAGAGAACACATATTTTAAAAGCAGCTTGCAGTTTGGTTTACACACACACTGTGTCATGGAATGTAAGTGTATCACATGTTAGAAGCTCAATAAGTGGATATCATAATATTTTCTGAAAAAAGTCAACTTTAATGTGTGCATAGCACATTTGCACACACCCCACTTACTCAAGAATTCATACAACTTCTCAAAGATTAGTGTAATATATTTTATCTGAACAGTAAGTGAGTAGGGCTTATTATATTTTTGTTGACATACCCATAAAAAGTCTTCACAGCCTGGAAATACTCCCAGAGACAGTATTGCAAAATGTTGGCAGGGCAGTCTGCTGCAAGTTGTAGCTATTCTAATACTGATCTCTGAAATATATTTTAATTTGAGGGATAAGGGAAGTTGCTAGCTATTAATTTACAATGCCAATGTGATAAGGGGGAAAGATGTAAAACAAGTTCGCAAAAACTGTTGTGCAAAGAGAAACTAATTAAAAGACTAGAGCAGTTTTACCTCCAGAATTCAGCAGAGGTTTGACTGGCTGTGATGGTGCCTACCATTCCAGTGGTCTGGGCAAGGCTACCTTTTGCTGATCTGAATAGCTTTCCAAAGACCTTGGGACATTAGCTCCTGCCACAGTAAAGGTGACCCTTACTGGCAGTAGTGGAAACTGAGCAGCAGCCCTGGGAAGGAGACTATCTGCCCAGTCAACACCTGTGCTGATGTTCCCTAGCAATGTGCTCTAGCATCGGGGCACTTGTCCTTCTGTATTGGCAGCTGGGTGTCAACTCTCAGTTGGGTAGGTGGTCTCTCCCAAGTATCAACCTCTGAAAAGGTCTGCCTCAACTAAATATGGACTTTATTTCTTTCATCTCCCCTTAGCTGAAACAATCTGTCATTGGTTGTGAGCATCTTATTTCTTTGTTGGCTTAATAAGAGACTATCCTGTATGCTATTGGCTTATGAAAATTCCACAGTGAACCTGTGTTAAATAAATTGCTGGTGAGGATAAATTCAGTCTCTGAGCTTTAATTTGCTACAAAATAAAACATACACTATAATTTCTGCCTCCTCAAGGTCTCTGTAAATGAGTTTCTTAGATTCTTCCCAGCAAGCAAGATTCCCTCTTAGCTACTTCTATTCCTATTCTACAATCTCAAATCTAGGTGCTCTTTTCTGATTTTTTTTTTTTTTGTGTGTGTGTGTATGTTTTATTCAAATCTTGGTGTCCACACCTTACCTTTTTTCATTTTTCCTCATGACTTTTACTTTTCAAGGAAAATTCTGAGCCCTCAGCACCTTCCTCCTTCTGGCCAGGCATTAACCTCCCTAGAGGACAGTGACTGAAAGAATGTCCTATGTTTGTTGAGATGGTTCATGTCATGTCTGTGGAGGGTGTTTTGGAATGGGATTAACATTTACACCGTGAAATACGAGTAAGCGGATTGCCCTCCATAATGTGGGTGGGCCTCAACCAGTAAGTTAAAGGTCTGACCAAAACAAAAAGTTTGGCTTCCCCAGGCAAGACGGAAATATCCAGCATACTGCCCTTACACCTCACCTGTGACATCCACTCCCCTGCGTCTCCAGCCTAACAGCCCACACCTTTTCTTTTTGCAGGTTTGGGAGTTTAATACACATCTGGGTTCACATAGTGCAAGAGGGGAGGAGCACACACCGGCTCCCAGGCCCCCACCTCCACCACCAAAGAGGGCTGTGTCACTGGCTGCTGTGGCTGCCATGTGCTCCTGGTGTGGGTGACAGCTCCTTGACAGGCCTGCTCAGTATCCAGACCCACCTTGAGCTGACCTTGGAGAGCCATCATCAGCACCTCCCACCTCACAGGTCCTGGCTGCTCTTGTGTTGCCCCATGGCAGAGTTCCAACCCAGCCCCCAGCCCCAGGAACAGCTGAGCACCCAGGATGCCATTCAGTGCTCTGAGGGCCCTTACAGAACAAGTGAAGGAGGGCTGTGTCCCCAGGAGCAGGAAGGAAGTCACATGCCACAGGCAGATGCCACTGGGCACACCATAAGTCACTGGGAAGGAGTCACCAAGGACCTGCTCCCCAGGCTGTGCCCCAAATGTGTCCCAAGAGCAGGCCTATCAGATCCCAAAGGCCAGCAGACCTGCACACCTGCATTCACCAGCCTCCACTATTGCTTTATAATAAAATCCTATTATATATACTCACATCCTATTGGATCTGTTTCTCTGAAGAATCCTGACACAGTAGCTACATGTAGATTTTAATTTGTATGACAAACACGTACAATAAATACAACTGTCATCTCCTTTTGTGTGTGTGTGTGTGTGTGTGTGTGTCTTTTTGGAGATGGGTACATGGAGGAACACATTGAATAAATCTTTAGTAAGTACAGCTAATAAGCTTTGAAGTTAGGAGTTGGAAATAGTCATTCTTACTCCAAATATATCATTCCCATGAGGTAGATATCATTTTTCCCATTTTAAAAATTGGAAAGTTGCAGATGAAGAGGGATAAGTAATGTGTCCCACCATCAAACAATAGCTAGAAAACTAATGCTTCTCTGATTTCTGATTTCATATTAGCTACTAGAACAGATTACTCACTGCAAAATTAAAAATGTAGTACCTGAGCAAAATACAGTAACTTTTATATGATATTAAGTAAAACACATTAGGTTCTGTGCTAATGACATGTACATGCAACACAATATGTTCATAAAGAGCATAAAAACAAAAATAAAATCTCTGTTACAAAGAGGTTTTAACTACTCTTTATTGCTCCAGTCAGGTGAACTTCAGAAGCAATTGATTCCATGGGGATGTCAGCATTGTACCCATTTCTAATCTGTTGAGATGACCTAAGTATATGTTAGGAAACAAGTCAATATTTATCAGCAAAGTTGAGGTGAAGGCAAATAATTTTCAGAAAACATTTTGCTTACAGCTTCTTAATATCCTTAGTGGAAAGATTTCCTGCCTTTTGGGTTGATCTCATTTTTGTTTGGAAACTTCATTATCTGACTTAGTGACAGGGACTGCTCAGAGAGAATAGATTTCCAAAGATCTTCCAAACGATCCAGAGGCAAGATGTGAGTGCCCTGTGTCTATACCCTGGTATGGGATGATACAATGCATTGGGTGGGTGTTACATGTCAGTTGTGTCTCGTGAGAAAAGGTAAGTTGAAGCCCTACCCCTAGTAGCTCAGAATGTGAGTTCATTCTTTACAGGTTCTTTACAGAGGCAACCAATTTAAAATGAGGCTGTTAGGGTAGGCTCCAAACCAGTGTGACTGGTATCCTTATAAAAAGTGGAAATTTGGACACACATAGAGGCAGATCAAGTCACAAGAAGAATGCCATGTCAACGTGATGGATCTGCAGGAGAAGGAACCACAGTGATTGCCAGTAAACCACCTGAAGCCAGGATGGGATCACTTACAGGCCCCTGAGGGAGCATGTCCTGCTGACATGTTGATTTCAGATTTCTATCCCCCAGAAGAGTGAGATGATAAATGTCTGCTTTTAGGTCACCCAGTTTGTGGTACTTTCTTTTAGGTCACCCAGTTTGTGGTACTTTGTTCCTGCAGCCCTGGGAAACTGATACAGTGGGCAAATATTTATTTTTGAGGACAGAGTATCAAACCATTAGTTAGACTCTCCAAGTGGTACTTGATCCAAAAAGAATGAGGAACTCTTCTCAAATGAGCAGCCTAGGAAAACACCTGTGCACATATTTAATCAGACCATTTTTATTTTTGAAAGTCTGAAGCTTCACTCAGAGTATCTGTCTGGAAGGACTAAGTTCTCTGTTTTTACAAATTACGAATAATTAGTCTTGCAGTAAATCCATTCACTAGTTATAGAAAACTGCAGGCTTCTGTAGAGAATTGCAAACATTTAACAATTAAGCCAGTTGTTTTATTTAGATTATAAAGTCAACAAATATACTCATTTTAGAAAATTAGTAAAGTACAGAAGAAATAGCAGAATTTAAAACCACTGTCAAAGCTCTTAACCACTGTTTGCATGTTTATATTTTGGATTATTTCCTTTAATGTAGGACTGGTCATTTTATTCAACAGGATTGTCCTGCTGGGGTTGATTCTCTGCAGGGAAATTGTCAGACAAGAAAAGCCTGACTCTGCATGGGGCTCCGGGCTGGGAAAGCACCAACCTTTCTGCCGGGGGAAAGATGGAGTGAACAACATGGTTCTCAAGAGATTGTGTGGATAAGAGGAAGGAAGGGATTTTAGAAGCAGGAATGAAGGAGATGGAGAGAGAAATACAAGAAAGCATTTTTGGATTTTTTTCATGGTGTGAAGGGTGTTGTCCCCCCTGAAAGGGGATCCACTGAGGTAATTAGATTAACATCTTTATTTGCTCAATAATTATTTTCACGCTGATTTCCAAAAAGATTGTTCCAAACTACATACTACGGTTGTGTAAAAACACTGTTCTCAGGCTGCCTTGATCAACACTGAGAATTACCTTATCTTGAATGTGTTACAATTTAAGATTTTTATAAAAAGGATTTTGTTGCTTGATTTGCATCTTTAATTATTGGTACTGCAGAGTCTTTTATTCTTGTTAGCCACTTTTATTTATTTTTATAACGAATGTTTATTCATCTTCGTTTTTCATTTTGCTCTCATGGTCTACAATTTTTTATTTTTTCTGTGTCACACTTTTGGAAGTACAACATATAACATGTCCATGCATCAGTCTAACCCTATAGAAACACATAAAGACAATATTAATTTCTCCCAATCCTACTCCTTGAAGTATCATTTAAATATGTATATTTTTGCTCACATCTAATATGCACACCTAAATAAACATGGCTTACCTATATTTTGTCTTTGTTATTTTGGTTACTGATTTTATTCCATGCGTTACTCTGTAGCTTGCTTTTTATACTTAATATTTTAGGTTGAACCTACTTCTTAAGTCAATGACTACAAACATTTCTTTTCAGAGCTACATGTTATTTAATGAAATTAATATACTAAAATGTTCAAGTAACTTCTCTTTTCATAGATTGTCAAAGTATGTCTAGCTTATTTGTTCATTTTTCTGTTTGGTTTGGTCATAATGAAAAATTCTGGAAAAGGCAATTTACACCTCCTCTTGTACATATAACCTTCACTCACACATACATGCAGTCATACATACATACATATATATATATATCCACATGCACTGTTGCCTTAAATTCTGGAGCAGGGATTCCTTCAAAGATCAATTCTAAATAAATGATGGGGACTCATCTCACGGAAAAGCCAATGAGTTGATGTGACAATAAAAAGCCCCAGAGGGTATACTTATTTCTGCACACAAATGGCAATGTACAAATTTGCAGAAATTTGGGAAATTTTTATGCCCACTAAAATGCATCGCTAATGTCCTACAAGAAACTGTTAAAAGGTTAAATTGTCCTATTCAAAAGTGGTGTGGAGTTTGATTTCTTGTTCTGATCTTGGTATCTCATATAAAGAAGACCTTGTTTGTCTTTTGAGATAATAAGTTCTAAAAGGCAAGTGGCAGGAAATAGCATAGATGGAGTATGATTTTCTTTTAGTCTGAAGATGTCTAGATTTTTGGCCTTCCTTAGAACTTTGATATACTGCAAAGTCAAATAAATAAATGAAGAGTTTATCTCTTAAAGTCAATTGCATCTCCAGTTATTTACTATTTAAATTACATTTATGGGCAAGTTTCCAAATTAGAAAAATGCACTTCTGATCAAAGGATAAAGGAAGGGCAGTATTTTGATCATGGATTTTAAATAGGTGAGTAGTTTAGACTTAAACAATCTTAAACATTGAAAGTGTCGATTGAAAGAAAATATTTTTGTGTCGCAGAGCAAAGCTAAACGGAAGGAGGCCACCTACATGGCACAGCAGAATCAATCAACCTTGAGTGCCTCAAATCCACTGTTCTTAACTAGAAGTGTGCTTCACTGTCACTGGGGATCTTATGCAAATACAAGTTGGCCAAAATTCTGATTCAGCAGGTCTGAGGTGGTACTTGACATGTATATTTTGAAAAAGCTTCTCAGATTGTTGTTATGAGCAGCTCTGGGTTTAGAACTACAGCCTAGCATATGTTTCTAAAAGTAAGTTCCTTGGATTTTCTGAATCAGAACCATGTCTGGAGCTTGTTATAAATATACAGTCTCTTATTTTTGATTCACTAAGAAAGGAATGAGGCTTGAGAACCTGAATGTTTTCCAAAGCCCCACAGGTTGTTATTCACGCTGAAGTTTTTGAAACACAGGGCCTTTACAAGCCAAGAATGGCCCTAAAAGAACTTAGTTTCATTGTTCTTGACCAAGTGCGAATGAGTTGAGATGTAGCCATAACGGCACTACCAAGTGTAAACACTGGTTGTTAAGATTTTACAACCTGATATAGTCAGTCAAAGGCAGTAGCAGATAAATTTTTAAAGAGGGTTGCTTGAACATTATTGAGCATAGGTACCAGCTTCCTAATGGGTGGCTTTTCCACTAGTGGTTCAGCTGTCCTAATGTCAAGATCATATCGGCATAGGCACTGGGCATCTTAATTAATATTCTTTTTGTTCTAAGTGAAATCAAAGCTACTGGAAACTAATCTAAGGAATTAATTTACAGTGTAGAGGAGGAATTTATCATGAGATATATTTCTCATATTGAATCTACAAGCATAGAGTAAAGTCAAACTTGAAGAAAAAATAGAAGCAGAGTTAGAAAGGTCACATGAACTACAATGTCTGCACAGCTTTACTTTAGTCTCTCTGAAGACTGGTCTTTTCTGTAAGTACATGATAGAAGACAGCCACCCTACAGTTTCCAAGTTCTGGCTGCCTGTGAAGCTGCCTCTAATTTCCAGAGTCAAATATCTGGGAGCGAGAACCAGTTTGAGTAAAAATTCCACCATTGGTCAGATGTAAATATGGAAGAAGACTAGATCAGAAATATGGTGCCTGGAGCCATTCTCGGCACTTCCCGAAGCTTGGGGTTGCTTTGTTTTTTTTCTGAATTAGGATTTAGGAAACGACAGGAAAAACGTTGACAAGATTCAAAATGGTGTGATCCAACTGAATACTTGCTTACAAATGCATACACACATAGTTACAACTTATTATAATAGAGGTGTTCTTTCAAAAGTGTCTGGCCATAAAGGATTTGCAAACCTTCTTTGCCATGTGCCTAGCAGCCTAGATAATGATATCAGGCCCTTTGTTTCTATTCCTTGTTGTGATTTTAATCGTGATTGTTTTTTGATCTAAACAAAAAAGAAGACAAATCTTTTAAATGCCCTGAAGATAGAGATTTTTGTCTTGCTCAACAAGTACAACTACTGTAATGACCAGCATATAGTATGGACTTATAGTGATTTATTAAATAATGTGGTTACAGGAGATCCCAAATTTTATCTAACTCTTCATGTCTGCTTAAGGTTTTACAAGAAAGTATCTGTAGCTGCCAGTATTGATATTATCATCATCGCTTCTTGAGGTCTGATTGGTAGTAGGTTGAATTATTCTGTGCAATGAAACCTTGAAGCTTGAATCCTTTCCCTTCTTACTTGTTGAAATGGTAGCTCCCGTGAGCCACATCGGAGTGTTCCAGCATGTTCTCTTGGACAGTCCTGGCTATTTTACAGAATTTTCAGACCTCTTCTTTCTCTTTCTTGAGGATTTCTGTTCACATTAACCTTCTACCCTATAACCACACTTCTTAGCTCTCCTAGTCTTCTAAGATAGTTAAACTTTATGATAACCTGGGGAATTTTATGAAGATACAGACTCTCTGGGGAGGTACCTGGCCATCCACATTTGAACAAGGTCCCAGCTAGTGCTGTTATTGCTGATCTGTGGAGTACTCTCTGAATAGCAAAGTTCTAAAGACCTTCCCCATGATTTAGCAGTCCTTTATCAGATTATAGAACTCTCATAATCTGTACATTTTTGATGATGATTGTCTAACAGGCTATTTTGCTAGCCAGTGTCAATCCAAGTCACTGAATTCTCATGCCTCCATCCCTCTGATTCTCTAGTGAATCACAAAATTTCTTAGTACACTGAAATACTACCCTCCCTCCCCCCAAAAAACACATTCTTTTTCTTACTTGGTGAGAAGAAACAGCTTCTGTCAAAATGTATTACTAGGAAGTCTTTGCCCTTTACTTAAAGAGCTTTCTCAATTTTCTTCGGATCTCCCTTTTAGTTACTTGGGACTTAAGGGGTTGAATGTATAGTTGTGTATAGTGTGCAGACCGTCTGACTGGCAAAGGAGCAACTCAGCAATGATGTTTGCACTCTAACCACATCACGAACTTCACAGCTGCGCAAACGGGTGACCTGTGGCATGAAGCACAGAGGAGTGGTTCTCAGCTGCACTGTTGAGGCACAGTGCATGTCAAAGAGAGGTGCTCTGATTGATCTGTTAATAACAGTAGTAAATGACACCCAGCTCTGCAAATAGTTTATTTTTAAATCTATTACAGTGGATTCTCTTTTAGGATTCTGACTATATGACGATATCATGATAATTCATTTACTCATTTGCTTTCTTTTTTTTATTGTTGAGAATTTTAAACAGTAGAATTTTGACTTGGACTCTGGGATCATGCACATATGATTATCATGTGTTTACCTTTCTGTTGCAGAAGATTAAATGTAAATGTTGTTCTATGTGTGCCAAGCACATTTATTTTCTCAACTAAAATTTCTGATTATTTATGCTCTGTTTGGAAAATCCAGCCTACATTTGCTTATGCATCTCAAAAGGGAAAGTTTCTTATTTGTCTCTGCAAATATACCCTTCAAACTTCTGGGGGATTATCAGAGGAAAAATTCCTATAATTTGAGCATGCTCTATCTAAACAATCATAATCTTTCTGCAGCATGCTTCCTTCTCTACTCGGTCGGATCCACATCTGACCCTGTACTTCATGTCAGGCTCTTCTCAGAGCCCAGCTCCTCCCAACAGCACCTCTCTCCTTTTTCACTTTTTTTACCACTTTGATCTCTTTATAACTGAATTCATAAAGTCCTTTTAACTAATATTGCCCAGCAGGTGCTCAAGTGTTCTCCACTTGTCGTGTGTTTGTTAATCTTATTTTTCCAAATAGATTATATAAGTACACTGAGCATCTAATCAGATAATAGATTTATCTTTATTGTTCTCTATTGTGCTTGGCTCAGAACTATACCATTCTACAAACCTGATAGCTTGGAATCTACCTTATGAATAGCAAATGACTAGAATCTCATCTTTGGAAATAATGGAACATATAGCTTAAGTTTCAATTCAGAGATGGTGATCTAATTAGAAATGAAATTAATGCATATGTGGTACTTTACTCAGTACCTTGTTCACAGTCTACTCAATTCAAATTAATTCCATTCTTCCCTAGTTTTTTCATTGCCTTTGGTAGGAAGTGAGATCATTCAAATCCACTGATTTTAAGAATTTCTAAAGTCATTTGTCTGACTCAAGGCAGGGCAAGGAATTCAATGTAAAAATATGGCTGCAACTTCTAGCCATTTTTTTCTGCCTACCATGAAGGTTATAGATAAGATAAAAGAGGTGTGCATTTTTTTTTTTGACAGAAACTAAAGGTCCTTTAGTCCTCCATCCCTCTTCACTGGTTTTAAATAATGCATAAAGAAGGAAATTGAAAATGAAATTTCTCAATATGTGGAAGAGTAGGTATAACTTCAATTTTAGAACTCACAATCTCAGCTGACCCCCAAGAAATAGTTTCATGATGTTACAACCCCTGAAATCTCTTTCAAAGGAAACATGATGGATGTAAATCTGGGGAGAGGAAATCTCGGGGCAAAATGCCTCCAAAACTGAAATCAGTCAAAGGGAGAAATAAAGTTTAAAACCCGTTCATTGCTTACAAACTGCAGTCCGGGGCTGTCTTTCTCCTGCTATAGCAGATGAAAGCAAAGCCTCCCCCAAACCTCTCAGGTTCAGATAAGCCCTCGGTTTCCCGGGTAATTACCCATAGATACGGAGATGAACTACTTTCCTCCACCCCTTAGGAACCCCTGTTGATATGGAGATGCACTAAAGCCAGGTGAGAGATTCTGGAAATACTGCAAATTTACCCACAGAGGGTCAAGCAAAGGGGAGAAGTCCAGTTGCTCTTAATGAAAAATGTCATACACATGACTTCTAGGATTGTCAATTACTACACCAGAGAACAATTTTGTTGGTATGTTTTATTTTGCCTTCCTCCTCCTATCTCTTCTCCCCGTCTTCCTTCCCCTCATCCTTCTCCTCCTCATTTTTAGGTTTGTTCCTATTCCTAGGTGAAAGTGACAATGGAACTCTCATGGAAGGTGATAATTGGCCCAGGGTAAAAGACCATGTGCCACCCTGTCTCTATAATGAAATGGAGCGCGGTTTACCAGAGCAGAGTTGAAGTAACTTTCGGTCATGTTCTTAGCACATAACACACTATCAGCAGAACAAAGTAGAAGTACATCTGAAATGTTTATGCAAACAACAGTCAGCAGGGTGTGTCTTTTAATTTAAGATTTAAATGTAAGTAGGGTGTACCTTTTGAGTTGGACTTGAAGTAAACCAGGCTGTCCACCAAGTGTTGCTATGGGACAATCAACTCAATTGTTTGGAAAGCTCCGGCAATCAAAATATGCACTTTCAACAAAGCCTACATTTTGGTCACTGCAGAGTTTGTTTTCTAGAAGGCAGAATATTTCTTTTAAGTTGAAGTTTGTGTGTCTGTATAAAGGGATTTTCATTCTTAAACTAACACTATTTAAGTTCACAAAAGTCGTCTTAGTGGGTAGGGATGGCTAGAGTTGAGATGGACTCCCAGGGACAGCAGATTGAGTGTACTTTCTTTTACAAAAGAATCCTTTACTTCTAACGTATCTGCCAAAAATATACAAATGTCTTACTTTGTGATTAAGTCTTTAGCACAATGAATTTTTAGATGGCTCTTCTTTTGTTTGTTTTCTAAAAATTCATGTGTGAGCAGAATGTTGAACCTTGTATGAATGGAAGGTTAATTTTATATTAATTTTGTGGCTTAGATATCCTTAATAGAATGTGTGAAATTGTGTGTATTTGTGTATGTGTGTGTTCACACATGCATACCCTTCTATTTAACTCAATATAACAAAAATGCTCTGGGAGTTGTAATGGAGTCATCCCTCTCCAAACACTGGATCTCCTTGTACACAGTCCTTATATATGAATTCAGGTTTTTATATCTGGATTCACTTGGTATGATCATCAGAAAACCTAAGAATTTTGGTTGTAACATAGAAATCATTCTTACTGAAAGTATTTAGAAAAGAAGAAAAACAGAAAGTACAAAGTAGTATGAACAGTAAGTGGACGCAAATTTTGAGGCAGGTTGAGAGTGTTTTCCAAAGTTACTGTGGGAGGAATTCAAAGTTGAGTGTGGCCTAAAACCTAACTCCAATGTTTGTGAGGGAAGAGGATGGGACGATTTTAATAAGGTCTTGGAGATCACAGTGGACTAAGCTACTCAGTTTCCAAGTCAACAAACCAAAAGGAATGAACAGCTGGAGGGAAGTAGGTGAGGAAGGTTGTCAAATATTCCCAAGCCAATCTCTGTTCAATTTGCTTACTATACATTATGCCCTTCAGTTCTTTCCTTAGTTTAAAAAGTAGGCATTAACTCTGTCTTACAGATGAAAAAAGAAACATTGGGTTTAATAAAAATTAAATGCAAACTTTAAATGATGTATTTGTATATTTAGGTATGACAAGAAAGAAAAAAAATATAGAAATGAAATACCAAGTTTCAGTCTTGAGAACAGGAGAATATTGAGCAGCGCGCGCACACACACACACACACACACACACACACACACACACACATTGAGAACTTCCTTGTATTTTAAGATCAATTTGCTCTTTGACTCAGGGCTTACCAAATTGAGTTGACCATCAGACATTGATTGGTTATAATTATCTCTTTATTATGGTATTAAAGAGCCACTTTGGGTCTTAGGGAATAAGATAAATTATTTTAATATGTGATAACTGAAAAAAAATTCTTAAATCACTAGCCCTCACTAATCACTAAGATACTAGCTTACATCTTTTTTCTTATAAAGAGTTTTGTTTACTCTATTTTCCTAACCTATAGTGAAAGATTTTATGAGGTAGGAAGATGAATGTACCTTGGCATACATTTTCCCTTTCATCTACACACAAAATTGGAGAAATGGAGATATAAGTCAAAATGATATATATAATAATACATGGAGTTCTTATATCTGTACATTCAAAGCTCTTTATATATATTAACTTATTTACTACTTATAACATCTTATGAGGTAGGTATTATTAATACCCTAGTTTTTCAGATGAGAGATTAAGGCAAATGAGTTTGAGCGTTTTGCCAAAGGTCATAGAGCTGGTAAGTAGCAGAGTTGTTTCAAACCTCAGTAATGTGACGCCAGAATCTGGGCTTTTGTAATGTTACATCATGCGACCCCTCTAAATACATAATGATCCTTGCCTCACCAAATCCTCAATGGCCAAGGATGTTTTTTATATTAACATATCTTTTTTTATTCATATAAAAATGAAAATGAGAGAATTCTCAACAGATGAGAGATAGTAAAGTACTGTAGTTTGTAGTCATATAGTCTGGAAGGGAAAAAATATATTTCCTACCCTTCACTCTATTATGCTACCACTCAAAATGACCAAATTCTTCTTCAGTCTGTTATTTCATCACTTATAATGTTTAATCATTTATATGGCTTTAGAAAATAGCAATCAACTGATCTGTAAGAATTTTTTTTAACACTTCCTATTTTGAAGTTATAACTTTATATATGGATATAAAGACAAATTAGGACAGAAAACAGCCTAATGGTTTTGTTGCCCTAATTTTATATTAGCATTACTACATAAAAGTGTATTAATAATAATAAATCTAGACCTGGAATTAATGTTACTGTAAGTTGGTTACAGACAAGACCAAAGTGTAAAAAATAAAATTCAAAACCATAAAACATTGAAAATAATTGTATGCTTTACTGTAGAAGTCAAAGGCAATGTATTTTCCCAGGGTTAAAAAACAAGGAAATAAAAATATGGACTTCTTAGAAGCAAAATAAACTACATGGTAAATAAATTGGGCAAAGACTAGGCTTCAATGAGAGGATAGAAAAAAGTGATTACATGATTATCTCATCTCTTATGTATAGTTCATTCAAGGAGATGGTCAAAATTAAACAAATAGAACATTTTTTAGTTGATCAATAGGAAATACCTCATGAGATCAAGAAAGGTTGAGTGATGCAAGGATCACAATTTTCAACAAACCAGCCAAACACAACCACCCAACTATGCAATTTTAAATTAGAAACTCATCAATCATATGTCAGTATAATACTAAGTTTCATGTTAGAATTGCCAGTTACTGTAGAAGCCTTTTTATTTTTAAAAAGTATTATTTTTAACATCACTGTATTCACCCAGTTTTACTCTCCAGCAAACATTTTATTCGTGTTATTTATCAGATAGTTGTATCTTTATTTATCTCACCGATTACTAAGAACCATTGCTAGTAAAATACCTTATACAGTTAACCCTATTCTGGGAGACAGAAACCTGACCCATCTGAATTAGAAGGAGCCAACACTGAAACCAAGGGCCCTTTTCATGGAACATAAAACCAGCAATCTTGGCAAAATGTGATGGCTTTCTATCCTGTACACATTGGAGGCCCCAGTAAAATTCCTTTGAAAATTATTGAATAGATCAGGTTCAGAACTAGAGTGAACAGCCATCTCCATTTGCTTGATACTGAGAAGTTTCCCAGGGCAGGGTACTTCAGTACTAAAACTGAGAAAATCTCATGCTAATAGGGATGGGTAGTCACCCTATGAACAGTACACTTAAGTTTGTCCACCAACCTTGTGTCTTGTCAAAGCACTAATGTTATCTGCCCCTGTAATGGGTCCTGGCATACAGCTTATATTCTTCTGTACTCAAGATCCACAATTCCTTTCTAATTCCTTCAGGATTGTTCAGACAGTAGGGTTTGCCATCATAAGGAGTTAAGGAGCAAGGAAGGGATTCTATGTGTTCATGGACTTGATCAGGTAGAAGTGGGGACAGAAGAAAGAGGGGGATGTAAATGATCAACATTTGGCAGAAAAGCAGCATCAACTGATCGGTGTTTTCACACCTGCTGGATCCTTGAAAGCATCTTTTAGGATGTGAGAACTGACAACAAGGTAGTAGAGTCAGAGCACGTATTATCACAGCCTCTAATATTGTTAAAAGCTCATCTCCATGATTAACAGAATTTTAGAAATGCCCAAGGATCAAGACCTGAATCAAAGTAAGGCCAATTATCTGATGTGTCACATGGTGTAAATGTGGTTTGGTGACCCCTCTGAGGAAGGAATACAATCAAGTATTTCATCTCAGCTGAGTAACTGCTCATACTCTTGAGTCGCAATTATTGAATGGCAATAAATGTCAGATTAAGAATCTGGTTTCTCAAACTTTATAAATTTATCTTTCTCAAGGTAAATGATTCTGTTATCACCATGGAGTCCAATAAATTGAATTCCATGATGTGCTAATATTTTCTGTTGATATCCATCCATTAGCATAAAATGAAATACAATTATCCAAAAGTCATCATGTTCGATTCCCAAACCAAGACCTAGACACCACTACAAACGGGAGGTGGGCACATTCCCCAAAATGGCCGTTGCTCATTGTGAGTGACCACATTAAGATGCTTCATATTTATTTCAAAGTTAATGCTTGTACCTCAAAGAAAGTGAAAACAGAGCTAAATACTCCCATAGCAGCTTAGGGAAAGCTGATCCTTACAGAGTTTCATAGGCAAGCTTAATAAAAATTACTCTATTACTCCATGTCCCTGTAATAGCAGAAAATATTTCTTCCATGGGATGGTTGTAAAATGGTACTATGAGCATTTTTGAGGTTGGGATTCTGATGTTCTAGGAAATGAAGTTACATTCAAGATTACTTGTTTCTGCAGAGTGACTAAAAATCATGTCACTTGAATACATAAATGGTGTCACTTATTATGTAGTATATATTTACATTTGGTCTTCTCTGTTACCAACTTACAGTAACCTCAGTTCCACATACAGATTTGTTATTATTAATGTACTATGTGAAAGTACTGACTATAAAATTAAATGGGTCATTACTAGGAGTATTTGGCAGCCTTTTGCTAAATTCAAAAAGACCACATGGCAATACACTTCCTGCTAGACAGCTGTCCCCATAAAAAAATCTGCTCTCACAAGAGGCATCCTTGTTGACCAGCTGAATGACCCACTTGTATCTGGGCAGAAACCCATTCATTCTGGACTGGTACATTGTTAGAATGCAAGAGACAAAATGTTCTTTCTACCCATACTTTACAAATAATAAGACAATAAATATAAAAATTGGACTGCATTTGTTCATATTTGACACTCTTCATCATTGATACAATAAAAACACAAATAAAAAACCAGTTGCCAATATTCCTTCGAATATTTTACATCATAGCTTGTATTGTTCTAATTTATTTCTCCATGAAAATGATGTGGCAAGAGGTTTGCTCTTGCCAGTTTCTTTGTGAAAATACCAAAGATGTAGGGAATCAGCTTCTATTACTGTGGATTAGTTCTCTTTCCTACAGAATCTACGAGGTTTTTTTTGCTCACAAAGTAAATTAACATGTATTAGAACTGATAAAAAACAAATGGTTAAAAAGTAGAACTGTCATCTTCATTTTCTGTGGAAACAGGAAATGGACACTTCAGAAAAGAGAGAGGAGGCTAAAAGAGTCACTGTCAGAATCCCTCACTCTCCTGGAGCACCTGTGCAGCCTGCCCTTGCAGATCGAGCAAAGTGTTCTTGATTCAGAGAGTTGCAGCAGTCCTGCTCAATAATGTCTCTTAACAGTAAAGTCAAATGTGAAAAATATCTATATTATTTTTCAGGAACAATCCATTAGTCTATTGCCTTTTATAAATTTTTATTTTACACACCGGGTCCTTTTCCTAAGCATACGATGTTACCTCAGTTCAAAGTCCTAGATGAGGAAAAATAAATATCACAATGCAGTTTAGTTAAAAGATAGTAAATGACATTGACCTAATATCAAACAACAATTCCATTAGTCATTAGAAATTGACACTTATATGTTATTTTTCCTGGTTGCCTAGTCTTCACATGCATTAAATGAATTTATGCTTCTACATAGAGTTAATAATGGTAATCAGAATATGTGCCAAATGCCTAGCATAGTGCTTAGCTCAATAAATACTTTTTTCTCCATTTTGGCACCTCACAGTTCTAATAATACAGGAAGTTTCTTTTCCTTCTTAACTTAATGAACATGTTGAATATACCTACTTCTTAAGTATGTTTTATCTGATTATCCAAGCAAGTAAATTGTTTTTGTTTTTATAAATGCCTATACACATCTATCCAGACAGATTCAAAATATGTTTCTCATAGCCTGTCCTATATTGCAGTTTTGGAGATCTCCTCTCAACATAGTGACCTCTAAAATAGAGCACAAGAACAGTGGTTTATATTTTTGCATTAAAAAATACTCAGTCAGTTGGCAAAACTGGACAGCTACATGTAAGAGAATGAAACTGGATCACTGTCTAACTCCATACACAAAAGTAAATTCGAAATGGATCAAAGACCTGAATGTAAGCCATAAAACCATAAAACTCTTAGCAAAAAACATAGGCAAAAATCTCTTGGACATAAACATGAGTGACTTCTTCATGAACATATCTTCCCGGGCAAGGGAGACAAAAGCAAAAATAAACAAGTGGGACTATATTAAGCTAAAAAGCTTCTGTACAGCAAAGGACACCATCAATAGAACAAAAAGACATCCTACAGTATGGGAGAATATATTCATAAATGAAAGATCTGATAAAGGGTTGACATACAAAATATATAAAGAGCTCATGCACCTTAACAAACAAAAACCAAACGATCCAATTAAAAAATGGGCAGAGTTGCTGAACAGACAGTTCTCCAAAGAAGAAGTTCAGATGGCAACAGACTCATGAAAAAATGCTCCACATCGCTAGTCATCAGAGAAATGCAAATCAAAACCACAATGAGGTATCACCTCACACCAGTAAGGATCACCACCATCCAAAAGACAAACAACAACAAATGTTGATGAGGCTGTGGAGAAAGGGGAACCCTCCTACGCTGCTGTTGGGAATGTAAATTAGTTCAACCATTGTGGGAAGGAGAATGGAGGTTCCTCAAAAAGCTCAAAATAGAAATACCATTTGCCCCAGGAATCCTACTTCTAGGAATTTACCCTAAGAATGCAGCAGCCCAGTTTGAAAAAGACAGATGCACACCTACGGTTATCGCAGCACTATTTACAATAGCCAAGAAATGTAAGCAACCTATGTGTCCATCAGTAGATGAATGGATAAAGAAGATGTGGTACATATACACAATGGAATATTATTCAGCCATAAGAAGAAAACAAATCCTACCATTTGCTACAACATGAATGGATCTAGAGGGTATTATGCTCAGTGAAATAAGCCAGGCAGAGAAAGACAAGTACCAAATGATTTCACTCATCTGTGGAGTATAAAAACAGAAAAAACTGAAGGAACAAAACAGCAGCAGACTCACATAACCCAAGAAAGGACTAACAGTTATCAAAGGGAAAGGGACTGGGGAGGATGAGTTGGAAGGGAGGGAGAAGGGGGAGGAAGAAGAAAGGGGGCCTTAGGATTAGCATGTATAATCTGGGGGGGGGAGCATGGGGATGGCTGTGCAACACAGAGAAGACAAGTAGTGATTTTACAGCATCTCACTACACTGATGGACAGTGACTAATGGGGTATGTGGGGGGGACTTGGTGAAGGGGGAAGTCTAGTAAACATAATGTTCCTCATGTAATTGTAGATTCATGATACTAAAATAAAAAAAAAGTTAAAAAAAATCCTCACTCAGCCTTTATCTCACATGAAGTTGGTTGTCTTTAGTTGTAAAACGTTTGTTGAATGAGTAGCAGACCACCATCAATGGATGGCTCTTAGCTTTGGAACAAGGCATAGGAAGGAATAGATGTGGATGTTTTCACATGCTGTTTTATACCTCCAAAATAATATAATAATGATGCTTTATGAAATGTAAACTTTAAAAAATCTAAAAGTAATTATAAGAAAACACCCACATATTTAAACAAAGGATTGTAGGGGATCCTAGAACACTGCTTAAATTGAATGGGTGGCAAAGAAAAGATTAAAGGTGACCCAAATGAAATGCTAAAGGAAAAGAGTTCAGAGAAAAGATAAATGAATACCTTTGGAGTGGGAAAGGTGTTGTAGAATGGGGTTTTACTTTTCTCCCTTTTTTGGTATATACAAATATGCCAAATAGAGGAAGAAGCAATCACGAACACACTTTTCCAAGTGAAAAGGAGGCAAGATAAAGGGAAAGGGAGAAATCGCCCAGATCTGAGTAGAGATGGCTTGTTTTTTAATGTTCTTGCAGCCATGTCTCAGAAGAACACTTTCTCAACAGGAGCTCAGCTTTGTGTGTTTTTTGAGCAAGTTTTTTAGCAAGTTGCATTTTGTCAGGCCCTAAGGATCACTGTAATGAAGTAACTTTCTTAGTCTGGTGTGAGGTTTCTTGAGGTCTTCATGGAAAACTCAATACATTTAAATAAGTAAATAGAGCTTAGAGTGAGAATCACAAATGTTAGCTGCTTTCCTGGGACTGCATCCTAACTGGAATGCATCCTTCCACGTGTATCTGGAGTTCATGTTTCAGTAGTTCTCCTTAGAGCCTTTCCAGGGCACTGTGGTTCTGATACCAGCAAGGGTGGAATGTGCAGTAAATCTGATTGTCTCTATAAACCACCTTTACCTTGCACAAATCGTTGCACTGGACTGGGAGACTGCCATGTAAATAAAGGGACGAAAAGAACCAGTTACCCGGAGAGTCCATGCAGTCCCACCAGCCTTATAGAAGAGCTCCTGTTTCCCTCTCTACAGGACATTTTGCGATGGCCTTAAACACATTGACTAAAATTTTGCCTTTCTTTTGGGAGAATTTGCAAAACCATCAACAGAAACCAAAATGTGACTACAATTTATCTGAATTTTTCTTTTCATTCTTTCTCCATCCTTTACTCCCATCCTCCTAGCTCCCTGTGATTTTTCTATGTGCTTTTGTTTTGAATCAGGTAACTTAAACATTTTACCAGATTTTACAAAAAGCAGCACGTTACTTCTTCATTTGGTGGACTTTGCCAACTATTAGAACAGCATAGAATTTAAGCCTCTTTACTTAAAATTGATCTTTAGATACATTGTCCTTTTCTGTTTGTACCTAGGCACACATTTTGCAATATCAGTGTTTTTACTCTGAATATGTCCTTGTATATTAATCACATCTACTCCCTAACAGGCTCAGGTATCTAATACAAATATAAGTTGCAAGTGTTTACCCAGGTGCTGAAGATATCTGTCATTCTGTTTTCCATCTCTATAACACAGTATTTGGGGAAGACAGCTCTATTTCCAATGTTAAAACTGTTATACAGTTTTCTGCGTAATATTGGGGTCCTTGAATAAATATACAATATACAGACCTAGAGTTTTCTTTTTTCAATTCAATAAGATATTTGATAGTTACTGAATAGACTTTTTGAAAGGTTATTTTTAATCTCAATTACTTTTTTAAAGTGTGTCGTGTGTGTGTGTATGTGTGGTGGAATAAAAAACTGAGTTCAAATATTATCTCTACAAATTAATGGCCATGATTTGAAAAATATATTTGCTAAAAATTTTAAATCCTAAATATAAATATGAAAAAACAGCTCATCCTCCCTTTTAAAATTGACATGAGCATATGAGATTTTATATATATAAATATATACACTAATTTTGTAAATCTCTTCTAAGGCTCTCAGTAGTAATCTATAACTGTAGTTAGATACCTACTTAACTTACATTCATATTCACTTTTTTCTAGGAGAGGGTATTTGTCAAGGTTTGTCATACTTGTCCACAAATGGCCAAATCTATCTTTTGCAATTGCTGAAAGCATCATTACCTAAAAGGAATCACTCTTTACCCCTCATAAATAATACAAGACAGTTGGTAGAGCGTATTTTTAATTATCCTTCCTCACTGTCCATGTTACTGTTCTCTAATATCTTAGCTCTATCTTCTTTAAATACCTCTGGAATTAATCATTGTTGGCATTTTCACATTACTTTAGTGTTAATGCCTATTTTGATTTATGTACATTTATCAGTTCACTTGATTATATCAAACTCCTTCATTGTGCCTCAAATTTCTTCTATTGAAGAATCTCCTTTAGTATTGATTCACTGTCTATGAGTTATAAATTTTGATTTTTGTTTGTCCAATAATGTCTTTATTTTACTTTCATTCCTTATTTCTATTGGAGGACTTCTGGTGACAATTTAATGTATTTCATGGTAGATCCAAGATTGAAGCAAAGGTGGGGGACAAGGCTAAAGACCAGGATGTAGGTATTATATATTCTGGCAGATAAATAGGAAGTAACATGATTAAAAAAGAGTGGTCAAAGAGAAAGGGCAAAATAAAAGAAGAAATTCATCAGTTGCTGTGTAGGTAATAGATGCTGTTAGTGGAAATTTTATTTAAATAACAAATCCAAATACTAGAAGTCTAAGGAAGGCAAGGGAGATATAACACATTATAAAATGCATTATTAAAACATCTGATAATATATTCTTAAACAATGAAATTTCTTCCAGTAACAATTTTGTAAAGCACAAGTAGAGTGTGCTCTTTGGTCAATAGACAATTATGTTTTAATTTCTTTTCCCTGAAATATTTATCAGGTCAGTCTTTCAAACACACATTCTTCAACAAGGTTGTATGCTGCTGATGGGACACTATGTGCTTTTTACTTTCCCCAACGTCATTAGCAACTAGCATAAAACTGAATCTTTGGAAAGTGCTTGATACAAAATATAAAACTGGTAAGTATTGATCAGAGTCTGGTGAATTCATAAGACTGAGAACAACGCAGAATGTGACTGTCCTGTGCAGCAATAGTAATTAATCATGTGGACTTTTTCTTTTAGGCTCTTGATATTAGCTATGACCTTCAATTACCTTGACTTACATAATCTAATTAGCCCAATGCTAATGTCTATAAAAGAGACCATCAGCAACTAACAGACACAGGATATATAGCCACAGTTCCTGGCTCAATACCAGACTATCTTGGACTTTTGTATACCCATACTTGTTGCAAAGATTGAAATGATCATGTGACAGAACATCCACTTAGGGCAGGTCTAAGGTCAGGTTGGTTCAAATCATTGAATTGTTGGTTCATTGGTTCTGTCTACTTCTATTTTCTGAAGGAGTATACCATAGTGTTCATTGCTTGTCTCAGAGTTTATGGAAAGTGTAGACACTGGACAGCAAAATGAAACTCATCCCTTACCTGGGATATATATTTCCTAACTTAAAAATGTAAGTAATTCAACATAAATAACAGTAATCGACATAAACAGTGCAAACAAATAAACAACATTAACACTAGAAAATTCAACATAAACAGCACTAAACATAACAGTTAATGCTGACTGAGCACCTTGTACGGGCAGATGCTACTTTAAATGTGCTACATGAAGTGACTCATTTAATTCTTTCAATTATAGGATCTGTGTGCCATTGTTTTGCATAATTCTACATTTTCTCAAAGTTTCCTGATTTTCAAGTGGCCATATAATTTGGGAGTTGAGTCAATCTAAGGTCAGTTCATGCTTTTAAGCATACTTTACTGCTTACTCCTACTCCATGATCTTCCTGTGTAAACATTTATTTTTAGTGAGAGAGAACCATAAAGAGGAGTTACTCATTCTTCCACATCACTAATTGGTGTGAATTTTTACACTTTTTACTTTCTTTTCACTAAGGAATATTCAGCACCTTGATGGGGGTGGGGAACAGCATGAGAGAGAATTGAACTGTTGAATGTGTCATTGTACTTGGAAATGAACTTCTGCTGTCATTCCTGTGATCAAATCAAATGAGAAAATTTCACTTTAAACTTCCTGAGACAAACTGCACTTTTCAACCTGCTTGCTGTGCTGTTATGGGTTCCTGGAAGAAATCACAGAATTACAGCAGCAATTGTTAAGAGGAGCTCCTTACAAAGTATCACAGATGATTTATACTTTCCACATTTGCAAGAATAACTCCATTCTTCATTGAAACTATTGAGGAAGTCCTTGAGCAATTTTGAACTCAATCCTGCAGACATGAGAGGCTAATTAAACATTCAAAATGTGGGTCCTTCTTCTGAACACCCTTGTGGGCCATCTGTGAGAAACAGTATCTGTGGCTGCCACAAGGGCATAGCCACGTGGCAGTGATGCGTTTATTCACAATTCCTCTCCCCTCTCTGCTAGATGCACCTGAGGCCTAATTTTTAATTTTTCATTTCTGGGCCTTCTTGGAGCAGACACTGGCAGTTGAGCCAGAATGTATAGGGTTTAATGATGCTCAGAATTGCTTCATGGCCAACAGCCAGAGAAAATAATCCTTGACCTGGATACACTGATCATACTGGACTTCTGAATGGGAAAAAAAGAGAATATTGATTTTTAACATATCCTTCTACTTTACACCCAAATCTCATATATTATCAGTTTGAAAATAACAGCTGTTAGTTGATATTTATACATCCCACTATGAGGTATATAATAACATGTGTTTGGGAGATATTGGAAGTTTTAAGCACTTTTTTTTTTTTACACACTTAAGAACTAATGTGAATGTACAGCCTGAGGCTAACAGGGGAACAATGGTATTTGAAGATGGATCTAATTATTAATAAAAAGGAATGTTCAAGGAAGATTATTATTACTTGATCTGTGGTTTGTATTAAAATTAAATTAATTAGTAAAGGTTTTTTGTTTAATTTTAGAAAGAGTGTTATAACTACTTGAGGCTAGAGGCTATATTCTGACACTTCTAAAAGTATGTATGGATTGCATAGATATAGACCACAGATTTGATGTTATAAGGAATTGGTAATAAATAAGATTATATATGAGAACACTAGATTTCAAACCTATTTTAGATGCTGCAGCACATAAAAGTCCTAGTCTTCCTTCTTGAAAACAGTACAACGTGGATATTTCACACCTAATTTTATCTTGTGAATAAGGAAATATTTTGCTTATAGATAATTCTAAATGCATGATAAATGCATAGCCATAAACTCACATCTTAACAAAAATATACATTGTTAAAGAAGGCATGATAGGCAATAAAGTATTTTTTACTTTAGAAAGTGAATAAGGACCAAATGGTGGGAGGACAAAAAAGTAAAAGTGGTAATTAGATTTTCAATTACTATAAGAAAAACTCCCAAATGTACAATGGGCATCATTCAGATGTACATTCCGGGCCCTTACATGTGTTAAAGTAACTGAAAGGTAAGGTCTGTCAGTAAAAAAATTTCCCCACCTAGACAATTGCCCTGGCAGAATCTGTCTGATGTAACTATTTTGGAAGTCTGGAGTCAGCTGAAGGCTTGCAACTTCCAAGGAAAGGCTTATATGGTAAACTGAAGTTAATTTCAATTTCAGCTTTTGGTTTTAAGTGGCTTCTCATGGCAGAAAGCCATGTATGTGGCTTTCACACAGCTTGCTGTAGCCAGTGTGCAAAAAGGACCTGTTCTCTAAAGATAGAGGATCTGTGCCCTGATTGCTGATTATTGCTTCTGATCATAGAGGTGCGGATAGAGGTGGACAGCTCCGCTGTCACAAGTTCCTTCCCCTCAGGATGAAGTGACTTCCAGGGGAATTTAAAAGCAAGTGACTTTCTCCCTCCTACATTCCTTTCCTTCTCCCCTATTTGGGAGCCAGACATTAAAAAGTTGGACATTCAAATCAAATACATATACAGGGGAAATTATAAGTCACTGTGATGAAGCAGGGAAAGGCACAGGCTCAGAAAAGATTTAAGATGTTAAGTTTAAATCTCAGGCCTCTCCTTGGCATGGATACAAACTACAACAATCAAAAGCAAAGCAAAACAAAACTAAAAACAAACAAACCAACAGCAAATCCTGACAAAGGGAGAGAATCTAATTATCAGAGTTACCACATTATGATTCAAATGTTTAGTTATCAACCAAAAAAATACAGAAAGTAAAACCCACAAGGCATACAAAGAAACAGAAGAGTATGGCCTATTCAAACAAACAAAAAAAAACCAGCAGAAGCAGAAACTACCCCTGAGAAAGACGAGGCGGCAGATTCTTTCAGGAGTCTCTGGACCCGTTTGCAGTGTGGTAGTGATGGTGGAGTTCCCCAACACTCAACACCAAGCACTGCTTGGACACCAGCAGGCTATTTCAGAATTCAACTCAGTTCTGATACCATCTACCTGGAGACAGCATCAGATTCCACAGGTTAACTGTACAAGACTATCTCTTCCCCTGCCCTTCAACAATTTAGGTGCCAGTTTCCTACACCCAGGCTATTTTCTACACTTCTGACTGGTTGGGACGAGTTTGGTCTGACCTGGATAGGCAAGAAGTTCTCTCCCTGCAAAGCCTTTGTTGTCTTCACATGGGACCCCTACCTGGGCAGAGTCTGAGCAGTTTTTCCTTGAACTTTATCTTCCCCTTCCCCTGCTACCCCTCTTATCTTTCTACCTAACATAAATAAAGATGTAATTTTGTGACATCAAGAACTGAAAGCAGTGGAGACAGAGCTGTAAAGAGCAGAATTTTTGTATGCTATTGAAATTAAACTGATACAATTCAAATTAGAATGTTATAACTTTAGAAGATTCAATGTAGTCCCCATGGAAACAACAAATAAAATAACTATAAAATATACACAAAAGACAACAAGAAGGAAATTAAAAAGATCAAATAAATATAAAAGAAAACAGTAATACTGGAAATGAGAGACAAAAAACCCATAAGGCACATAGAAAACAGAGCAAAATGACAGATGTGAGTCCTCCTTATCAATAATTACTTTAAATGCAAATGAATAAAATCAATCAGTATAGAAATGGACATAATGGATAAAAAAACACATGATCCAATCATGTGCTCTCTAAAAGTGACTCACTTTAGATACAAAGATGCAAACAGATTGAAAGTGAATGGATGGGTAAAAAACATTCCATGCAAATAGCAACCAAAAGAGAGCAGTCTAAACTAATAGACAAAATAGACTTTAAATAAAAAAATGTTTACAAGAGACAAAGGACATTATGTGTTAATAAAAGGTAAAACAAAATAAGAAGATATAACAATTACAAACATTTATGCATCTAGTAACAGACCACCAAAACATATGAAGTAAAAATTGACAGAATTGAAGGGAGAAATAGTTCTATCTACAATAACAGTCAGAGACTTCAATAATCCAGTCTCAATAATGGATAGAACAACTTGATGGAAGATAAGTAAGCAAAGAGAGGACCTGAGTAACACAATAAACCAAGCAGATCTAACAGACAGATACAGAACACTCTACCCAACAACACTATATTCTCCTCAGGTGCACACAGGACATTTTCCAGGATAGACCATACATTAGGCCACAAAATAAGTTTCAACTTAAAAAAAAATTAAGATATCATACAAAGCGTCTTCTTTGACCACACAGGGTGTGTCCTCCTCTGAGCTCCTTTGGGGTGAGGGCCACTTCATAATCATTGGACTTACGTCATATGGCACTCAGCATCTCAGTAAAACATGTTGTTTTGAAAATGATAAGGCCTAGGAAAAAAGAAATTTAAGCGAAGGAAATCTGTTGGCCAGCTTTTTACCTACATTCTGGACCAAATTCCACTGGTGTCTCAGCAAGGACTGTTGAGCTCATTTGTGCCACAAGTGTGTGGCAAAGCACTCTCTGTGGGTCCCATGCAGAAGATGTTGAACAAAGCCAAAATTCTGACTATGAGGTCACTTAGGAGGAAGGATACACTCTCAAGTATCTGTGATACAAGTCACTGAATGAAAACTTCCTGAGTGGTCCCAAAGGCAATAGGCCTATAAACAGAATGTCGTTACTAACATGTTACCAATCTGCTGGGAATGGTGCTACACGATGTAGTTGAAATTCAAACAGGAGACATTTTTCATCCTGCAGAAAAAGCACCAGAGAATTTTGCACACACTGTTTTCACTTGAAATTTCTTTAGGTTTTCAGATAGCTCTAGGCCATGTTAGTCAAAATTAAAAAATGCACTGAAGTTTTGCATACATGAGAACCACAGGCTGTTAAGGACATTTGTGTCTTGCAGACTTTACTTATCCAGGAAATGAACTACCAGAATATGTAATGAGACTAGAAGTTATATTTTGGAACTCATTATATGTGTGACTGTCCCTTTTGGAAACCACATTCTCTTTTAGTACAGGCAGAAAAATATGCAAGTTCATATATATTTCATGAATATTTCAATTCAATTAGCCCAAATACTTGGTAAATACAAGTAACTCAAAACTCTCTCTTATAGGAAACAGAGTCAAATCTAACCATAGGCATAAGGCAAGAATGTCAAGGCATTCTGTTGGCTAAGAATGTCAAGTTAAAGTATATAATGACTGTTAACACTAGTCAGACATCGTCTAACATTTGATGGGCACCTGTTAGGTGCCAGCCACAGTAAGCAAGTTTTGAAGAATCAGTTTTGCCCTCAGCCCAAAATCTGCAGTAGGAGATCACCATAATCTATTTACATGTGTTCAAAATAAATGGTGCATTTTCTGTTATTTTATATTAATTTTTGTAAATTTTAATTCAAATGATATCTCTTGTGGTAATTCAAAACTTCTTACATCTAATCAAATCATCAATCTTATAAATTACACCTACCAAAAACTTATGCAAAATATACTTAATAATACAACTTTAGAAATCCTACCACTGAAGTAAGATTTGATACTTATGGTAACCACTACCTTTCAACATTGTACTGGAATCCTACCAATGACTGAGACTAGAAAAAAAGAAACAAGTAATATAAATATTGGGAATAAAGAGGTATCTTTAAGAAAAACGTTTTTGCAGACAACTGCTGGGTGCCACATCAATACTGGCACAAGAAAAAGAATTCTACCACATTGTTTATAAATAGTATATAAAATAGAAATGTTGATGATAATGCTAAATGATGACTAACACTATGTGATTACTATATATCAGGCACTAAGGTAAATGCTTTTCTGGGTTGTTCAATGTAATCCTCACAACACATTCCAAAGAAGTTTTTTCTTGCCATTGTCACTTTACAGAAGAACTGAGTTTTTGAGATGTTAAATACATACTGATTCACTGCTAGTCTGTAGCATAAACACACTCAAATTCAATTGTGTGACATTAATAGTCCATAAACTTGGTCCTTGTGTTTGCTGTATTTCTTCCCCTGAAAGCTTTGATTTTCTTTATCTGTAAAACCCCATCAACCAACAGTGCAATTGGTAAGCCCAGCACTTATCCTGCTCTGATTGTCAGTTAAAATACAAGAGCAGCATTTTTGCATGTTTTAGAGAGATTCTTTACCAGAAACACAACTATCGCTCTCGTGTCTGTCCATGCAAGTATTTGGCTTTAGACACCCCTTTTCCTTGGAACAGAATTACCTGTTTAAAATCAAGACTGAAAACAAATAGACTTAAATTTCAAATATGATTAAAAGGAAAACTTTCTTCTAAACAGATGAAGTACAGAGTTTCTCCTCTAATAATTTATTGAACATCTACCGCCACTCAAAATTGTTTTCTAATGGCCACAGGCTATACAAAACCATTTCTAATGGACCATTAACTTTATAAAATTTTAGTCTGCATGCTTTCCCAAAAGAAATAATTTAATTAACCATCCTTTACTTGTTCCATGAAACTCTTCTTAGATAATCGTATTCACACATATTGTTTTAGCTTCTCGCATTGAAGTTAAACCTTAGATCCATACCTCAAATCCAGTCCTCTTTCTAAAACTCTGTATCAGTATATCCAACTACTCGGGGACTTCTTCAACCTAGGCTACTTAAACATTGTATCTAAAATTAAACACAACCTCTTCCTCTTCACTCATCTCACCTCACTCTTTACTAATTTATTGTATCTACATTGTGATAATATTCAGTATTTATTATTTATTAACCATCTGTTCTTCACAAGAGGACAAATTGGATGACTTGCTTTTAGAACTTTAAAACTGCATATTCGATCAATTTTGAGGCTATTTAATTAGCAGCAGCAACTATGTACTGTAATAAATTGAATTATTTTTTCAAAATACTCTCATACTTGTGCTAATAAAACAGAAACTAAGTCTTTAAGGAATATCCCTGTGCTATTCAAATATTATAACTCAAATAAATGAGATTTTAGAATAACCATAACTTTAAATTGTAACCTGAGAATTACAGAGTTGAAGATAGAGCAGTCAAATAACAATGTTTTAAAGCAAAGACACTAAAGATTAGAACAGGTGTCAATATGTAAATATCAACAACTTAGCTTTTCGATTTTTTTGAAGTACCACTTGATCACATTTCATGTATCATCATAAATTATCATTTTACATTCACAACGTACAACCACAAACACACATCAGTTTGAAATTAATTTTGGAAAAATAATCATTTTCCACTATAGTTTTGTTATTTAAAGCTAGAAGCAAATTGTGATTATAAATAGAAAATATATAACCCTGTAGTGATTTCTCTCTGCTCCAAAACATAAGCAAGTTTTATTACCTTAGAAAATAGTTAAGTTGGAACACTTTGGATGGAGAACATACAAGATTATAGATTTGTATCACTTATAGGAAGAAATGTTTCTAAGCATTTTATCTAAGTATCCCATAAGGAACAAAGAAAGGCTTTAAAAAGGACCATTGTTTTCTACTAATATCATGTAACTTTAGTACCAAAATATTGATAGGTAGATTTTCCTGCACTGAGACTCACCCTACTAACTAAACTCTGTGGCAAAATTCAGGCTAAATTAATTATAAGATTAATTTTCATTCAAGAGTCCTTCACTCACAGAGTTAGTCAATACATGAAACACAAGTGACGGCCTCAGAGTCGGCCTAGTTTACACCTCTGACCATATTGGTTAAAGCCAAAGACCTTCAAGATGTTTTTATTTCGCAGAAGTAACTTAATTTGACAGGTAGTTTAAGGGAGAACCATTTACTGGAATAACTGAACTTTTGTCTAATCACCTGAAAGCCAAGTACAAGGTATATTCAAATTATACCAGGATATGAATCAATGACTTAACAAGAGCCTAAGACTTTCAATGGATGGTCTGAGCGCGCCCCCTTATGGTACTGAGGTTAAAATACAAAGTAACTAAAATCAAACACTACAGAGCTAACTTTCTTTAGCATCCCTTACTATGCAAACTTCTTTTCACTAACCGAAAAAGTTGAGTGCAAACCTAACATTGTTTTGATTCCATGGATCTACGGATAAACAGTTATTTTCAAATTGGAGGGCTCCAGTGTGAAATAATCCCCCACACACTGTCTAAACTGATTTAACGCTGAAGCCAACCATCGCCACTCCCATCACTAATGATTTTCTCCCTCTTTCTCTTCTTCCCACCTCCCTGTGTGTTAGTGTGTTAGCGTGCGTGTTAGTGTGGGGGCGTTTGTGTGTGTTAGTGTGGGGGGGGTTAGTGTGTGTGTGTGTGTGTTAGGGTGTGGATATGTTGGGGTGTTTGTGTGTGTTAGTGTGTTTGCTGGTGTGTGGATGTGTTTGTGGGGGTGTTAGCGTGTGAGGGTGTTAGTTGGGGGGTGTTAAGAGTGTGGGGCTGTTAATGGGGGTGTTAATGCGGGTGTTAGTGGGGTTGTGTCAGCATGTGGGGGTGTTAATGCGGGTGTCAGTGGGGTGTTAGTGTGTGAGGGTGTTAGTTGGGGGGTGTTAAAGTGGGGGGGTGTTAATGCGGGTGTTAGTGTGTGGGGGTGTTAGGGGTGCTAGCGTGTGGGGGTGTTAGCGTGTAGGGATGTTAGTGGGGGGGTATTAGTGTGTTGGGGTGTTAATGGGGGTGTTAGTGTGTGGGGTGTTAGTGCGGGTGTGTTAGAGTGTGGGGGTGTTAGTGTGTGGGATGTTAGTGGGGGTGTGTTAGTGTGTGGGGTGTTGGGGGTGTGTCAGCATGTGGGCGTGTTAGCGGGGATGTGTTAGCATGTGGGGATTTAATGGGGGTGTTAGTGTGTGGATGTCAGTGGGGGTGTGTCAGCGTGTGGGGGTGTTAGTGGGGTGTTAAAGGGGGTGTTAGCGTGTGGGGGTGTTAGTGGGGGTGTTAGTGAGGGTGTGTGGGGGGTGTTGGGGCGTCAGCGTGTGGGGTGTCAGTGGGAGGGTGTCAGCGTGTGGGGGTGTTAGCGTGTGGGTGTTAGTGGGAGTGTGTCAGCGTGTGGGGGTGTTAATAGGGGTGTCAGTGGGGGAGGTGTCAGCGTGTGGGGGTGTTAATGGGGGTGTTAGCGTGTGGGTGTGTTAGCATGGGGGTGTTAGTGGGGGAGTGTCAGCGTGTGGGGCTGTTAGTGGGGGGGTGTCAGCGTGTGGGGGTGTTAATGGGGGTGTCAGTGGGGAGTGTCAGCGTGGGGGGGTGGCGTGAGGGCCCCGCGCCCTCCTCTCCTCTCCAGCTCCCCGGATCCCGGCCCGCCCGGAGGCTCCGGGAAGCAGGGGCGCGGGGCGCGGGCTCTTACCTGGGCTCCGGCGAGGACGCAGCCGCCGAGTAGCAGCCACCCCCAGACGCGGGCCGACGCCCCCGGCCCGGCCGCAGCGCGGAGCGGGGGAAGCTCCGCACGCGCACGTCGGCGGGCGCGGGGCGAACTCGCGGCGGGGCCGCGGCGCTGCTAGGGCGGCGGGAGCGGGGCCGGCGGCCGAGGAAGCCGGGGCCGGGCTGCCAGCACCCGCGCGCCTCGGCCCCGCGTCCTGCGCGCCGCGGCTCGGGCGGGGCTCCGGGGCCAGAGGCTCGGCCGGCCCTCGAGGCGGACCCGAGGGCGACGGACTCGGGGCGCCGCTGCCGCCGCTGCCAGCCTGCACGTCTCTGCTTCCCGGCGCTCTGTCCCGGGTTACAATGCCCTGGCTCTGGGGGCTTCCTGGGTCCTCGGGGAGTGGTCTGAAAGTTCCTTGCCCTCCAGAAGCCCAATGACCACCAGCCACCGAGATCTGGACAGTGTGGTTCAAGGCCAGGCGCGTTCTGCATCTCTGGCTGTGTACTGAACGGTCTCTGCGGCGCTCTAAAGTTCTCTGCCTGTTTCAAAACAGATCTGGGCTTCAATATTTATGGAGTAATGTCAGTTTGCAGCCTAAAAGATTGATCTCGGGTTGTAGACAGTTTTGAATCTCTCACATCTATTAAAGAAGAATTTTAGCTAGATACAGAAAGATGAATTTTATCACTTTGGATGATGCTCCAGATATTTAACGGAATTTAAAAACAAGACTGCTGTTCCCTTACTGCAACATTTCACTGTGATCCATATGCTAAATACCTATTGTGTTTTCTGAAGCTATGCAACATGCCTTATACATGTAAATGGTATGAATCATCTCCAGTTTATGAAGTGATTGAAAGAAATAGAAGATGACTTGTTTAATAATCTTGTATTCTTTGCCAATCTTCATTGGTTAAATATTAGAAGAGTTTTACAAAATTTGCTTGAAACAGAAGGAATGTTTGACAAATACTAAATATTCAAAAGCTGAAAACATAGGGGTGTAATTTACGTTCTGTCATTACTACTACACTGCATATGAACAAGTTAAATTCAAAGCTCCAGGGAAAGGAAAAGTTTATTTTTGACTTGGGTTGAGGAATTTATATTGAAATTACAACTTGCATAATGGAAATCAGTAAAAATAATTTTAAACATTTTCTAATACCGATATACAGAAGATTTTAATATTAATCAACAGCATTACATAAATTTGCTACAACTTCTACAAGATAAATTTGAAGAACCCTTTGTTATATGTAACTTATAGTTGCTTTTCAATTTATACACTACTGCTTTGAATCAAATATTAATAATCCTACATTGGCCCAAGAATTAGGAAACTTAATAGGCACAGATGAGAATGTATTTTTGATGCCAATGTAATACCTAAATTGAGATGTGGTGTAAGAATAAATTACACACCGACTCTCAAAGACTGCATGAAAATAAAAAGAATATACAGTATATCACTAATATATTTTATATCACTATTGTTTAGATACATTAGATAATTTAAATACATTTTTAAAATTAACTTCACTTGTTCTTTTTTACTTTTTAAAATTACATATTTGAATCATATTATATTTCTTTTAGGCAGAACTGTTCTAGTGACAAACTTAAGTTACCCTATATCCTTCCCAAAGAATATCCCTCTCACCACTCCTTTTAAATATTGTACTGGAAGATCCAGTTAATATAGTGAGAAAAGAAAAGGAAATAAAAAGAATAAAGATTGGCAAGGAAAAAATACAGCTGCCTTTGTTTGCAGATGACATGATTGTCTGTTTTTAAAAATTAATACACACAAAAAACCCTCCTGGAAATGATTATAGTAAGGTTGCAGGATGTAAGGTTGACACACAGAAGTCAATCACTTTCCTGTATATCAGGATGAACATGTGGAATTTTAAATTAAAAACACAATACCACTTACAGCAGCATAAAAAAAGAAATGCTTATGTATAAATCTCACAAGTTATTTACAAGATCTATATGAGGAAAGCAATAAAACATTAATGAAAGAAATCAAAGAACTAAATAAATGGAGAGAGATTGCATGTTCAAGGATAGAAAGACTTGATATTATCAAGATATCAGTTCTTCCACTTGGTCTATAGATTCAGTGCAGTCCTACTTAAAATCTCATCAAGTTATTTTGTGGATATTGACAAACCGATTCTCAAATTTTTGTGGAGAGGCGAAAGACCCATAAAATCAATACAATATTTAAAAGGAATAAAATTGGAGGACTGACACTACCTGACTTCAAAACATGCTGAAAAGCTATACTAATCAAGACAGTATGGAATGTGGTATTGGAGAAAAAAATAGATAAATAGATCAGTGGGATAGCATAGAGAGATCATAAATAGATTTCCACATATATATATATATATATATATATATATATATATATATATATATATATATATATATATATATATAATCACTGATAGCTGATAAAGAAGAAAAGGCAATACAATGGAGAGAAGATAGTCTTTTCAACAAATGGTGCTGGACCAATGGGATGGATGTGTAGAGCAAAAAAAAAAAAAGGAATCTAGACACAGACCTTACACCCCTCATAAGAATTCACTCAAAATAGATCATCAACTTAAATGTAAACTTAAAACTATAAAAGTAGAAGATAATGTGGGAGAAAATCTAGATGACACTGGCAATGACTTTAAGGTGTAACATCAAAGTCACACTCCATGAAATAAAGAATCTATAAGTTGGACTTAATTAAAATTAAAAATTCTATTCTGTGAGAGACAATATCAAGAGAATGAAAAGATAAGTCACTAACTTAGAGAAAACTTTTGAAAAACACATCTGATAAAGGACTGTTATCCAAAATATACAAAGAACTCTTAAAACTCAACAGCAAGAAAGCAAACAACCCAACTAAACAAAATGAGTTTTGGTAAGGATCTTAACATACTCTCACCAAAGAAGATCTACAGATGGCAAGTGTACATATGAGAGGATGCGCCACATCAGGTATCAGCAAGGAAATGCAAATAAAAACAATGAACTACAACTGCACACCTACTAGAATGGCCAAAATCCAAAATGCCAAATACCAAGTGCTGGTGACAATGCAGAAACAAAAATTTTCATTCATTGCTAGTGGGGTGCAATATGGTGCAACCACTTGGAAGACAATTTCGTGGTTTCTTACAAAACTAAACATTTTTTACCATATGATATAGCAATTGCACTCCTTTCAACCCAAAGGAGTGGAAAATTTATATCCACACAAAAACTTGCACACAAATGTTTATAGTATCTTTATTCAGAATGTCAGACCTTGGAAGCCACTAAGATGTCCTTGAGTAGGTGAATGGATAAACTGTGATACATTCAGACAATGGAATATTATGCAGTACTAAAGGAATGAGACATCCAGGCTTGAAAAGACAAGGAGGAAACTTACATGCATATTCTTAAATGAAAGAAGTCTGTCTGAAAAGGTTACATACCGTATGATTCTAACATACAAAATGCCGGAAAAGGCAAATCTGTGGAGACAGTAAAAATATCAGTGGTGCCAGGGGCTAGGGAGGTGGGAGGGATGAATAGGTGGAGCACAGAGGATTTTAAGGACAATGAAACCATTGTCCTTACAGTTTTGAGTTTTACATTTAAGTTGATATATGGTATGATACTATAGAGGTAGATGTATGTCATTATAAATTTGTCCAAACCCATCAAATGTACAACACCAAGAATGAAACCTAATGTAAACTACAGGCTTTGGGGATAATGATTTGTGAATGTAGGTTTATTAATCATAAAAATGTAGCACTCTGGTGGGGGATATTGATAATGGGGAAATTTATGCATGTGTGGGGAAGAGAGTATGTGGGAGATCTCTGGACCTTCCACTCAGTTTTACTGTGAACCTAAAGTGCTTTAAAAAATAAAGTCTATTTTTTAAAAATTACATCAAGAACCCAGTATAGCTCCAGGATTAGGATACCCTTTTATTTTACTTTGAGAAATATGTTTATTCTCCATTTAGAAAATATTTTTGAAAATATTGCTATGTGAAAAGATGACTGCTTTCCCAATGTCACTAAAAATAAAGGTTTAATGGATAAACTGAATTTTCCATTACCATAGTCCAAATGTATAATCCATTTATTTTGTAAAAGACAATGTCAAGAGGATGAAAAGATAAGCCATAGGGATTGATTGTTGATGCAGACTGCTCACAACTCTTTACTTGGAGTCCTAGGTAATTTGTACAGGTTCCTAGAAAAAAATCAGTGAAGCACTTTGGGACAGTGCTCCTGGTGGGTTAAGAATGACTTAGAAGGTAAAAGAATCAGAACTGAGAGACAGGTACACTTGTCTACATGGGAGAGTCAGATAGTATAAACTGTAATCAGTCTCCTGTGAGTCTATGTGCATTGATTTTCAAAAAGTTATATCTCCCAGTTACTGGCTAACTTTGAAGTACATACTCTCAAAATAAAATATTATTTGACTCTAAGGATTACTGCAACCCTCTTTTAAGAAAAAGAATAAAAAATTCCCACTATATCATTATAGGAACTATCAAGAGTCATTCTGCCTAGCAGATTATCAATAAAAAATTCTCAGCATTTACCTGACATGCAATTTATTTCTGATGAATAAAGTTCACCCCGCTTTAGATTTGTATGAGTAATACAGGAAACAACATATGTTCTCTCTTCCGATATTCTACTTTATTGAAAGTGTGATACTCCAGAACTGCAAAGAGCTGTGTGTCTTGGAAAGTGGAAGTACACTGATTCACCACTGAAAGGTATTTTACTGTTCTTGTCACTGAGAAAGCATTTTTATTCCTTTAGCAGTTATTAGTTCCAGCATCACAATTCATTAAGGATTCAAAGCAATTATTTCATGGAAGGATATGTAAGTATCACAGAAAAGAGGCCACAAGGCTAAACATATTTCCAATGTCAAAAAGACTCATTAAACAGTTCATATATCAGCACAACTACTTCAAATGGTAAAATTTCATCCTGTGTAATCCTTTTGCCAATTCCTTTTGATGGATTTTCCTACTAAAGTAAAGTGACATGAGGAATTAAATCCTTACAAGAATGATAGGCAGTTTTTTCAAATTTATTCAGTATTTCAGCTGCTACATATAATGTCTGAAATACATTGAAAAAACTGTTTATATGATGTATATTGTGCTTCTGAATCCCCATGAATTCACTTTAGAGGGCAAATCTGTGTCGTTCTGTGACTTTGTCATCTCAAGATGTTGAGGGTTCTTACGGTTTCCTCTGCTCTACCCCAGGGTGGACATCTCTACAATCATGTAAGGCAATGACACAGTTATTTATACTTCACATTTTAAAAAGGAACTGAGGTAGCTTATCTGATGGTAGTAGGTAAAATTGGGACTCTGACCAAAGAACAGTCACTTTTCTCAGTCAGATGACTCTAAAGTTTAAACTATTAAGTACATGCTCATTGTAAACTGTAGAGAATGTGCTCAGCTAAGCATTGTGGGACATATTCTCCTAAAAGAAAAGCTAATGAAAAAATGCAATTTATATAAATGGAGATGATTTTTAAAGATCGCTGTTACTATCGATGAATGATGTGAAGTTAATGTTAATAATTAACTACAAGGCAGTCTGAATTATGTAACATTTAGAATTGCATAAAATATTTTGTACTCCTATGATATTAATATAATCAACATCATACCACTTATTTTTTTTTTAATTTTAATCATTCCAGTTTAAATTCAACAATGTTTTTATTTCAATTTATTATTTTCCCCTGTATTTATGTTTTGTTTATAGTGGCTTAACATATGAAAATAATGCTCTGGCTAACAACAAATCATTCAACTATTATAGATATCTTACCTGCGTAATTTTTTCCAAAGATTTTTAACCTACACCACCATGTGGTGATTACAGATGTAAAAATCATGAGCTCCAGCCTTCAAAACCACATTAAATTCTTAGTCAAAATGAGTACATAAACATGAATCCAAGTGGGCAACATGCCCAGAAAATAGGTCAGATGGCAACCATGACTAAACAGAAACAAATTCACTGAATAAATAGCCAGGAAAAGCTAAGGTTTGAAATGCGTTGATTTGAATGCCATGCCTTCTGACCCAATGCTGCACCTCATTTAACAATTAACAGTGTTTGAGAGATGACTGGCTTAAACTTAGTCCTATGCCCCCTGGTTTTGCAAGTGCAGTTCAGCTCAAAATGAAAAAAATTACATTTAAGAAAAGGATATCCCCCAAAAATGAATCTGTTAAAATCTTTTGAATAATTTTTGTTTTTTTATAATGTTGATCTTCAGTCCTGGAAATGACTCCACAGTATACCCATTTCTGGCAGTATTTTGATAAAATAAGTGGCTGTTTGGTTTTTCTAGTCTTATGATTTCCTCTTAAATCATATTATCTTATTCTCTAAACTAAGTTCATGTATACAAACACTAAAAGTATGTTATTAGATTATAAGCATCATGTAGCCAGGGAAAATGGCTTTTTAAGTTTATTGTGTGTGTATATATATATATATATATATATATATATATATATATATATATATACATACAGATATATATATATGTAAGTGTATATATAATTTATACATGTATCTTCTATATATAAAATAATACAGTGTGATAAGGCCCAACAAAGTTCCAGTAAACATTTATCAGCTGAGGAGTCTCTCAGTGTGCACACTGCACACACCTATATATTGAACAAGTCAAGGCCTCTGCTGCTCAAGCAACAACTGTCCTATGGCAGGAAGTCTACCAACTTGCATATTTTCAGTAAACAAAATATGAGTAATGAATAAGGGCATGGGGAGGAAACATGAAAGAAATTTCTTTCAAATTTAACCCAAAACCCAACATTAACTCCTGATTCCTGTCGCTAAACTATTATGCGGCTCATTCTCAATTAGCCAGCCTCCACTCCCCACAATCCCCAGTATTAATTCTCTAATCAGAAATTTTCAGAAAAAGGAGACAATTTGATTTAATTCTGATACAAAGGCCATTGTTTTATGTCTGATTGAAAGCAGAATATGTTTCACACCTTGAGAGCTGACAACATCTCAGAATAAAACATTCTCTTGAATGTTTTAAAGGAATTTTTTCCAATTTCAGTAGACAAAACAGTGATTTAGTAGAGCAATAAGGCAATACTTTGTGTTTGATATAAAAGTCTAACTTTCAATATCTCCTGGACAGAATCCAAAATGAATAACTGGGAACATATATCTCAAGAATACACCACAGTGTTTGTAAGTATTTGAAAGAAAGTAGCAACATTTCAGAAAATATTTGTGGAGCAAATATAAATTTACCTTGGTGAATAATCTTTATACGTAAGACATTATTTTTTATTGGGCAAATACTTGAAAACTACTTGGGTCAATAAAAAGAAATCTACAAATAATCAAATAGTCAGGATTCAGGGTATTTGAATTAAATATATTTGAAATAAATATATACCATTTAGCCTTCTGGTGTTCTGAGGTTGACAGCAATGAGTGTATGTTTTTGCCAAAATTACATGAGTAGTGTTAATTGTTATTGGTTGAAATATCAGGCTTTATGATGTGATTTCCATGATTTTAACCTAGCTAAATATTCTAGTCCATACAGTCAGGACTTAAGGATGAACTAAAAGCAAACTCTGGCAGTAATACTTCATTAGCTGCTTTCTCACTTTCCTTCCTTCTAAAATTTTCTCAGTGCTTGTATGAAATTCTTGAACTTACAGTGAAAATATTTCTAACCTTTATATATTTGTAGAGTTTTTAGTGTTTGTTTGTCTTTCCCCAATATAACATCTGTGTAAGAGGTCTGGATTTCTGAATTAAAATCGTATTTGCAAAATGCTTTGAAATCCACAGTGGAAGAAAACAGGAAAAGTAAACATATTTTCATGTGACCTGACATTGACCAATTCTATCTAAAAACAGTAAAGTGCTTATATCCCCTAAGTTGGATTTGTAAACAACATAAAACACCTGTCATATTAAACATAGATCTAGATTCCACTAGAGATCAAGTCACTCTTAGGTAAAGAAAGTTACCAGTTTTATACAGAAGACCAAATGCATCTGCACAATTAAGTGATTCTTTATTTCATTCTGAATTTCTGCTTCTATGCAAACAAAGATAGTGATGATCTCAAGTCCCTGGGTGCCACTGGGACAATGAAACCAACAGGAGATCATATTCTACATTTGATATAAAAGGTATTTTCCAGGAAAGGGTAGAGGGATGAGAGCAAGTGGTTTGGGGAAGATGGGAGAGGGACTAAAAGTGCAGACAAGGGAGTTCACATTTATTAAACCTGACTATGGTGAGGCATTCTAAGTACTATTAGCTACACAAACTGCACACAGGATCACTGAAGACAGCCATAATATGTAGGTGATTCAGATGAGGATTTTCTTTCATTACTGCTGTTTTTTAATTGCCTGTGTGGCTTGGAGTATCAGTTCTAAAACAATAGCTAAAACCTGTATGTACTTTCAAAATCACTGCATATTCTATGTGTTTCTGTTCGCCAATTCCTGTGGGGACATGAAGTTGTAACTGCAAACATGTTGAAAGTTTGTAAAAGTATTTCATCTTCCAGTAGCCAGAGCCCCTGTAGAAAATGTCATATTTGTCTACTTTGAGTTTAAATTTCCAAAAGAGAGTTTTAAATAAGGTACATATTTTAATTCAGATAATAACTATTCTAATATAGTGTAGATAATAAAATCCCTTAAGATGTTTTAATTAGTTTTCTTTGTAATACTTTCTGCTTTCATCAAAACTATCTGCTGTCATAAAGAAGGCTGATATTTCAACCTACAGTATTTAACACATATATTTTTGGCAAAAAACATATACTCATTGCTTACGGCACAACCTTAGAAACACCATAAGGCTAAATGGTAATAGTAAGTTCAGTGAGATTGGCCGGCTGTTAGAATGTATGCTACCACAATAGGGCATTCACTTACTTCCTTCATTTTTATCCTTATATAAACATTGTGCTAAAATCTTTCACTTTACAAAGAACAGGACATACTGAGGTCACCAAATGAAGATTTATTACCTGTATGCCAGAAAATAAGGAAATACAGGAAATTTCAAGCCTCTGGAGGACTGGAAGACCAGCTGTAACGTTCAAGATGCAATGAAAACTCAGACGAACCAAAAGACAGTGCTGGAGACCTAGGCGTCTCATCATCTCCTGGGAAGCCAGCTCTCTCTTCGTCCCCATCCTGGTGACTCCACCCTACTTACCAGTCAGTTCCCTTGTCAGTTTCTCCCTAAATAACTCATGCTTACACTTACAGTTTTTACTTTTAATGTCCTCTCTTGAAATCAAATGTCCCAAGGAAGAGGATCAAAATATATTTTTTAGCAACCCTCTGAGACAGAACATTCTTACTGGGTTAAGAGTTCTCTCACCATGTCACCTCCTAGGTTGGTAGGCTTTGGTATATCCAGCCATGCAGCCAGCAACCGAGGAGCCACTCTTGAACAGCACTGAGATGACAGGCACATACTCATGAGCACATTCTTCAAGTTGAGAGGCTAGTAGGCAAAGATGGTACAACCCCAGGTTTGCGGTTCAAGGTGGCTCCCAGGAATGTGCTCTGTCCTGATGGTGTTGCACCTTAATATATGTGTCACTACAACTGGTGGCCCCACAAAACATGGATCCTTATCACCTATTCCTGCATGCTGAACTAACGAACATTAACTAGAAGGTCTGTCCTAGTCATAGTATCTATTCTAATTTGTTGCAATTAGTGTAACTTCAGTTTTAAGGAGGAAGTTGTGGTTGGATTTTTTTCAAATTCATTTGAATAACAGATTAAGAGCTCCATTTTATTTCCATAGAGAAATCTTGTTTCAAAAATCCAAGTACCTGACATGTTTATAATAGCAACCCATCTAGCTTGCTTATTATCTAACATTCATTAATAGAAATACCATTTGCTACCACAGTGCAAAAGAGTGAAATTATAGTTAAATTGGAAACTCTTATCTACTAGTATTCTGTTCATTTTTTAATAGACTTTATGTTGGGGGGCAGTTTTAGGTTCACAGCAAAATTGAGCAATAGGTACAGGTTTCCCTATATCCCCTTCTCCCTCAAATGTATAACCTCCCCAATATTAATATCCCCCACTAGAGTGGTACATGTTTACATCTGACAAATCTACATTGAAGCATCATTATCTCCCACAGTTCATAGTTTACATTGGGGTCACCCTTAGTATTATACATTCTATAGGTTTGGATAAATGTATAGTGTTATATATGCACAATTACAGCATCATATAAGGTATTTTCTCTGTGCTCCTGTCTATTCATCTTTATCTTCTCCCCACTGCAGCTAAACTGATGTTTTCACCATCCCCACAGTTTTGCCTTTTCTAGAATGTCACATAGTTGGAACCATACAGTATGTAACTTTTTCAAGTTGACTTCTTTCATTAGTGTTATGCATTTAAGTTTATTCCATTCATTTTTCTTTGATGATGTGGATGAAGATGAATGGCAATTCAACAGCAGGATATTATGCAGCATTATATAATTAATACCAAAACATAGAATTTCTTAAGGTGTTCACATAAAATTTTTATTACAAGCCTTAAATAATAAATGTCATAAGTGATAACCAAGCATGACACAAAGTGTACCCAATGGGTATCTTACTGTCTTCTAGACACAGAAAAATTTTGTTCAATTCTTTCAGAAATTTAGAAAGCCTATCATGAAATCAAACATTATGTCACAAAATGGTTTTGATATCTGAATGCTAGAAATATTCCTAGTGATATTTATGCAAAATAATCAACTTCAGTTTTTTTAAATCAAAACATCATTATTGTTTTGCAATTTCAAAAGGAAAAATGAATAACTCCATGCTGTCTGAAATGAAAATCACCAGGACAAGGGTATTTAAATTACATGAACTTTGTTCTAACATTTGTTATGTTGTTGCAAGAAGAAACCAAGATTAATAAAAAGGTTGTACTATTAAAAAAATAAAGAGAAATAAAATTAAACACCAATCACCAGAATACTTCCCTGCAAATGATGTAGACTGCTTCAAGCTTGTGCTACAATCTTGTTTGCATTTTCTCCTTTTTTCCTATAATAATGATTTCTTGTTATAAAGGAATAAGACATGTCTCTTACTTACAGAAATCCTATGTGGAAAACTTAAGTAATATATGTGAAGTACCTTAGAAAGAAGCCCAGTTGTTTTGTAGAGAGCGAAGTGCACTTTCAATGTAATAGAGCTTTGAGTATGAGGTGAACAGATGGTCAAGTGCTATTATTCATGACAAGTTAGTTCTATGAAGCTGGAAGTCACACTTTTTATCATGAGAAGTCATAAGAACATTATCTAAATGTCTGTTCCTCAGCTGCTATAAAAAGATTTGACAAGATAAAACTCAAAACTCTAAAATCTCAAATCCCTTCCCTTTGCCTATCTCATATATAGTTCATACAGTTCAAAGTTCCTACCATGCCATTCATCAAACAGCTCCATGTAGAGAGATCTTGACAACACCAAGGACTTAGGAAAAGGAGATACTTTAACAGACATAGTTTATTATGGAGATGGGAATTTGATGCTGAAATTAGGTTGAAGTTGAGAATTCTTAATTTTTACTGACAACAGAAATGGCTGTAAAAATGTGGGACCTTTTGACCTTCTGTTTCGAGCACTGGAATAATTGCAGCAGAAGCCAGAATGACATATACAGTGAGTCACTGTGTGACAGATGAGAAGCAATGAGAAAGCTTCAACATTCCTTTAAACCATGCAGGCTTGATGTGATTTCCATAGGCACAAAGTGAATCCTGATCCCTGTTTCACACAAATTTTTCAGGTTGACTTCTATCATTAGTATTATGCAGAGATTCTCAAATCTGACTGGGAAGTTTTCATAAAATAAAGATTCCTGGACCTCCATCGCAAACTAAACTCAAAATTTGAGAAGTGAGGTACAGAAATATCTACCTATTTTTTAAATGTCCATGTCATTTTTTGATGAGGTTGGTACATTAGTAAGAAGAATGAATGGACTTTAAAGAAAATTCCATTTTAGCACCTAGAATTAAATCTCCCTCTTCCTGGATACATACATTCACTAGAAGTAGCTACATATTACCTCACTCATTTCTTTTCTCTTCTGAGCTTTCTCTTAATTATTTCTTTGTGACCATTATATTAATCTGTAGCTAATTAAACTAAACAGTAATAATTTTAAGCTTCATGGAACAAGGTTTTATTAGCTTTGCCTTTATCATAAAAGGTAACTGCTTTTATTTATTGATTGTTTGGAATTTATTTAATTTTATGATATTAGTGGTTAGAAGTAATAATAGGAGAACATGAATATAAATATATAGGAATGAGTCTGCAATTAATTAGTTCTAAGATTTATAGCATTGAGTAACAAATTTGGAGACCAAGACTTTCCTAGTTTTAATTGTGTAAACTTGTTTCATGTATAGATACAAAATCTTGCTAGAATATAAAGATCACTTTAATGATTAATTAAAAATATATTAAAAGTACAAGTACATGTTCCCACATAACATTTATAACTTAAGCTACTGACAATAGATCTCTCAAACAAGTGTTAAGGAGAATTCTTTTTTCCAGAAATTTTAAATTGGCAGGAAATATGGCTTAATGTGTCATACTCTTATTTAATAAAATGCCTCAAAAGACAGGACTATAGTGCAAAAGCAAAGAGTAGATTTCAAGTGAATTTTGAAAAAAAGGGGAAATTTAATTAGATATCTTAGATGATCACACATTCAAACCCAAGCTGCTGTGTTGCTTAGAATAACTTTAAAAGAGAAAGGCTAAAAATGTTGATGTTTCACTTCTTGTTACATGTCATTGTAATATAAAGATTAATAATATAGAAACTGGAGCCCAACTGTCTGGATTTAAATTCTGCCTCACCAATTCCTAGCTGTATGACTTTGGACAAGTTATTTAACCCTTATGCCTCAGTTTCTTCATCTGTAGAAAGGGAACTTGAGAGCACCTACTTCATATGCTTGTTGTAAGAATTAAATGAATGAATACACATAGCAGAATTAATTAGCATCCAGTCTTTACATAGTTAGCATCCAAGAATATTATCTACAATTACTGTTTGCTACTATTATTATTTTCTCTAGAATAAAAAATGGTTGGGAGGAGTTAGTTTGTTGTTGAAAACAAATTTTATTAGTTGCTATTTAATGGGCTGAGGGGGATTTTTTCAAATTTAGATATTATATATTGCTCATACCACTTTTCTTTGTCATCCAATGGTATTCTATGAACACAGTCATATATATTTATCACCTAACTTCCACTTTAAAATAATTGGAGAAATTAATTCCTCAAAGTACCTTTAATTTCTCAAAGTACTTTGTAACTCTCTTAAAGGTCTTTAAAATAGACTAATATATATATAATATATATAATATATATATTATATATATTAGGGCAGACTAAACTCAAACATTTCAGAGTTATGGACACATGAAAATTTCACTGCATATGCGTATCAGTGGTTTTAAGCTAGGGCATATAGAGTCCACACTATGAGTACACCCACTATGTATGGCATTCGTGTTGGTGTCACAGTGAAGGCAATATCTCTGCCCTCAGCCAGGAATTTCACCAGGATATTCCATTAGTCATAAAATATAAGCAAAGGCAGGACATTTCAGAACATATTTTTTAAGTCAATAGCTAAATAATCATTTTTTAAATTTTAAAATATTTTTGTGATTTACAGTTATGTTTATTATTAAGAACATTTTAAAATGCATAGAGGGATGGAAGAAGAGCAAAAATCACCTGCACTCGCAACCAGCGATAAAGTTTTTTACACTGCCAGCCTACCAATATTGCCCCCACCTTCCACCCTCCATCCATTTTCATACAATATGACCCAATTCTCCGGCGACCATTAACCAAGTCCAGAGGAGGTTTCTGATCAGTCAGTCACAGCCCCTTCAGCAGGAACTTATTTGAAGATGAGAAATTTCAGAGCATATACTATATCCATCTTATTTCTCTGTAAAGACTTTAGTGAAATAATTTTCTAGATTTGACAAGGCTATCTTTTGCTAAAAGTATTCTTGAAAATTTCTAGCTTTAATATATGTGTTGTTATAAATGTGTTGTTGATATATGTTGTTAAAGAACAAAAAATAAATATTTAAAAATTGCCCCACCAGTTTCAAAATCTGCCTGTTGTAATAAAACAATTTAAATTCATTAAGAGGACAGTCATCTGGAGTCTACTGGGACTGCCTGACTCCAAAGTCACACATTTTACTTCTACACAATCTTGCCTAAAGAGATGGCAGAGCTGGTATCAGGCCCAAAGTATCTAAATATATCAGGACCCAAGTCTTTCTTTATCGGGCAAATTCATTTTATAGCAATTACAATAAATAAATACATGGTGCTGCAGGAAAATTAATGGAAGATATTAGTTTATATTCTTTACATGAAATCACAGTTACAGATTTTTCCAGATATGAAACAGTACAGTCATTGACATAAAATATAAAAACTCAAAACTATAGTCATTTATTACAATCAAAGCACATTCTCATTTTATAATAGTCCTTTTCCTTAAATACAAAAGGGATCAATTTCAGCTGTCCAATCAAAATTTGAACTTTCTAAAGAAAAGCTAGCAATGTTTTCAAAAATAGAAAAATAATAATTCTTACATAATACATAAGAAATGCTTATTTATGAATTGGCTAAAATGCATTTATCATCCATAGATATTTATGTGCTTTATATTGTCATATTTCTGTAGTTATGACTTTAGCTACATCTATGAATTTGAGGTCATGATAGTTACTTTCTATAAACAACTTGCTGTGCAAATGTTTCATGTGTTATTCATTAGTTTAACTATAGTAAAACATTTGTAAACCAATGTGAAACATAACTTCAGCTTCTAAGTCACAGATTTTAAGTATTTGAGGGTCCCTCACTGCATTTGTTAAATAGCCTTAGTCAAAATGCCTCCCTATTCAATTTCTTCCATGAAAAGATCATGTTACATTCATTAATTTCCAAAATTACAGGTGCATATCTGTTTGTTTACATGACACTAAAAATTTAGATATTTAGAAATATTTGAAAAAATACAGAAATTTTCAAAATGTTATAGGAAAGTATCTTCTGCTCTTTCCCATCACCCTACCTATTCTCCTTCAGAGGTTTAAATATTTTCTTGTCTGACTGAGGCTGAAGATAGAAAGTGAGTTTTGCCTGGTTCAGCGCCATCTGCCCCACCCATCTTTTACCAGCAGTTACAGCTAGAGAGAACCCAAGTGTTTCTTCATTAGGCAGATCCCAAGGTCTGTCATTCTCTGTTTGGACTAACGGGTCTAGGAGGTCCGAGGCAATTCCCTTCACGGTGTTCTAGCAAATCTGCTCGATGATTTACTTTTGGATGGAATTTCTCAAGGACAAATGTGAGGGAGGTATTAGGGCCCAGAGGGTGGCCACAGACCCAAGCCAAATTCCATCTGTCTGAATAACTCTCATTTGATTTCAAACACAAAGAGGAAATAATATAATATTCACATCTACAAACTCCAAAATCAGTATTTGTTGTTAATCAGTCTTTTCTCATGTAACTACTTTTTTAAAGAATGCACTGCTCTGCTCAATACTTACCTTAAAATCTTTTCAATACTTCTTATATAATGTCATTACATTTTACAGTAGGAGAGACTGTCAAGACACAGTTCAGTACTTTCATGTTATTTAATGTTAACTAAAATCTCCAAGGAAATGTGCTTCATGGGTTTTTCTGTCCTAGTGAAAATTGTGTCGATTTAAAATGCACAAAAATAAAAAATTTGCATTAGCAATATGGAACATCTTAAGAATTTGAGAGATGCCTATTCTAAGGCACTTTTGATGAAAGGTCAGTGATGAAGGGTACAGAAATAGATACAGATATGGTTTCCCCACTCTAGGATTTAAAATATAGCTGAATGACTTCATGTAATTCATCCTTTCCTAAACTTACTTGACGATTAAACATATTACCCTTCAATTTTTAAAAAACAAAAATTGGCAGCCCTGTGAATTTTTATTTCAGTGACTATTCTCTGGAAACTATTTGGTGAATAAGATGTTTTACTTGTTTATGGGATTTTTGTATAGAGTGAAAGATATAAAGTAGCTTTGTAGAAGAAATAGAACTATTGAGGTTCTATTAGGAGTAATAGAACCCTATTTTTAAGACAAACTAGACAAAGCTACAAGGTCTTTGGCTTCCTGCGTTTACTTTGATGAGGCTTCAAGAACTGTTACACAACTGAGTTGAATTTTCCCTGCAAAAATGTTATGTTCACTTTTTCTAACAATAATTGTTTACTTTCCTAGGGAGGCGTGAAGCAAGCTAGCAAGAAAAGCCTGGCACCTTGAGTCATGTCTTGGCTAAATGGGTTTTTTGGGGGAGATTTTTGGTCTTTTATTCAGATCACATGTCATTCTTTCTAAACAAGATGTTGTATTCAATTGTAGGACAGGACCAAACACAGTACTAAGAAACAGGGAAAATGCTCACCTTTTGTGAAATCAATGTATTTTAGAAGCTATTGGCTGAAGGAGAAATTGCAGATTATTTTCTGAATGATTTTTTTTAGTGAGCTCTTTTGCACCTACAAAATGGAATTATTTTCAACTTTTTATCATAGTTTTGACCCAGAATGTATTCAAAAAACACTTAATGATTAAGTAATATCAATTGCAAAAATGACATAATAGGGGGAAATATTATATTTAAGGAAAATAAAATGAAAAACATTGGTACATATTATGGTGTTAGGGCAATATTAGTATACCATGAATCTAAAATTACATATAAATGTAAAACTCTTACATTTGATGAGTTACATATATCTTTCAGACTATTTCAGGTTGCAGACTTCATAGTTGTGTCTAAAATATAGTATAACCATTAAGGGAAATCATAAATAATTTTTATTTTATTTAAATTTACTCATTTATTCTTTATATTAGATAAAAAGTAGTGAGATATATCTGCAGGGAAATGGGACAACGGTTATGCTATTGTAAAACGTACTTAGCCTGTGAAAACAGCCCATCTTATTCCTTAACTTAATCTATATGCTCTTCTTCCTCTTCTAGCCACTTAATCAATTAAGTAACCTTGTAACCAGGACGTGAGATAGAAGTCCAGGGTGTAAATAAATCTACCTGGGTAAAGAATACTGAGATCCCTAACAGATAGTCACTTAAATAACCCTATTCTTAAGACAAAAATTCAAAGGAATTATGAATCTGATGTATAAAACATGCCTTATGCTGACCCCTACCCTAAAAGCCCTATTAAATGCCTAACTCTAAACCCTTAAGTGAGCCTCCTCTCTGAGGTCACCCGCACTCCCTTCGGAGTGTACTGTCTTGTATCAAATAAACTTTCTTGTTAATAAGCCAGCTGTACTTGTCTCTGAACTCTTTTCCATGATAAAGACAAGAACTCTCCAACCTCCACCTCTAGTGGTAAATGTCTTTTGTCACTTTGCTATTTCATTCAGCTTCCTAGTCTTAACACAATTTTTTTTCTCTCCCTGTTTTATTTCAGGCCAGTAGGTAAGCGGAAGTTCTCAGAACATAATCTTACTCCATCCAGGGTTCTGTGGCTCCCCCAAATTCTGAGGTGGTTGGGATATAATTTCTTTGCCATGCAAATCAAACTGACACTGGATGCCAGGTGACCTTGGCTTTAGGAGTTGGCAAGGGATTTGCCCTCTGCCAAGCAGGAGTTTAGTGGACTTTCCCTTTTCTCCCTCTGTTCTTCCTTGCTCTCTACTGCCTGCATAGCTGCTGACCTTTGCTCCTACTCTTGCTTTAATGAATTCCTTTCTTGCTGGGACTTGTTTGATCTGATCAAGAATTCTTTCCTGATCAAGAGCCCTTCCCCATCTGCATTGAGATTTTGCCTATTGCACTAGAAGAGACCTCCCCAGACACAGAGCTAGTGCAACCATTTCATTAAACTTTTATTAAAAAAAAGTAGAAAACTTGGCATGTCATCAAGATAGGTTCAAATACTGTAAAACCTGCATGGACAGTGACATGAACTTAAGGAGCATTTTATGTGCATTTGTTTTGTTTACACAGGATAAAAGTACCATGTCATAGTCTTTCACATTTAGGACACAATGACTTCCATCTGCTGGCCAGATTCTTTAAAATAAAGTGATAATATTTAGGCTCATTAAGTGCTCTGAATTTTAAAAATCCTGACTAAATTACTCAGACTCTAAAAAATGTGTCATCACTTGATAAAAATAGTATAATAAACTGAAGCAAAAACACTATCCTGCCCAGTTCTGCATTAGCTTTAGCTACAGACTCGCTGAATAATGGGAAGGTACTCCTTTATGACCATTTGCCATGCGCCTCATCTCAGTTTGACAACTTAAGGACTTTTTTCAGAGTGAAGTGGTGGACATAAAGTACCACTAAGTAAACTTTTAGTAATAAAATTATGGGGCCTTCTTTTTTGGAAATTCTCTTGGTAAAGATAGTTTCTCCTGTTAAGTTGAAAAATAAGAAGCTTAAAAGCTAGAAATTTAGCATACCAAAAATTATAAAAGTTACTGTGTTTCCAAATATGCTGGATGGGAAGACTGTGAAAAAGAGCAATAAAATATTGCTAACAATTACACTGAAGCTTTATGAAAACATTTCCTTTGGTATTTCAGATAAATTTCCCTTGTGTGTCCTCAAAATCGATTAATGATCTGGAGCTGACAATGTTCCAGCAAAAGTAAAAGAAACAAAAATAAGGTTACATCATGCCCAGAACTAATGGCATCCACATTTTTTCAAGTCTGGATTACTATAATCCATCTTAGTACTGTCATCATAGAAATAGAATATGTAACAATCAAAGCCCAGTCAGGATACAGAAAAACATGTCTGTCGTTTTAACAATGAGAGAATTTAATATAAAGAATTGTTTACTGGGTATTAGTGGAAAACAGAAAAGGAAAAAGGGAAACACAGTGGTGTCACTGATGTAGTCAGTGAAAGAAGAAAGTACACCCTGAAGTCTGGGTACGAAAGGGAGAGTTTGCAATTTTATAACATAGACGCTTGGACAAAGGGCAGCATAGAGCTGAGACTAAGATCTCCGAGGAAGGGGTGCTGTTCAGCTCCTGTAGTGCCTCAGAAACTCAGAGGTCAGGCCCCTGGAGCTAGAACCAGACATCTGAGGAGAAGGCACCAAGATTGGTGCTGATGTCCTTGGGCATAATGAAGCTGGTGCAGGGGCTGGGAACACTGCAAAGTGGAATTAGCTGCTGCTGGAATGAAATGTCACTCCAGGTTCAGGACACAGTGCTAAGTGAAATTAGCCAGTCACAGAAGGAAAACCAACTGCATGACTCCACTTATACGACAGATCTAACATAGCCAGTCACAGAAACAGAGACTACAATAGTGGTTGCAAGAGAATTGGGAGAAATGAAGAGCTGTTCAATGGGAATAAAGTTTCAATTTTGCTAGATGAATAAGACTGGAGATCTGCTGTACAGCACAGCACCTATAGTTACAATGTGATATTCAGCACTTCAAAATTGTTAAGAGGGTAGAGCTCATGTTAAGCATTCTTACCTCATAAAGAAGGCACGCGAGGAAACTACTGTCAGACTCAAATATACAAAATACAAAACTTAAAACATTGAAAAATGTCAACAATTGCAAATAAGGCACGTTGTTTGACTTTACATCAGCAAAATTCCTTTTACCACATCAAGTAACATACTCACAGGTCTGGAGAATTAGGACATGGACAGACAAAATTATATTGTGTGTGGAGGGCATCATTATTCCACCTACCACACTTCTATACAAAGGTAAGAATTGCTTTGAGCACTTTAATCGTGGGGACAGTTTTAGGCTGTGCCAAGATCCTATTCCTCCAGCTTCTGGCTCACTCCTTTGAGCATCCGTCAGTGATCTTGACTACACGAGGACTGCTGCGGTGGTGTTAACGGTGCCTCTCTGTTTTCCCTCTATGTTTGCTTGTGCTGCCAAAACAAAATACCATGGACTGGGTGACTTAAACAATATTAATTTATTTTCTAACAGTTCTGGATGGTAGAAATCCAAAATCAAGGTGCCAGCAGGATTTGGTTTTGGTCTTTTCCTGGCTTGCAGATGACCACCTTCTCAGTGCCCTTTCATGCTCTTTTCTCTGGGTGGGCATGGAAAGAGAGGCATGTCTGGTGAATCTCTGTCTTCCAATAAGAATATCAGCCCGATCAGAATAGGACCCACCTTTAAGGTCTCAATTCACCTTAATTACCCCTCCAAGTCCTACCTCCAAGCACAGTCATATTGGGGGTTAGGACGTGAATATGTGAATTTTACCAGGATACAATTCCTTCCATAGCGCTCTGGCTCCCTGTACGTGGATTAGTTGTAATCTTCAGTAAGGAAGAGTTGTCCCTTCTCCTTCTTATATTTATCTATTTAAACATTTATTTATATCAGTGTGGAATCAAGATATTTATTTTATTCTTTTTTATATTCTTATATATTATTCTTGGGGTTACAACACTAACGTTATTTTGTGGCCCACATTTTTCCAGCTTTGGCAGTCAGAAGCTCTAACTCTCCCTATTTTTTAATTATAGATAGAAGTATGTTTTATATATATATATATACATAAGTATACATATAGCTATAAATTCAAAATTGTTAGCAGACTAACTCTCTGCATGAGCATGTATTCAATTTAATTAAATTTCTTTATACTTTTATAAATTATTTATTCAATGTTCATCTTTAGAAAGCTTTTCACTGTTATACTAATGTTAATGTTTTGTCCCTGTTGAGTAGTTTATTTCTATAGAAAAATATGTAATGAGATAGCTCTTCTTTGATTTCTAAATCTATCCATCTTCTCTATCAAATTTTTCACTTCTTTTCCTTTTTCCTCTGATTTCAGGGTGAGTGCCTGGAATTTCTCCTCCACATAAATGATTTGATTGTATCAAATCAATTCTATTTTTAATGGGGATTATAAATATAACATCCTGTTTGGTTTTTTTCTTATTTTTCATTTGAGGCCTCTAATTCTGAGTATAAAACTGTTATTTTAGGCACTGCATTTATATCTTAATTTAATGAATGTTTTCCCCAACCCTTCCCAACTGAAAGAAACAACTTGAAATGATCTTAACATGATTAAAGTGCTCAAAGCAATTCTACCTTTGTATAAAAGTGTGGTAGGTGGAATAGTGATGCCCTCCACACAAAGAATAATTTTCTCCACGCCCTAATTCTCCAGACCCTTGAGTATGTTACAAATGGCAAAAGGAATTTTGTTGATGCAAACTTAAACAATTTGCTTCATTTGCAGTTGATGACATTTTTCAATGTTTTAACTTGTGTATTTTGCATCTTTGAGTCTGACAGTAGTACTTTTACTGTATAATAATGTTCTAGTTACAATCACACAGAGTATAAATAAATATGGTAGTATGTGAGGAAAAATTCAGTTCAAATTTAGACACATTTCTTGAGTAACAAGATTATCAAAACTATACCAACCTTAAAGTCCTATTTTGACTTAAAATTAGAAGCAAATAAATAAATGAGGTTTATCTCATATGTAGAAGACACTCTTTCAATTGCTATAGTTGTGGGGAAAAAAAGAATCTTTTTCCTGCATAAATTAATCAATACCTGCCCATGTGTGTTTCCAATAACCCAAAGTAACTTCTAATCCTGAAGTTAGAAACATGGATATATCTATATCAGGAAAAACTAGAATTCTATGTTCATGTGTATATGTGTGTAAGTATGTGTGTGTTTTAGATCTGTAACAGTGGTAAAAAGATTTCTCTTTTTTTTCAAAAGGCAAACATCATAGTTAAAGGTTTAAATATTATTCTAAATACTACCATGTTACTACCATGGTCAGAAATGTTGAACAACTTACTATACCTTGCTGGGCTTGAGGTCCCCAAGGTGAGAGGAAAAAATTAATATATATAGCAATTTATCTAATAGGACTGTTGTTAACTCCAGTTGGAATAATTTTTTCCTAAATTCTTTATGTAATATAAATTCTAGATGTGCTCAAGCAGCATCAGTAGGGAATCTATAAAATTTAAAAAGAAATGTATAAGGATAACCTAAAGGTCACATTCATAAAATTCAGCATATCCAGTTTTTCATTTTAAATAAAAATAAGATGGGAAGGTGAAAGGCAGAAGGACTTCAGATGAGTTATTTTGTGTTTTGTTTGCCTTGCAGTTTTGAGAGAGGGGTAAGTCACTGAAAGAGAAGAAAACTTGCCCTTTAACCAAAATCTACATAATCTCTTTGGTAGAGGCTATAGTTTCACTAAGTATGAGAAAATATGATGTTCAATGGTACTAAATAAGGTCATAAACTTGGATTAACATTTGCACTAAGATAAGATTGATGTTGTTCCCTTATATTTGTTGAAGGGACTATTGCAATATTTAAATGGGAAAAAATGAAATGAAAGGTGCAGTACAGCCTTAGAAAGAAATGGTTTGGGAAGACAAAAATATAGCTGTATTTTTGGAGAATAAGGAGAAATACTTTCTCATTTTGATTCAAGAAAAGCGAGATGTGAGGTGAAGTTCATGTTTTATAACAGCAATAACATCTGAATGGTACTTTGCAGTTTACAGATTGCTTCGTATTTAGTGCTTCTAATTCACTTTAATATTCTGAGTTGCATATTAATATAATTATTTTACACATGAGGAAACAGACACAGTGCAAAGATGTCCAAATTTACTTTGAAGTATTTCAGGTTAGATAGTGTGAAACATGGCTATTATTTAAGCTATGCACTAGGAAGAGGCTGTTGCTTCAATCAGAATCCACACTTCATGGATGTTAGACTAGGATTTACCCAAAATCTCTTTTTATCTCCAATGTTCTGTTAGCTATTTTGCTAATCAGCATAAAAAAAAATGTTAGGAATGTGTTTAGACTGGTGAAGCTAGTGACTTGTTAATCAGCATTATGAATGTTAAAATGGGATTGCATCACTGGCATTATATATTAAAAATATGAAGACTGATTAAAATATTTTAAAGAGTCCTCTCACCTTTGGATTAAATGAGTCCTTTGTAGTTATATTCTTAATATGGTGTCTGTGACTTGATCCCTAAGTGGAATTCTATTTAGATTTTTTGCAAGAGCATTCTAGTTGCCCAAGGCAAATTATTTGAGTAACATAACGGAGTGTCTAGAATAACGCTGTCCAATACAGTAGCCATTAGCCACCTGTGAGTACTGTGCACTTGAAGTGGCCAATTCAAATCAAGATGTGCTGTAAGTGGAAAATACACACTGGGCTTCAAGGACATAGTATGACAAAAGAAGAATGTGAAATACTTCATTAATAATTCATTTACATGTTGAAATAGTATTTTAAATATTGGTGTTAATAAAATATATAATTAAGATTAATTTGACTTCTCATTTTACTTTTTCAATGCTACTAGAAATATTAAAATTATATATGCTACTTGTATTACATTTCTAATAGGCAATACTGCTCTATTATATTGGCATGTCTGGCTCAGATGAACTTTTCAATTTTATGTTTTCAGATCACCTAAAATGACAGAGAATGAGTTATTTGGCTTGCAGAATTAAGTCATATATACCATACGACTCCTTGCTAATAAGTATTTACTGCATTAATGCTTGTAGGTACAGCACAATGTAGACTGAATTTCATTATCACTTCTTAAGAGAGTTGGCAGGGGTGGGGAGGGTTGAAACTTTTTGGCGGTGTTTTTTTTCTGACACAATGGGAAAAATGATTGAATATAAACAAACAACAGACAAATAAGGCAACAGACAAAGTACTGAGCATGACCAAACTGGTCTAGGTTAAGGCAAAATGCAGAGAACTTCTAAGACTGACATAGAAGAACACACAGTGAGAGGCACAGCTGGGATCCAAAGCAAGGACTAACCCTATATCCAACTGGATATATCACACCCTTTCCAAGCTTCTGTTGATGTAGGCTATGTCCATTCTTATTCCTTTCAATTGAATCATTGGTATATGGTAGAAAGATACTGCATATGAATGTGAAGTTGTGTTTGGAATTTCAGTTCTTTCATCTCAGTGTAATTTTGGGAAATTCGATTATGCTTTTTGAGCCTCAGTTTGCTCATCAATAGCCCCCCTCTGTCTTTTTCTCTGTCCTCCATCTCTTTCCTCTACATCTCCCTTGCTCGCTCCCTCAATCCCTCTCTTCTTCCCTTACATCTTTTTCATTTTATTAAATTGAAAGTGTTACCCTGAAAACATAAAAGGGACCAATTTCATGTATCAAATCTACATTTTTCATGTTTCACATCATATTATAAAATAAGAATTTAGCTAAGCATTTATAACTGCTTTGCACTATTTCATACTGTGGATGGATCATAGTATATTCATCAGTTTCCCTAACCATAGCATTTATGATCTTTTCCCAATTTTTTTCTACTTGTTAGGCTATTCACTCCCTAACTTATTTTTTTAGGAAAGACACAAAGAAGCTGAATGCTGGCTCAAAAATTATGAACATTTTTAATTTCAAGAGCCAAGAGCAAATATGACTGTATTGATTTGTAACCCATGAACAGTGTATGAGGTATCTTTCCCCACAATATCGTAATAAGATATTTGTCAGCATTTAAAAATATTTAATCCCTGAGGAAAATAATTATTTTATTATTGACTTTTAGTATTAATTTAATTTATGCCTTATTGGCAGTGAAGATCTTTGTAAGCTTATTTGCCATTTATGTTTCTTCTATTTAGAAGAACCTATATTCAAATGTGATTTTGTGTTTATTTTAATAGTTAGCATATATTCAGGATATTAATCTTTTGTCTATTGTATACTATGCAACTAATTTTATCTACTCTAATAGTCTTTTAACTTTGAGCATGGACTCTTATCTAACCCAAGATTTTAATTATTTTTCCTTTATTTTATCATCTATAAATATATAAATCCATCTAACTTCCGACTCTAAGAAATTTATTTTCATATATTCATTTCTAATAAACATTTCTACATTCAATGTTTAAATCCCTCTGAGATTTGTTTGTTGAATAGTCTGAGCTGTTACAACTGATTGTTATGTATTAGCATATGTGTATTGATCAGTCACTTCTTTTACTTTTTAATTCTTTGTTGTTTTCTTATTTTTTCTTCAGTCATAATACAATGTTGCATTTGAAAAGGTCTATGGAATGTTTTAGATATATAATAAGTATCTATAAATTAAAACAAAACTTGTATGGCTATTATTCCCTATCTTTTTCACACTTGATGCATTTTAGAATAAACTAAGTATAAAATTTTATAAAAAATGTCTAAATGTCATATGTTTCATAAAAACCCTGTTAAGATATTCATTAGGATTGCATTATATTATAGACTAGTGTGAAGAAAAGCAGCATATCTATACTCCAGGAAGATGTAATGACTCTTCCTCCATTCATTTTCTTTTGTGCCTTTGAATTAATGCTCTCCCACATTTTTGGTTATACATCTTACTAAGTATTTTATAGCTTTGGGCTTTTTTGGGTTTTCATTTCTTTTCTTTTTTGCTATGGTTAGTAGGATCTTTTTCTCCTTATATTTCTAGAGTGGATTTTGCTAGTGTTATAAAAGAAATCTGTCAATTTCTATTTTATCATGTTGCTGAATTTTCAAATCAATTTCAATTTTTAGTTTTTTTTCCCCTAGAGAAATGGTCTTATGGTCTGCATATTATGATAGTCTAATCTATTCTTTTCCAATCTTCATTTCTCTTAATTTTCTTTGCTTATTGCATTAGTTAGGACCTCCAGCTAAATAATGTTGTCAGAATCTCTGACATATTTATCAATTTAATTAAACTACTTCTAAATGTTAATGTGCTTTGTTCATAGATTTCTCTTCAATGCCATGGTGGATTGAAGAGTGACTCATTTTCCTACATACTCTTCCCATAAAGAGATGGGTTCTATATCCCTGCCTGCTGAATTTGGATGAATGTGAAACTCTGAATGGTAAAAAACATCAAGATCCTTGGCCCAGGCCCCTAAAGATGAACAACTTCTACCTCTTGTCTTGGAATATTCCTTTATTCTTGGACCACTGAACAGCCCTCTAAAAATTGCAACGACACTGAGATCACCATACTGTGATAAACTCAAGCAAGATGAAGAGGCCACGTGCAGGCTCTTGAGGTAAACACTTCACCTAATTCTTGATTAACACCATTGCCAACTGCCTGCCTAGAAGGAGCCATCTCAGATAACTGTGCATTTGAGCTTTCTCATGATTCCTACCACTTTGAGACTCCAAGTGAGAACTCTCCCAAGGCTCAGTCAACTCAGTAAACATGAGAGATAATAGTTTTTAAAATGACTAAATTTTGAGGGTTTTTTTAAACACAGAAATTGATTATAGGAACAGATACCTTTATCAATTTCTGGAAGTCTTCCTTCCATTTCTAGTTTGCTAAGAAGTTTTAGAGCACGGTATCTCTTTAATAATATAAATCACATGGACTACAGCAATGAACCTAATGGGTAGAGCTCAATGATCTTTGACAAATCATTGCACCCATATAACTATCACTTGGATTAAGAGTATTTCCATTACCCAAGAAAGTTTCCTCATGCCTCTTCTAGTCAATGTCCCACCACCCACACAGAGACCTCCACTGTTCTCATTTTTATTATCATGGATTCAATTTCCTTATTCTTGAAATCCACTTAAATGATATAAAGTTTGTAACTTCATATACTGGCTTCTTTCACTGAGCATAATGCTTTTGAGATTTATTTATATTGTTGTATGTGTCCTTATCTAGTTCTCTTTCATGCTGAGCAGTATTTTATTATAAGAATAAAATCCAATATGTTTATCCATTCTCCTATAATGGTTGCTTCCATGTTTTGGCTATTATGAATAAGGCTACCATGAACACATAAACCTATATGCCACTACTAAAGATTTTCTATTGTTAGAAAATGAACAGCTAATTCAATAAAATACATAACACTTGGAAATAATATTTCAAAATTGCTATGAGAGTATTAAACTAGTAGAGGAATTGTATTGGAACACATCTGTACAGATTTTTCAAATATGCACCCATTTCTCTTGGCTCTATACCTAGGGAGGCATTACTAGGACATGGGAGAGGGGAGTTTTGAACTCTGTTAGAAACTGCCATGTAATTTCCTAAATTGTTTATAAAATCTTACACTTTCACCAGCAATCCCATCAATTTACTAGTGATGCCATGTTGTCTTAATTATTCTGTTTTCTTTTTCTTCAAAACTGGATCTACCATCCTAAGTTCTTTGCATTTCCATACAAATATGAATCATTTCATTAGAATCTGAAACAGTTCATTGAAACATGGACTTACTTTTGAATTCCTAGCTTAGGAAACCATTTCAACTATACTGCAAATAGGAAATCAAAGAGGAATGTGGGTGCATCTACCCAACTCTATCATTTCTAGTGGAAAAATTGAAACCTCATTTCCTACATAGAAGGCCAAGAGTAGTGTGGTTCTGATGAAAAATGCATGGTCCATTGCACGAATCTGACTTCATAGTAATTCAAGTCCATTTCTGCTCTCTCCTCAATTCCATGAGGTCTACCCATAAATCCAAACAGGACGACCTAAAGTCCTTCCTTTTCCCTCTCACATTCACTATGCCCCCCAAACCTGAACTACACTCCTGGAAATACCATTTCTACCAAATATGTTTTATGTGTTTCTGAAAGGAAATAGGAAGTTACATAATTCATTTTAGTGAAGGAATAAACTTAAATAAGTTAAAATGGCTTAATAAATGCCTAATGGAGACATAGGAAAAGAACTAATGAATTTCTCAAGAATTTGTTATGACTAATAAGATCAAACTATTTTCTATTAATTTTTATTTATTTGTAATTATTTTTATTCACTTTAGGCAAAAATACGAATTTAAAATGATTGACACAAATAGAGCTTTTTCAAAGTAGCTTCCTGTGGTTAAACATGTAAAAAAATTTTTGTTTTCTCCTTAAAGGAGCAATTAGGTGAGAGAATTGATTACAGAATCTATACGTGGAAAGAAAGTACATGTGGTTATTGGAACAAGTCCATTTAAATATGAATGATCTAATGGTTCTTATAAATCTATATACCACTACTAAAAATTTTATATTGTTAGAAAATGAACAGCTAATCCAATTCAATACATAAAACTTGGAAATAATATTTCAAAATTGCTATGAAAGTACTAAACTAGTAGAGGAATTATACTGGAAGACATGTTGAAGAACTGGTTTCTTCCATTGCCTCATAAAAAAGCCTGCAAAAATATCCTGATTCTTTTGTCATAGGCTAGATAATTGAGTAAAGATAAGCATTCTTATTTGGACAGAAGCTACATCCAGGACAGGAAGACAATGAACACAACACCATAAAAGCAGAGTGGAGGTTTTAATAATGAGATAGCGCATGTTGTTGGAAGAATGGAGTCTACATCAAACTCAATGCCATTTCAAAAACTGTCTTTTCTATTTGATGTCAGTCTTCAATATCTCTTCATTTAAACAAAACAAAATAAAACAAAACAAAATAAAACAAAACTATGTAGAGCTTGTGCATTGACACCCAGGCAGAATTTCATTTGATTTAATATTTTGCTCAACAATCCAGTAATCACATCTTTGACACAGATGAAAAATATCCTCCTGGCTTTAATATAATCTTTCTATTGTGGTTAAGGGAGACTTCAAGCTTGAAGTTTTATTTTAGATTTTTTCTTTGCATACAACTGGAATGGAGGGATAATAAATTGACCTCAGTCAAAATACTTCATTTTTTTTTAATCTTTTTTTTTGGGTATCAATAAAGTACAATTACATGAGCAACATATGGTTACTAGACTCCCCCCATTATCAGGTCCCCACCACATATCACATTAGAGTCATGTCTATCACCATAGTTTTTGCTCAAGATGCTATAGAATCACTACTTGTCTTCTCTGTTTTCTACTGCCTTCCCCATGCCCCCCCTACATTATGTGTGCTCATCTTAATGCCCCTTTTTCCCCCTTATCCCTCCCTTCCCACCCATCCTCCCCAGTCCCTTTCCTTTTGGTAACTGTTAGTCCATTCTTGGGTTCTGTGAGTCTGCTGCTGTTTTGTTCCTCAGTTTTTTCTTTGTTCTTATACTCCACAGATGAGTGAAATCATTTGATACTTGTCTTTTGTGAAATTGTTCTATTAAGCTTATTAAAGGTAACACAAGGACAACTTTGGAAGAGTAAGTTTTTTGCTCAATAAATATAGATGTGGACAATGGTGGTTTTCACTGCTGTGTATTTTGTGTTTGTGTTTTTCTTACTTAGTATGTCCTTTGAAACTATCATCTCACTGAAAGCTCAGGAAGTCAAGAGAATATGAATGCTGTTTTATTGCATAAAACACCCTTTATTCCTAATGAAATATATAAGCTTATTTATTGATCTTCAGGCTTTGATCACAGGGCTCAAAGCTCCTGGTTCAAATTCATTGACTTTAATCAACAAAACAGAGTTACACAGAACAGTCTCTGGACTACCGCATTCACATCATTCTTACCCTCAGCGTGGTTTAAATAGTAACATTCAGCACTTGTGCAAAAAAGAAAACAGTGAGAAGCTGCATGAGGGTTGCGTGAACAAGGAGATCATACAAGTGGCACCAGGTGCCTTAAGCCCTTTCCCCTAATTTCACTTGCCTGGCTCAGGCATCTCAAGAAGAATATGGCTGCTGATCTTCGATTATGGCATAATTGTTTCAGAGGGTTTCAGAGGGTTTTATTTAGCCTCATTTATAATCTTCATAAGAAAGATTTGCACCAAAGCATCCTCATTCCCAGGTCAGGACTGGGTCCTCGCTCTGCTCTCTTGTGCCTGCACTGCAGGCTGGTCTACCAATCACAGGCTTCTGAACGCTCCTACTCCCCAAGGCTGCTACATCAAAAGTGGGAGCTTTTTACATGTCCTTGTCTCTTAACATCCAGTCAGAAGAGGACTAATGACTCAATCGCTTCATGTAACATGGAAAATCGTATTCTTCTAGCTTGTCCTTATTTGACATAAGCACACTCAATCCCTAACTCTGAATATATTCAGTACTGGGTTTTAACATATTTTCCAAGGGTATATAACCATAGAAATATTCTGCCAAGAACTCCCAACATCTTTAGGCTGCCTGTTTCCCTTTTCTTCATTCTACCAAGAGGAGATAATCAGTTAGAACTTTAGATTAGAAATACATCTTCAGAAATAATGGATGTGAAAACACTGCACTCAAGATTAGATTTCCTATGCTCTGCAAGCGCTTCTTTTAAGATTTTGCTGGCTTCATTTTGTGGAAGGAAGAGTCAGTCTCCTGTGAGTTTTTAAAAATTCAGCTATTTCATAAAATGGTGACTAGCTTATAGATACCATAAGATATATATATATATATATATATATATATAAAACATATAACATATGTATATAATTCTTGCACATTTCTTCTTTGACCACTTGGTTCTCATCTCTAGAGTCAGCGCTTTCCTTTTAATTATTAATTTAAATTAAATTAAGTTCACTTTAAAATCTTTAGCTTGAAGGGGAACAAGCTTGAAATACCCTGCTCTAGCAGGCTCAGGTAACATTAGCATCCTCTGATCACAACAGGAAGTATATTACCTCCTTTACACACATGGGCTCACTTAATTCTTGCAACATCATGAGGTAGACATTATTATACATTCACATTTCATAGAAGAGAACAATTTGCTGTTAATTAACCTGCCCAAAGCTGCACAGTTCTTCAAGAACTGAGACAGGATTCAAATAAAATCTGATTTCAAAAGAATATTTATAAAAAATACTTAACATGACACCTTCTAACGTTTATTTCTTAGAGCTTCAAGGCTGATCTTACAAAACCAGCCACCTTGGTAGAATGTTCTAAGACCCCCCCCCCGCCAGTCAAAAATATCTCTATCAAGTATCTGTGTGGAGATGTAAAATTCATCTTTTAAAAATGTATTACTTGGTTTAAAGGACTGGCTCTTATTTTATATGCTTTTTAGGGGGAAATGTATTAAATTTTACCTGCTAATTAGCTTTTTATTCTCACATACCCCTCTTCCTTTCCTCTTTTCTAAGAACATAGATATCCTTTCTTTTTGCCCAGCCATTCTTTTCTGCTTCCTCTAGGGCAGCGAACCTTGAATAGTGCTCCAGGCCCTCACAGTGGGCCTCTGGCTTCTGAGGATCCCTTTACCCAGAGTAACGGTGGCCTCCACCTGCTTCTCATATTATGTATGTCTATTTAAGTTACAGGTCCCAAGGGCTAAAAAAAAGTAAGTGACAACGCTTCTCTAGGTTTTCTTCTTTCAAATAATCGACCCTCTTTCTTGCACTGCTACAATTTCTACTCAGGAACATCAAACTTACACAACCTTTACGAAGTTAAAAATTAAAGGACGATTTAGTAGTAAAGTAAGAATAGAGCACTTCATTGAATCAGGCCATGAAAGACACACCTGTCACCTTCTTCAAATATCAAAACTCACATGTAACCTATTAATAGTTACTAAACATAGAAGAGGAGATCAAGTCAGAATAAGGTAAGCATACTGCAAAGTGTGTGTGGATAAGTGAGAGCGCTCTTTGAACAAAGCACCTACTTTACATCCAGGAAATTTTTTATTAAATGACCACTTTGAACTAATGCTAACCCCACCAAAACCCCCCACCAAACTCAGTTAACATAAACAAATTAAAAATATTTCCTCAAATTTAAAAATACAGGAGATAGAATTTTTAATTGGCACAGAAAGTACTGTAAGGAAATGATGAAGTACTGAAGCTACTAAATAGCAAAGTTTACCCCATTTGCCTTTGGCATAATGAGTTAACTAGAATAGCTTAACGAAGAGAAACTAAGTACACCAAAACTAGACGAGGTAGTTCTGAACAGTTTTGACAGAATAAACTCATCCACGTGATGAAACAGTGAGGAGATCGGTAGGCAGAAGTGAAAAACCAAAGGAGTTTGGTGGGAGCTGGTTGTCCAGAAATATTCTTTCAACTTTAAATTTACCTAAAGAAAACCCCAATATTTCTAATGTGAGATTAAATTATATTCTAAAAAGTTCAGCTTTAGAGCCCCAAGTTACAGCCTTCCTTATAGAGTGAGTATAAACAAGACCATGTTTCACCTAAGAGCAGCCACTGATTAAGAGTTCAAGTTCAACAATACATTCATTTTACTGCCAACAATATAACTCCTATTATAACACTGGACTAGTGATCAAATAATAGAAGCAATATTGTTAATATGAGTAATGAGAAATATTTCTCCTTGCATAAGCTTGTATCAGAATGGGTGTCCACTGATGGTTAACAATGTAAACCTAACTACTATGTATCATTTATCAAGTCAACTGTTAACCCAGCGCAGTTGGAGTATGCAATTAGGGAAAGATTAAAATAAAAGGAACTTAGCAAACACAAACCCTGTGAGGATGCACAATATATTATCTCTGTATTCCCTATGCTGTACTTTTCATCCCCAGGACTTATTTATTTTATAATTAGAAGTTTGTAACTCTTTATCCCCTTCACCTGTTTCACCCTGCCTCTCGGCCCCCATCACTGTGGCAAACAGAAGTCTGTTCTCCATGTTTATGAAAACATTTCCATCGTGTTTACTTGTTTGTTTAGTTTTTTGATCCCAGATATAAGTGAAATCATAGGGTATTTGACAAATAATAGTTAAAATTAAACAATGAAGAAGTTCAGAGAAATACTACAGAGAAAAGGACAAACCAAACTAAATCCTTCCATTCCAACATGTCCAGTACTGTACCTAAGAAGACATAAAAAAGTTGGGGAGCTGGCTGGATGGAGACCTGGGGCATTTATAGATTTATGGGATTATGTTTACTGGTTCCACTACTAGTCCTCTAGAACAGTGTCCAGCACATAGTGGATATAGTCATGCAACTTCAAAGAATGGACAGACCCACATTCAAAGAATGGACAGACCAAGGAGTTTTCTAAATATGGGTTGGTTGATGGTTCTGGAGAAATACATTTGGGGCCTGTGTTTGGGGTCATACTAGATATATATCATAATAACTTAAAACAAATCATATTTGTTGGAATTAAGGCCACTTTCTTCCCAGAGCACTTTCTTGGCTTTCACAGATACACCCACAGCATCCAGATGCATATACAACATCAAACACTGTTAACACTACTTTGTTAACAGCAGTAACATTAATAATTTTCATAATTTGTGAAGACTTCTCAAATAAATGAAAAGTGATAATAGTAGAAATAAGTAACATTGATCTCAAATGAGAATGCGGATACCCCTTCACACACACACACACACACACACACACACACACACACACACACACACGTGATACATTTGAAGAACCAACGTAAGCAAACTTCAAATGATAGAGAGAACTGAATCCCCTAAAACTGGTTTCAAGCCAACATCCTAACCAAGGTACTACTAAAATTTGCATAAATCTACCAACAATTAAATTGTAGGTTCAAGCCCTTTATAGCTCCATGGCATATACATTCCAACTAGGTTTTCAAGATCCAGTATCCCTCATTATAGAAGAACTACATTTCCATGATCATACACTAACAGTTGTTTTCCTATAGCTCACTAGTTCTTTATATTTCATTAATGTTAATATCCAAGCAGACTCCCACAAGCACTACAGACTAACAAGAAATAGAAACAGTTGACCATCATATCAACCATCATCTTAACCCTAATTGTCCTCCCAAGATGACAGTTTTTTTATATAATAAATGAAATCAATAACCCTTCCTTGACTATAAAAACCACAGGCCACCAGTGATATTGAAGCTACAAGTATACTGACTATAAAGACTTAAGCTTCAACTACTCTATCACTCCTACACAAGACCTAAAACCAGGGGAATTACAACCAGAAATTGACCAGAGAGTTGTCCTGCTTATAGAGATAACAATCCCTATGTTAATCTCATCAGAAGACATCTTATATTCATAAGCTGTTCCTTTCTTAGGTCTAAACACAGATGCTATTCTCAGAGAACTATATCAAACAACCCTGATGTCCTCATGACCAGGCTTATATTATGGACAATGTACAGAAATTTGTGGGTCAAAACATGTTTCAGACCAACTGCCTTTGAATTAGTTCCACTAAAATATTTTTTTAAATGATCAGCACCTATACTGTCCTATCATTTAGAAGCTAATAGCATTAACCTTTTAGGTTAATTGAGAGTTTAGAACTCTCCTTCATGACATGTCAGCTGGATACATCAACATCAAGCCAAAAATGAAAGTCTAAGTTATATGAATTAAGGCTGATAAATTTTGTGCCAGCCACCAAGATCATTATGATGACTCCAAATTAATGTGTCTATCAAACAGCCACAAAACTCAGTTATATATGACAGGAAGGATTTATTTCTCATTCACATGGCTTAAGATCTGCTGGGACTCAGGTAATTTCAGATCAAATCAAGAGGGCTTGTACTCAGACTTCGGGATCAGTTCAGCTGCTCCATGTGCCTCTCATTCCTCTGAGACCCACAGGCTACCCAGAATATGTTCTCTTGGCAGTGACAGAAATGCAAGAGACCAAACCAAGCAAAAAGGCTCTTTTCCTGCTATGGTGGTATCATACCCACTAACACCCCACTGGCCAAAACATGTCACATGACCAAGTTCTACAATAATGAGATGCAAAAATTTAACACATACTGAAATTAAAAGAGACAACCAAAAGAGACCAAAGAGAGATCGACCTGTTGGAGTCATTACACATGGATTCTATACTAGTATGTTCATGAATCTAAGTGACAAAATGGTGGATTTGAGCAGAGCCAGAAACCATAAAACCAACTGAAATGGAATGTCTAGAGCTGAAAGCTACAATTATTAAAATGAGGAACTTAATAGAGGGATTTAACAGTAAATGTCTGAACTGGAAGAGGAAAAAAACAGACTGAAGCATGGAAAATAAAAGGCATAGAAAATACACCAAAGATCCTAAGAGCATTATGAGGCGTGTTGAATAGTACTGACATATATGTAAGTAGAGTCACTGATAGGGAGGAGAGGTAAAATGAGGCAGAAGCAATAATTCAATAATTCATTTTTCCATTGTTGAAAGCCACAGATTGAAAAAGCACTCTGAACTCCAAGCAGGATAAACGCAAAGCAAACCACGTCTGAGAACATAGTAGTATAACTGCTATAAATCAAATGCGAAAAGAAAATCTTTTGCAATACTTTCAGAGATGCAACAATAAGACCACAAGTTAATTTCTCACTAGAATAAACCAGAAAACAAGACAATGACATCTCTTATTTGCCATTTCCAAACAGTCATCCTAATTTCCAATCCAAGCTCGTGTGACAAAATAGGCTCTACTTGGCATCAATTCAGTTTACTTTTAAAAGTGGTTACAGAACTAACATCAACACAATCTGCATGGAAACAACAGCAGAAATCTCGTGACTCCAAGGCGCACCTTTCAGAAGATGACCCTCCATATACTAGTGTGGTCATGAGAGAGGGGGCCAAATGGGTGCTGATGTCTCAGGGAAGCCAAACGGCTGTGGGATCCCTCCAGCTTCTTTCTATTTGGACTTCCCCAACATAGCCACTTATTTATCATACCAGCAGGTTGTCTCCAAAGCAATTCTGCTAGCAAGGTGGAGTCTTATATAATAAAAGCATAGTTACAGGAGTGACATCCCATCACCTTTGCAATATTCTATGAATTAATTCGAAGTCTCAGATCCTGCCCATACTCAGAGTGAAGGGATCACAGAAAAGCATGAACACTGGGAGGCAAGAATCAGAGAGGAGCCACAGTGGAGTCTGGGCATCTCACAGGAGGACCAACTGTGGCTCGGTAAACATGTTCACTACTAAATCACTGCTGAGGTCATGGAGAGGATGTGACGGCTGGTTGACCTGAGAGCAGGACCAGGGCAACCAGAGGCTCCTACCTACTCTCCCGTCCTTGGAAAGTACATTCCACTCACCATTCCCACAGCAGAAAATATTCCAAGGTTACAGCCTTGAGAGAGTAGGTGTTGAGACCATCTGGACTGAATACGTGACTGAACCCAGTTAAAGCCTCTATACAAACTTTAAAGATTCTGGTGGGTGTTTGTGGAGGTCCATGCATCTTATCGCCATGTAAGACTAGCCTCATATATAAGTTCCCTTGCTTATTAAAACTTGCCACCTATCAATCTGGAGTGTTCTGCATCGTTTTGCAATTTGCAAACCAACATCAATGGTGGCTTAATTTCATCTGTGATTTATATCAGGAGTCTTTAAACTACAGGCCATGAACCAGCTACTTGACTTTGTAAATAAAGTTTTATTGGCACACAGCCACATCATTCAGTCATTAAATGTCTATGGCTGTTTTTGTGCTACAAAGGCATATTTGAGTAGTCACAATAGATACTGTAATATGGCCTGCAAATCCTAATATGTTTATTATCTGGTCTTTTGCCAATCTCTGACTTAAATAATAGATTTTAGCATAAGTTAATTTCTTTGTTAGGATGATCAAGTGTATTTTTTTCTCCAATAGTTTTTGAAAAAATAGATGCAACTAACAGATGAAACATGGGGATGATTAACATCAAGCTTTATGAAATTGGAGATTTATGTATTTTATTATAGTAATATAGCACCATCTCATGGAATATTATAGAAACTGCCAGAAAAGTTTATTGAAGTATTACTAAGTTACTGAGCATTTGGAAGCCTCTGATATAACTTCTAAATTCTACTGAAAATAATGTGTTAAAAAGTAAGTATAACTTTTTAAATTAAAATTTATAAAAGTTAGAGAACATCTAAGTAAAGTCTATTATTTTTTTGGATAAGAAAACTTGTCATCTGTAATTTAAATGACTTACTAAATTTACATAGCAATTTTAATAACAGTGGGGATTTCAAAATTTTCCATAAAAAAACTGAAGTGTATTTATGTATGATGTGTACATGTTTAATATGTTAAAATAAATATTGGAGTAGTAATATTTTTTTGAAAATCAATTCACCCATTTAATTAAACTTTTTATTTAGAACAGTTTTAGATTTACAGATTTGCAATAATGGTAAGCAGAGCTAGTTTTCATACACGGATAAACTAAATTGTTATATCGATACCAAAACTGTAGAGATGAAATTATTGGGGGTATCATGTTCAGTTCTGCACATGAAGGTCAAGAAGAACATTAAAAATGGGAATAATTAAGATAAGGCAAGTTATGATCTGGTAGGTGAGGATAAACATGATTCAGAAATCCATTTCATCTAGTGAGCTGTGGAAGGGACTGGGCTGTGTACTGGGAAGATGTGAGTAAGCAGAGAAGGGAGTGCTGCTTTAAGTATCTGAATGGCCATCACTGGAAAGATGGGTTACCCTCCATTTCCTGTGATCCCAATATACAGAATGAGTTCTGATGTTTAAGGCAAAAACATAACTTCAACTGCAAACAGAATGGGCAATCTGGTGAGTAATGAGGTTTCTGTCATCAAAGACATCTAAGCAGAAACTTAAATTCTCCTCGAGAGTTTGGTAGAGTAAGGAATGCTGCTCATAGTTGGATGAAAGAAAAGAATTGGTCCTGAGACCAACAAAGGTGGAATGTAGGGGATTCCCAGACCATGCATAGCTAAGTGTGCTCATTCAAAGGTTGGCATAAGTCCATTTCAATGTATCCTGTTAGGAAGACAAATGCCAATTGTGCCTCCCTTACTGGGCAGGGCAAGCAGAAGGAAATGGGACATTCCAGAATTTTTAGACATGCTCAGACCTGATGAGGATATCTCAGACTGCTGGTGGAAAAGGCCAGTGTTTCTCTATGAAACCCAAGAGACCAGGATAGTTAAGAGCATCCCTTGCTCTCTCATTGATACATCCTGACTAAAGAGGATTGTAGTTGTAACCATAAAGAACAAGTATTTCATCCTAGGATGCAAATTTGATTTTTAATACATTCTGTCTACAGTTTTGAATCCAAATGTGCTGAGACCCATTTTAATGCCAACCACCCCTCACAGGGCTGCTTCAGATGCTCAGAAATGTGCTTTTCAGGCTGATTCCACACACCATGCCCTCTCCCACTGATGGGCGCATCCTCTCCTTGGCCTCTGCTGCTCAAGATCACACTCTTCCACTGCCAGGACACCATTCCCCACAGTACTCAGGCTCAGGTACTCCACACTGGGTGTGCAAGGCCACCCACCTCAGCCCTCTCAGACTTCCACACCCATGCCTCTTTCCCACCACATGTATTCCCTCCTTAGCCGGTATGGACTCTTGACTCCCCCCTCAGATCTCAGCTCCCTGCAGGAGTGTCCTCCTTGCCCCCTGACACCACCCCCTGAGCTCCCTCTCCGATGGGCTTCCTTACCTCCTTGCTCAGCCTCTGAACCAAGCAGCTCTTCCAGGCAGATGTCCTCCTTCCTAGGCCCTGACTTTCCTCTCTCCTCTCTCTGCCCCCATCTTACATTTCCTGCCCTACTTAAGGCTTGAAGATTACATTGTCCTGGAAGATATTTAGGAATGAAAAGACAGAAAAGGAAAGGGAAGAGAAAGAGAAGAAAGAGAAGGCACAAAATTGAGAAAGATTTGGTTATTGTTTCTGAAAACAAATATCCCTTGTTTCCTCGCTGATAAATGTTAATGTTAAAATGTTAGAATTATGGGTTATTCTTAGGATCCATGTTTAAATATATTGCCTAACTTTAAACATGTGGTCTCTAATTTTATTCTATTTCTCTTATTTAAAAATCTTAAAGGTCAGGTTATGACATTGGCGGTGACAAATCTGTGATAAAAAAGCACACCCATGATCATTATACTTGCACTGATTAAAGTACATGAGAGTACAGTGACTTTGGGGTATATTTCAGAAGTACATTTTAGCATTTTGAAAGGTTCATTTCTTCATCTACTCTTCTATTACTCTCTTAATTTTATATTAATTGACATTAGAGAAATTATAGAAACTTCTATAACTTAAACATTGCTATAACAAAGGAAAAATGGAATGACAGCTCATAGCAGAAAATAAAGATACAAACTAATCCAGAGATATGGGAAGATGAAGTGATCTTCTTTGGGAATGACAAGTGAATTTCATTTAAAACCATCTTCAAAACTTAAAAAAGAATTTACAAAAGTAATTAAGGTTTTAAAAATCAGCATTGTATTATAAAGAAACCACTTCAGAGGTCACTTTCTTTAAAATATGATGGCTTGATATTGGGGTTAGAGAACCCACACATATAACTATGACCCTCAAAATTTAAATTATTGCTCAAAAAATTATTTGTAAGTCAACTGTCTAGAACACAGAAATTTTCCTTGTACTAACCCTGTTGTAATGGCTGTTGGTTTCCATCCACCGCAAACTATTTTTTTAAACAAACATGTGCATATGTAAATTTGGCAAATATGGTTCTGATTGAATGTGATTATGTTATTATGTTAATTTGGGTTTATCTTTTCCTTCCTTTTTAGAAGATTATGGGCCATACAGGAGAATACATGTTTCTATGGACTTAGAAATGGAGAAAGAAAAGGTGTGAGAGAATGCAGTGACAGCTCAAGGGACATTTTTGTGGGAAGGATTCCCACTTTCTACCTTTAGAAGTCTTCATTTTTAAGAAGCACACGTATTTCTGTCGATACAAGTGTGAAATAAAATAAAATTCTGTGGTCCCCCCCAGCACCCCACCCACACCTCCTGGTCCCAAGTCAGCCAGATCAGCTCTTGCTGTGCTGTGAAGATGCCCTGCAGTCATTCTTGCCTGTGTCACGAGACTGTCATAGTTCCTCATCCCTCGCTTGTGACCAGAGAAACCCAGACTAAAATGCTCAAAAGAGGGTGAATTGGTCTGGTTCCTGCATCTCTAGGAGAATCCTTTAGGAGGATAATCAGCAATCCTAATTTTTGCCTCCTCTCACACACAGATGGCATCAGACTACCCATTGTTTGTTCTTTTAGACAATGTCCTAATGTACTGATTGGCATAACCTCTTTCCTGCACCCACCCTTTGTTGTAAAAAAATATTTCAGATGTTCCCAAATAAAGGGGCTTTGGAGCAGTTTATCAGAACACACGGATGGTCTGCTCTCAGGCCATGGTCCTCAGTAAGATGCTGCATGACCTTTTCTTAAATGCAACGGCAGTGTTGATTTCAGTCCACACAGGTCACGCCAAAAAAGCAGGTCTAAAACTTTGGTTTGATTTCACAGTGCTCACAGGAAAAATAACAGAGACCCAAGGGGAAGTGAACTGTTATAGAGGCACATGTTTATGTGTAGAGGTTATTTACGTACAAACTGTGCCGTTGTAAACTGGAGGACAAACACTATGAAATATATTATACTGACAATCCTCACAAAATAACTGGAACAGTGTTGTCAGAAAGAGTAATATATAGCAGTATTCTGAAGTCACTAGGTTTCTGCCAAAACATAAATCTTGAACTCAACTTTTAGCATATAAATGGTATGTATTCTTCAAAGCAAAGCAATATTACTTTTTCTAATATGAAAAACTGTATTTTGTGTGAAATGGAAGAATCATATCCAATAAAGCATTTATCATTGACATTTTTAAGCTTAAAAGTTTAAAGATGACGTATTCCTCTCTCCCAATCTTATTCTAATGGTAAAACATTCCCATCTTTGACATATGTCCAAATCTCATCTTTGGCACAACATGGCATCCATTTCCTCTTTGGAAAAATGAATGCTATACCTGAAGTCACTCAATTGAAAATCAGTTCAGCAAATGTATAGTCTGTGGTTTTTAGTGTTGTCCATCAAATTTACTTCATTTCTTATACAAACTGAAGTACTTTGAGAACTGACTTACCAGACAGATGGCAGATTGTCTACTGCACTAAAAGCTGTTTGCATTTTTTAGTGTTCTGTGTCCAGTTTGTCAAATATGACTTAAATGTTAAGTAATATAAATTGATAAGTTAACTTTTTAAAGGTATATCACAGCCATATAAAGAGAAATCAAATTATTAAGACCTTGGGAAAAAAACCCTAAAATATAAAGCATATAATAGCTCCATCTACTGATGAATCCATTTATTTGTAAGACAGCTTAATTTTACTTCATTGATAGTTAAAAATGAAAATTACAGGACTTATACAATTCTACTTACTTTGTGGATACTCCAGGGATTTTAATTCCTAGGCCCATTGTTACTGATGATGATTGTTGCTGATATAATGCAATATAGAAAATACAATATATTTTAATGAAGGTGTAAGACCCAACGGCCTTATTCCAGTCTGCGCTTCCCCCCAGTGAGGAGACGAAGGCCACGGCAGATCGATGCAACAAGCAAGAGGTTTATTATTATTCCAGCTAGCTGGGGTCCAAGTGTCTGCCTCACACAGCAGGTTTCAACAAGGACCCCGAGCACTCAGAGCCAAGGGTTTATATAACATTTTCAAAGCACAACTCATAGTAATTTTCCACAGCTATACATTATTCTTGCAAGACATACATCCTGGGGTTAAGCAAGTGCAGGATAAGACTACTCCTCAATGGTTAGGGAGGTTCTGCACGATAAGCTTGGTATGTAAGATTAACTGACCAAGGTTAGCTGACCAAGGGTCACAGCTGCCCACCACCCGGTGCTCATGATTAACTTGTTTTTCAAGGCCTTACCCAGGCCCAGTTTTTTCTTTCTAAATAAAATGGCTTCTAGGCCCCTAAGATGGCTACTCTTATGCTAACCTATTCCCATTCTTACAAAGGTTAGCAAGAATTATGTAATCATAATTCTTATCAACTTATTGTCTCTTAGCTTGATATCTACTCTTTATTGTCTTACTTATGATAGTGGAGCTGAATCATATAAACACTTCTTTCCAGCTGGCAAGACAGTAAGGTTTGCCAGTAGAGGGACGCTGAGGGACACAGCAGCAGAAGGCCCTTGCTTTTCTATGGTTCATGTGTGCTTTATTTCCTTCCTCCTACAGTGTTAAGCTGCTGCATGGGGTACCCAGCTGAGCTCACTTGTTTCCATGACACATCCATGGACAGCTTCCCCAAAAGTTCTGCAGGCAGCCCTAAGGGCCAAGGGCAGGCTGTCCCCAAATGTGCCACTTTGACATGCAGATTATTTGGAGCTGAAAATCAAGGCCCAAAAGACTGAAAAGGAAACTTTGACCTTCCCTCTAATTGCCTAAAAGAAATTAGACAGAGGACCTGCTCCACGAACGGAGCTGTCACCATAGATAACAACTTAAAATATGAACTATGGGTGGTAGACAAGGAAGAATTTAGCGAATTCCTGCCTATGCCATTGTTTCTGTGTGACCCAACAAACATTTGTTTACAAAACATTTACTCTTTTTCATCTTGCTTGTGAACTGCTTTCCCTCCCTTTGTAATCCCAGACCCCCACCCTGCTTCACTTTAGTTCAGGATGCCATATATGCATCATTTTCCCTGACTGTCTTTGGAATCTCACGTCTGTGTGCATTCCCCTTATGAATGTAATTAAATTTGACTTTCTCCTGTTAATCTGCCTCATGCCAATTTGATTCTTACACCAGCTAAAAGAACTTTGAAGGGTAGAGGAAATTTTTCCCTCCCCAACACAGCATAGCAGTTTCCCAGCAAGTTCAGCAACACCCTCAATGGGGGACTTCCAATAAGGGCAAAAAATGTGTTTTTAAGAACTGCACACAGAGCTCTTACTAAAAGAGATTCTAATCTGTGCCATAAAGTAAGTCTCAATGAGACAGGGTCGGTGGATGTAGTCACAGTAGGATGAGGGCCTCTGGGAAAAGCAGGGCAGAATGTTTACAATCAGAGAAATGTAACAATGGGCAAAGAAGTCCCCATTGAAACTGTTAAGCATTATGCAAAGTCAAGGTCACACTAATTCTCTAGGGTAAAGATATAGACATCTTCAGTGAGATCAGTTAAAGGTCAAAAAGCCAGGAGCAACTAGGCCTGGAATGTTTGAGTATTCTGCAAGGGTATCAGCATAACCCGTGACTCCGCTGTCAGCCCTGGCAATCAGACTATGACCCAGCCCACCTTGAGGACAGGGAAGGTGATGCAAGTCCACACCCCTAAGTTTTTTTAATGTTCTCGAAAAATCCTCAACTGCCTGTAAAACCCTCTAGACAATACACCACTACAGGCTCTCTTGTCCCCTCCTGGCGTGAGCCAGGGGCTCTATTCTCTCACGTTATTTCTAAATAGAAGCCTGTACTTTGCTCACCTACCTTGAGTATTTGTGAAGCTCATTCTTCAGCTTCATGAACAAGAACCCCGGCATCATCAATATATTGGAAAGGAATGCAATCATGTTGTGGGTAAAATTGCAATATTTTCACAATCTCTCCCCTGGTTTTAGGGCATCTGCATATCAGTAGGTGTTTCCAAGGGGTGGAGATAATTAGTCTATCTACATATCAATAGGAAGGGCGAGGGTTTATCTGCACCGGAGAATTTGGGTAGAGCTCTCTCCCTCTTCCGCTGCAGCCTGCTCAAGAGAGAGATGGGGTCACTGCTTGTAAGAAATAAACAGGTTTCTTAAACTTTATTTCTCCCTTTGACTGATTTTGGTTTCAAAGGCATTTTGCCTTGGGATTTTCCCTAGGAGTTACACATGTCAAGTACATTCTCAGACTACACTGGACTTAAATCACAAATTAACAGAGGAAAGTTATCTGCAAAATTCCCAAATAACGTTTCTTATAATGTCAGAGAAGTTATAAGAAAAAATTTCAAATATTTTAAACTGAATGAAAATGAAACTACAACTTTTCAAAAATTTGTTGGGTATCACCATTAGTTGTAGACATATTTTGCAAGCCATTTAAACTCTCATGTCTCTGTCTATCTGATTGTAAAGTTAGTTGGTTGAGTTTGGTTCTCTTCTAGTTTTTAGTCTATATGAATTTTTAATGATAGAACATGAACCCTGCAAATACAATCTCAACAAGACCTTATTGGTAATAATATTGGAGAAAAATTATGACAGAAATGGAATTTTAATTTCCTAATGAAGTATAGAAAAGAAATATTAGTCTATATTTGTAGTGTTTACTTTATTCTTCAAAATCTAAACCCCATAGTGTTGGCAGACTAACAAAAAACTCAATGTCATACAAATAACCTCAGGGACATTAGTGAAGTAATTTATTATATAATGTCCTTTGCAAATTCAACAGCTAGAAAAAAAAGTGTCTAAATACACATATTGTCAGGAATAGGAAATTAAAATTTCATGTGTTAGAATTACTTTGTGTTTTCTCTTGGGTAAATTAGTTCAAATTATATTTTAAGTTTTAAAAAATAAAAATGAAAATGACAACTGTTGGTGAGTCAACATTTTCATCTAGCCCTTAAGGTTCTTCTAGCTGATCAAAGAATTAAATTGACATGAGACACATTAACAGGAGAAAATAAAATTTAATTATATATGTGTGGGCAATCCACACTGACATGAGATGTGAAAGACAGGGAAAATGATGTATATATGCCATCCTGAACTAAGGAGAAGGAGGTGTAGGGATCAGGAACTTAAAAGGAAAGGAAGAAAATTCATAGGAAGATGAAAAAGAGTAAATGTTTGGTAAACAAATGCTTGCTGGTCCATACAGAAACAGTGGAACATAGAGATTTTAACTAACAGACTTTGCTAAATTCCTGTATGTCTATCACCCCTAGTTCTTATCTTATATAGTAACAGCTTCCTTCCTGGAGCAGGTCCTCTATCTAAATGCTTTTAGGCAGTTAGAGGGAAGGTCAAAGTTTCTAAGTATTTTGAGCTTTGATTGTTTTCAGCTCCAAATAATCTGCATGTCAAAGTGGCACATTTTGGAGTGGCCTGCCCTTGGCCCTAAAACTTTAGAATTATTTTTGGGGGCTTAGAATTTAACTGAAATATGATCAAATAAAATGTTGCTAAATAAATCACTCATTAAAAGGGATTTTAAAAGAGAACTTTTTTTTTTCTGACAGGAACTGAGATTAGAACTGAGAAACTACATCAGCTACAAGATTACTCTAATATATTGAGATTTGCATAGTAAAGTGCCTCCAGCTTCTCTCTGCTTTAAGAAGAGTATGAGAGGCTTAAAGTATAGCAAATATAGACCAAAAGTCAGGTCAACGAAAAATAAAATACATTATTAAGTATTGATTTATCTAAAGATGCCAGGTGCACCAAGTTCTAATTTTTTAAGCAAAAACATTCATTAGGTGCTCTTAAAATCAGCTGTCATCAGGTAAACAGCTATTACCTCAGAATTGCCATTCATTCTAGACTGATACTAACTAGTTGTGTGAAATTAGAAAATGAACTTATTCTACCCTGTTTTCCTGATCTGTAAATTAGAGGAGAGTCATCTAATGTTCAGTGTTTCTGTGGTGACAGGCATTCTTTCTTTTAAAAGTTTCTCCTTACATCATCTCTTGCTTAAGCATCATGTAGCTTATATGACTATTTAACAAAAACCATTTTATTTATTGCTCCTCCCATCTGGGATTCCATTAAATGATTCATTTTTCAAGGTTTAGATTAATGTAAAAATGACAACTAGTGGAAGACATCAGCACAACACCAATCAACCACATTAGTAAATCTTATAATGATAGGATTGGAAATTGTTTCGGCATAATGCAGGACCATCCATCTGTACCTGTTAGGGTCCGGGCTTCCGAGGCTTCTCCAGAGAACAAACTACACAGGCATAGAGATGTAAATTCAAGCAACGTCTTTATTCAGCCAGCTAGCTGGGGTCCAATGTCAGCCCGACGCAGCGGGTCTCAACAAGGACCCCGAGCACTCAAAGCCAAGGGTTTATATAGCATTTTCAAAACACTTAACTCATAGTAATTTTCCACAGCTGCACATTATTCTTGCAAGACATACATCCTGGGGTTAGGCAGGAGCAAGATAAGACCACTCCTCAATTGTCAGGGAGGTTCTGCACGATAAGCTTGGTATGTAGGATTAGCTGACCAAGGTTAGCTGACTAAAGGCCACAGCTGCCCACCATCTGGTGTTCATGATTAGCTTGTTTTTCAAGGCCTTACCCAGTTCCAGTTTTTCTTTCTAAGTCACATACTCAGAAAATGGCTTCTAGGCCTTTAAGATGGCTATGCTTATGCTAACCTATTTCTATTCTTACATACCTAACACTGGAAACATTTTCCATGTAATGGCCCAGCTTTGTTGAGGAGGTAATGTAAGTATTTCTATAGCCATAGTAATATAAATGCACTTTTTTTTTTAGGTGAAAAACTATAGGCAAGTCATATGACCTTCACTATTTTCATAAAACAAAATCTTTTCAACTTCAACAAAACTGACAGAAATTGGGGGCAGAGTGAGGGTAAGAAGAGGTGAGAAGAAGAACTGGGAGGATTAATATGCTCTTAGGTCAAATGGGAAGTGAAGAATGAGAGGCCTCATGCTGTTGCTTCACTTTGCAGAAGTGATGAGTAAGGAACAAAGAATAGTGATAAACAGAGCAGATGATGCCGGAGTTCTTGTTTGTGGAGTAGAAGAATGAACTTAGCTAACACCAAGATAGGAGAGCCAGGGTGAGGCTTTTATTGAGAGGTACAGTGAGAGGACAGAGATCCTGGCTCGCGCCAGGAGGGGACAAGAGAGCCCAGGGCCCTGGGTGGTGCATCGTCTAGGGGATTTATAGGCAGTTGAGGATTTTGGGGAACTGATAAAGGGCTTAGGGTGTGGACTTGTTAAAAGTGGTCTGAGGATGTTTGTCCTTGATGAGACATTAAGTCCCTTTTAGCATGCTAAAGTGAATCTTACACATGATTACAAATGATTAGCATAATAAAAATGGGTTGCTTTCCTTTATCTGGGGAGTATCAACTGATCTCACTGAAGAATGACTCTAGAGCTTAATGTTTAACACAGAGTTTCGATAGGGACTTCTTTGCACATTGTTACATTGCTCTGACTGTAAATATCCTGCCTTGCTTTTTCTGGAGGCCCTCACCCTTCTCTAACTACACTCATAGTCCCTGTCTCACGAAGATGAGAAGGCTGAAATTAAGATAAGTTTAAGGTTTATATGTTGCTGTAGACATATGCTTTAGAGCTGTCAGAACAAAACAAGAACCATAAAAGTAGTTTTTTTGTTGGTTTGGTTTGATTTCATTTGATTTTTTAAAATAATGAGTCTGGTGTGGGAATGGGTTAGGCAGGACACAGTTGCTTATATATATATATATATATATATATATATATATATATATATATATATATATATATAGTCAGTGCTATAGATTGAATGTTTGTGCCTCCCCCAAATTCATATGCTGATACCTGATCCCCAATCTGATGGATTTGGAGGTGGGGCCTTTGGGAGACTCTTAAATCATGAGATGGACCCTCATGCATAGGATTAGTGCCTTTATCAGATAGACCTCAGAGAGCTCCCTTCTACGGGTGGTAGGAGGGCACTGGGTGGGGGGTGGACAAAGAATGAACCAGGAAGTGGGCCCAGACCAGACAACAAATCTGCTGGCACATTGATCTTGGTCTTCCCTCCTTGGGAACAGTGAGCAATACATTTCTGCTGTTTATAAACTATTAGGTCTATGGTATACTTATGCAGGTCATGTTTGTATGTACTGTATCTTAGATAGAAGTTTGTAATCAGAGTTCAACTTCCAAAAAAATCACTTCAGTTGAATCTCATCTCCTACCTAAATATCATAACTCAAGTTACCCCTAACATCAGGAGGTGCATTAGTGGCATAAAGTTGCAAAAAAAACTTAACTAAGAAAAGAAAATCAAATCTATTTAAGTGAAAAGAAACATTACACCCTCCAGTTTTATGGGTGTCAAAATCCCAGCATCCAGAACTCTACAAATAATGCTTTATTTTGATCATCCTATATGGTCCTGTGTTGTTCACATTAACTTTTGTCAAATAATGAAGAGTTTCGCTGAGTGTGAGAAATAACAATCTGAGTAATATTAATCCTACTAGTAATGCCTTCATTTAAATAGCACCCTTAAGAAAGTCTTCAAAGTTGAGTATAGAGTTAAGCCTATGGATACTAGAACCAGATTCCCCAAGTTGGATTTGAGTATAACACAAACTGTGTCATCTTTGGCAATTTATTAATATTCTATCTCAGTTTCCCCTTTTGAAAAATGGGGAAAGTAACAGTTTCTAAGTTGAAGAATTGTTGTGAGAGTCCAGTTAATAAATGGGAAGAACTTAGAACTATACCCAGAATAATAAGTCTTAGGAGTTTTTATATGAATTTCTTATTTAGTCTAAATAAAACAAAACCATTTTTGAAGGTAGGATACTATTATTCTCCATATAACAGATGAAAAAACAAAACTAGGTTTAGGTTCTCTTCACCAAAGTTAGGAGTTCCAAACTAATCTTTGTTAGAAACTTGTTAAGAAAACAGTTATAAATAAACCTAATCAATGAAGTATGACCTTTAAAAAAGACTAAGTTTAGATTTCTAATTTAGAAAAAGTATGCATAACACCTACCTTACATGGCTTTTCTTTATTATACTTGAAACGTGTTTATATTTTGTGTTCCATTTTCTGTTTTCTTATACGTTATCTATTTCCCAAGATATTTCAAATGAGGACTATGTAGAACCTTCCTCCACGCTGCCTACTTTCTCCTGCAACTGTTCCATCCTTACCGAAGCTGCTCTGTTCTCACATAAAATCTTACAACTTAATTGATCAAGTAACAATAACTGCTTTCAAAGGTCCTGTGTACCATGTTTTCATATAGCTTATTTTATTTAATTCTTATAATAAGCCATAAGGAAGATACTAACTGCCTAACACTGAGGCTCAGAGATGTTCAGTGACACGTCCAAAGTTATGAGCTACTCAGTGAGAAAGCCAGAATCCGGCCACTGTGCTTTCATTTCAGATCATATTCTTTGCAATATGCCACACAGCCTCTCGCAGACTTTGTTATAAAGGAAAATCTGTATCTGCCATCTCCACCTCTGTGTTCTACTCCCATTTTTTAAAATCATTTTGATTTAAACAACTTAAACTGTTGAAATATGAGTGTTGCCTTATAGTTACAGAACAACAATATACAGAAGATTTTTCAAAAGCAATTAAGGAACATAGGAAAACGTATTCTTTAAAATTTTCAACTTCCTGTGACCACTACCATGTGAACAGCCCAGGTTATCCTGCTGAAGGATGAGTCACATCTTTGCCATCAACCAAGCTAATACCTAGTCAACTGCCAAACATCCAAAAGACAATACCATAGACAATTTAACTCAGTGTTTCCACTGGTAACAGAACTTTTAAACAGAAACTCAAGATTGTGAAGCATGGGAACAGAACTTTTAAACAGAAACTCAAGATTGTGAAGCATTCATCTGACCTGCAGAGGGCACCAGTGTCCCAGGCAGCAGAATTCAGTACCTCTCATTAGGTTCAGTAGTGGAAGGAAAAAGCTCTCCTTGGGCGCATTCGCTGTGGATTGTGGGAGCCACGGAAAGCCAGCGCTCTCACTTCCTACCCTAGGGATTTGCGTATGCCATCTAACACTTTCATGGCTGGGTTTCAGACTGGGCCTCAAATTGTATTTTTGCATATTTTTTACACTGAAAATTGCAAATTGTCCAGATAGTTATTTTTTATCAGTAAAGAAAATAAATGTTTTTAGAAGTCCAAGTTCTAAAATCATTCAACTCTCAATAATGTCATAATATGAAAGTACTAATAGTGAAACTCATTAATTCACCTTAGCTAAAAGACCTGTCTGCCTGACACAGCAAAAAACCCAAATCATATACGTTAACACATCTATATTATTTTCTGTAAATATTTTTCTTTCTTATTAAGCTAACATCCCTTTATCCACTCAAGTTATTCCCTAGAAAGAGTATATTAAATTTAGGGGCAAAGCTGATGAAATGCATGCCTTTTGGCATCAAACTGACTTGGGCCAAATCCTATTTCTGCCATATATTAGTTGGGTAACCTTGGGAAGTCACTTTAATTCACCGAGTCTCAATGTTTTCATCAGTAAGTACAAAATATATATAAAAATACTTGCTTCACATCTCATTGTGAGAATTAAATTACATATAATGTGTAGAAATACTTAGGTTAGCACAATGTAGGCACACAGGAAAAGGGCTCAGCAAATAACTGTTATATTACTAAATAGACAGTTATTTGTAATTAGCATATTAATAGTTTTTGTTTGGTGCTTGTTGCAGGGGGGATAAAATCTCTGATATGTGTCACTATCCTAAAATTTGATTAGAATGTATGGTTTCTTTGCAAATCTTTGGCCACTTTTATTTCTGTCTTGGAAGATTCACTTTTATTCAAAGAAGAAAATATTTTTAGGGCAAGTGAAGAGTATAAATGTTTAAACATTCATTTGTAAATATTACTTTTAAGATTTTAGAGAGAAATTTATTCTACTGAAACTTTGGAGCATTAATCCTTATATTTTGATAAATAACTTAAGTGGCCTATATATAAATAACTCATTAACCAGTATAAATCTAGCATAATTTTTATCTGAAGAATGAAAAAGTATGAATTGCCAAACTTTCATCAAGTTTGGAGAAACTGTTACTACAATAAGAATGTGGAAGAAGTTATCTATAAGCTCAAAAATAATAATCCTGAAATCCTGAAATGAGAAAAAGATATTTTATAATAGAGCAAATCTCATAACTACCTTTCAATATTTATGCATCAAATTATAAATCATTAAGCTAATAAAACTGCAAGAAATCTAAGTAGGAATAGAAACACAATAGTGACATCATCTCTGTGAGCTCAACATAGAGTATATTGAAAATAGAATTTAAAACAATAAATAAGCAGGTTATAGATATATCAGATTCAATAAATTGAAAACTGATTGATTTATTTTTCATAATCATACAAGTTTCCAAATATTGCCTCTCTACTCCAAAATAATTGCTAATAAATATCAAAAAATAATGCTAACATTATTATTATGTTGTCATTGATAATAACATTGACAAAAATATAAATAACCAAGGAATAAAATTTGCAACTAATATACAACACCTATATGAAGACAGATTTAAAAAGTAATTGAGGGGAGTAAGGGAAACTTATTCTTTGAAATTTTCAATTCTCCCATGACCACAACCACCTGAACAGTGCAGGCTAGCCTGCAGGAGGATGAGACACGTGTCATCACCCTCACCTCAGTTAACATCTAGCTAAAGAGCAAACATATGAATGAAGCTCTCCTAGACCATCTTGAAGCTGCCAGCTGGCCACAGAATAATCACACAACTGATCCATGAAAATAATACATATTTGCTGTTTTAAGCCACTGAATTGTTGGTTGCCTTGTTATTATGCAAAGTCTAACTGATACACACCTCTTAGGCGAGAAACAAGACAAGCTCACACTGTCTTTCACCTGACATGGCCCAGAGAGGCATGGGAGAAAATGTCACTTTGCATTGTTGAACTTCAGAGTGTAGGATGATTCTGAAGCAGCAGCAAGCTCCTTCCCATCATCACCAGAAAGCCAGCCCAGGACTTGCCATTTGAGTTTCTTAGGCATGAGTCAGACATTGTGACCATGAAAGAAATATATTAAGTTCTCCTAATTATTTCCTTTCCTTGCCTGAAAGAAAGGGAAAGCACCTTGTCTTCTGTGATTAAGAAGAATCACAGAGCACCAAAGTCTATCCAAAAATTCTCTTTGAATTTCCAACCATCTTTTTTCTTAGTCTATCCAAGATCTGTTAGAGGTAAGTGGCCAGACTATAATGGAAACCCATATTCTGCTACTACCTTTTTAGCCCACGGAGTCAAAAGTAATTCCATTATATTGTCCTCTCTCATGAATTTATGGAACCTTTGCATAGGGAAGCCCTTTTGAAGTCTGATTTGAAATGCTGATGCTTTAAAGAGAATGTGTTATTTCTTCTTCCCACTGTAATCTGGCTACTATCCCTAATGCATCTCTTTTCAAGGCCCTGTAACCTTCATATTGCTAAATCCACTGTTCCATTTTCAATCCCATATTATGCAAACCTGCAGGGACATTATACACAGTAGAAATATTTTCCATATTTGGTTTCCAGGACAAAATATGATCCCAGTTTTCTTCCTACTTTGTAAGTCGATTTTGCTCATCTTTCATTGCCAAATTTCCCTCCTCTTCCAGATTTTTAAATGTTGGAATTCCCTACATTGTTATCTCCTCACCATCATTTACCCCTCAATCATCTCATCCAGTAACATGACTTTAAATACTATCCATGTACTAGTAATTCTAACATTTATATGCCTTGCCCTGCCCACTTTCCCTGACTTTCATATTCGGCTGCCTACTTGACATCTCTGTATCATTTCAGATATAATCTCAAAGTCAACTTGATCCCCTTTCATAAAACTATTCTTCACTTTTCTTCTCTATCTTTGTAAATAATACTGCCATTCACCAATTACTCGTCAAAACTTTTAACATCATCTGCGAGTCTTCCTTTTCTCTCTACTCCATCATTTTCTTAATAAATTTCTAATTTCAAACTAACCAAATATAACTCTTTTACCAATTTTCTACATATTACCTTAGTCCAGGTCACTATATCTCACGTCCAGATGATTACAATAACCTCCTATCTGGTTGGCCTACTACTACTCTTGAAGTCAGACATGTCACTTCCTTGCTAAAAATTTTCTGATAACTTCCTTTAATCCACTGAGAAAAACACAAATCTTTCTGCAGCCTTTAAGACTGTACATGATCTGATTCAATTTCATTTGCTTCTTCTTCCCCTTTGGTTATTCTGTGCAGGCCACACTGGCCCTTTCTAATTTCAGAACTTACCAAACCTGTGTCTGACTCAGGACATTTGCATTTGCTGCTCCTGCTGTCTAGCACTCTGTGAACACTGGCATTTCCTTATTTCTATGGCGCATTCTTTCACTTGGTTATGATCTTGATTCGAATATCACCATTTTAGGAAGCTTCCACTTCTCTTCTCCTCCCTATATCTTTGCTCTGCATGTCCTTAATGTACTTGGCATTTCCCAGACACTTAACGACATGAAATTATATGTCTATTTCTAAAATTTCCATCTCTTGAATGTAAGCTTTATGAGAACAATAATATTTATATTAATATGCTACACCTACACATCTTAGATGAAAGAATACATTTTGCCCATAGTCAAAAATCCATATGCTGTAAACAAAGTCAAAAGAAAATATGCAAGATGTGAAAAAAAAGTGTTTGCATACATGTGATCACATAAGACTAATTAATCAATGACAGAGAGAAAATGTGTAAGTCAATAAGAAAAATGTATAGGTCAATAAGAAAAATAATCAAGTAGAAGGATCAAATCAGGACACGAATAGGCACTTTATAGTTAGAGAAATACACATAAGCATTTGAAGGGGTGGAAGTGTTACTTGCATTTCATAAGCATTACCTCATGCAATGCTCACAATATTTCAATGGGGGGAGGTCTTATTACTATTGCCATTATATAGATTTTAAAAAAAGCTAAGGTAAAAAAAGTTAAGCAAATTAACCAAAGTCAGAATAATAGATAGGATCTATCTGTTATGATATTTACAAAATTCAAATTTTCTCTCTACATGGGAAAAGCAGACAGAACATTTTGTGGAGTATGACTCCATTCATGAAAATTAGCACCTATATTCAGGCAAAAACAAAGCTATTATGTCTATAGATGCATAAATGTACATAAGTATACTGGAAAAATGTGTGAAAGAGTAAAGGTGAAACTGCATGCAGGGGCTTCCTTTAGGGATGGAGTCTGTAGGGGCTGAAAAGTCACCAAGTTGTAACTTAGCTTTTTATGTATCATTGATTTTTCTAACAATGAGGATGTACTAATGCATTACTTTTTATACCTTCAATTATAATTAAAATTCCTAGTTAAAAAATAAAAATTATTTTGGAGGGAGATTATAAAGAATATTTCTCTTTCTTAAAAATTAATGTTTGCTTCTCCATTCTCTGTAGGTTTCAAAGACAAAGCCTATGGGACTGTGCATGCAAGACTTTCTGTTTCCCTATCATAGGCATTTGCCTGTCTCACTTTTGCTTAGAGAAAATAGTTTATCTAATATACTGAGTACACTCAAGGTCTTAATAATTGATACCGCAAAATACACAGTGAAAACTGACATGTGGAATTGAACAGGTCAGTGTTAGATGTCAGAAAGTGAAAACTTTACATGCTCATTCATAGAATCCATCTTAATTTATTACCATCAAAGTAAAATGGAAAGCTAATATTCAATATGTGTCCCTGAGAAAATTTAAAAGATCCCCATACACCTGTGTTGATACTATTACAAGAGGAATTTGACCGGGAAGACGAAGCTGAGGTCCAAAGAATTCTCAGTATCCTACTTGCACTCATGGAAGAGCCATCTCTATACTCCATAGCGGCAACTATTCACAGGTTGCCTCCCAGCTGAACTGTTCTAGACCTGGGCATCAGCACGCTGGAAGGGATACCAATCAGGCCTATATCTGCTTATATTTACACAAAGAAACTCTAGAAGAATACATAAAATACTAATAATAGTGGTCTTCTGTGAGGGTGGGAACCTAGCCAACTGTAACAGAAATGTGAGACCTTTTATGGCCCATGTAAATAAATCTGTACAAAAGTATTTTAATAAACAATGTGCTAGAGAAAACTAAATGGGATATAATGAAGTTTGATGACAGTTTCTGAGGTCAATAAAAAGCAGATCTGGAAATATTTTTGCCTCTGGCAATGTTTTGGTAAGAGAAACCACAAGCAAACTGGGTCAGTTCAGAAGAGTTCACATCTTTATGATGATATAATTGTTTTCCTAGGTGGAACCTAGGATCAGCATCTACTTTAAAACATTCCATTACTTATCTGAAAGGTCTAATGTTCTAAGAAAAAGTCTCTTGCACTGCGTCATTATCAATATCATATCCATTTCTCCCAATCAGCTTTTAGCTCCTTGGTCATGTTTCTAGTGGGATGAATTTAAAAAGGAAACTATGCCACCTTCAGGATTTTCAAAAAACAAATCACAAATGAGTTTGCTACCTTCCTTAAAATTCTTTAAAATTTCTAAACGTGCTTTCTTTTTAACAGTGGAGGATGGGGTTCCTCAACCCAAAGTGCAGGTAGAATTGAGGTATAACTGAGTGTTCTTTTCCTCTTTCAGCCTCAAGAAGGAGGCTTAAGTCTTGTTAGAGTCCATCAATTACTGTACTAGTACGCAAGTAAGTGGGAGCCATATGAGAGAGGAAGGTGTGGTCTCTGGCAGAAGTCTCACTGAGTGTAGCTCCAACTTGATCCTGCAGCGGAACTCTGGAACATGAAGTACACCTTAGTTGTCCCCACCAGAGATGAGGAAACTGAAATTTAATATTCCCACATGAGATTGGTGGAGCACATAAGGCAGGCATAGGGCAGCTGGCTGTGGAAGAGCCCCAGATCTGGCCACTGAAAACACACTGAACGTCAAGGAGTAGGAGTTTGGGGGAGGGGACAGGGAAGGAGGGCACAGAAATGTGCGAAGGGATTAGGGGATGTAGCACCAATGTGACCTGACGCAGTTGTTCATCAGATCCTAGGTATAAAACCTAAAAACATAAACCTGTAGAGGAAAATATTGCAGAATACAGTCATGAATCATGTGTAAGCAAATATTTCTTAGGTCACAAAAAGCAAAAACAATAAAAGTCAATATATTACGTTTTACAAAATGATAAATTACTCATATTAACAAAAACGCTTAAGAAGATGAAAAAGCAAGTGACAGAGTAGAATATTTTCAAAACAAATATTTGACAATAAATTGGTGTCCAGCATATATGAACTCCTGCAATTCAATAACAAGAACAACAAAAGAACTCAGTGAACAATGGGGGGGGAAATGTGAACATACACTTAACAAAAAGAAATATACAAATGGCAAATATGCATATGGAAATGTGTTCAACATCATTACTCATCTGGGAAATGCAAAGTAAAAACCCCATGACATAATACTTCACACTCATCTTAATGGGTAAATTTTAAAAGACTGACAACACCACTGTTAGAGAGTATGAGAAGTATTTGAAACACTCATCCATTATTGGAAGGAGTGAAAAATTGTGCAGCTTTTTGGGGAAAATCTGGCAATTTCTTACATAGACAATTCACTTGAACAAATACAGTTAATATCACTTAACGTCTGAACCAGCAATTACAGTTCTCGATCATGACACAATGGAGATGAAGATGTGTTTACAAGATTTTTAAATGAATGTTCATGAAGGCTTTATTCATAATGACCCAAAACTGGAAATAACTCAGGTATCATTAGAAGAATAAACTGTAAAAAATTCATATAATGGAATATGATTCATGAATAGATAGAAATAGGCGACTGATTCATAGAAAGATATGGATTGATCCAAAATCATTACAAAACAATATAAATTGCGTATGGTACTTATAGGGTGCTTTAGCATAGGCATAATTAATTTATTGTTGGAAAACAGACCATCAGTTGCCTCTGCAGAGAATATAGGAGGGTTTTGACCATCCCAGATGAAGAAACTTTCTGGGGTGTTGAAAGTATTCTCCAACTCACAGATTTTGGTTACACAGAAGAATGTTTTTAATAAATATCAGAAAATGTTGATTTAAGATTTTTGTTCCTAATTATGCATAAGTAATCAAAAGAAGAAGGACTAAATCTAAGTTGAAATACACATCTGCATCATCTGAATTGGGGGGAGATTGAAATTTAGTACTTAACAGTGCATAAATCCTTTCCTAAAATAATTCCCATGCATTCAATATTAAATGATATTTTAATAGTTCGATTATTGGCTTAATTTGATTCATGACTACTCCATAAATGTACACATTTTAAAAGCCTTTTAAAGTAATTCATCATTCTACACTTAGGATAATAACTTCTTTCCAAACAGAGAATTTTATACACAGACACTTCACTTGAACAAATACAACTAATATCACACAGCTTTCAACTTCATGTTCAAAGGTATGTACAAAAATTATTAAAGCTTTTGAAATAATGAAAGAACTGAGTGGAAATTACTTCTTGTTAAGGGGAAGAAAAGGAGGTCAAAATATTTCGGTTACGTCTTTGAGAAAAATGAAGGAACTGGAGAGAAGGGGAAAGAGAAGTATAAAAGAGATGAAGAAAGAAAAAAATGCAGTCTGTTTGGGCGTCCTCTGCTCCAGGTAATAAGCAGAGGCCTCCCCAGTGTGGAGCTCCCCCAGGAGGTCAGTTCCCTGCTGTGAATGAATGCCCTAACTCTGCTCTCCCCTGAAAGCATTTTTACTTACTTGACCATTTCTCAGTAGTCAAATAAACATAGTCAATAATTGATTGGTAGTCCTGGTGACAGAATGCAAAGAAAAAGACTATGTGGAACAAACACATAAGGCACTGGACTTTGAAACCAGAAAACATGTAAAGCTGCAATCAAGTTTTTGGAGAAATTAAAACCAAATTTCAGCATTCCAGCTACATGTGGGATAGGATTTAGGTCAAATGTTTTTGAATTACAAAACCAGTTAGCACAATATTTATTAGGTATTCCTGTTTTTTTAGTGATGAAAAGTTGAAAACAAAAAGAAAAACCTCTCATGGAACCACGCTGATTCACCGTAACTCCTTAAAGTATGAAAGTCATACTTTCATTTTGTGTGATTTACATTGAAATCAAGCAATTTCATATTTTTAAATATTTTCTGCTATAGGCTTCAAATTTTTGTCTAATTTTGATTACCCCATTTTTTTCTGTATGATATATTGCTACTAAGAAGACATTCAAACAAAAGATCCCATGTTTTGTAGCCATTTTTCTAAAATGGGCACATTCCTCATATTAGAGTTCCTAAAGTTTAGCCATGGTAAAAACAAGTAAACAACTTTTGGAAAAATGTAAATACTTACTTAATCAATTCAATGGCATAAAAAATGGTGTTTTTTTCTGTTTGTCAGAAAGCTGTATTTTCTTTTGAAAAAAGAATAACATTAAAGTGGAAAGTTTACTTTTGGAGAAAACATAGGCATTCAGAAAAATCAAAAGCATTAGTGCTGTTGCCATGATATTTAAATAGATGCTGATTATGAATAATTACTATTCTGGGGAAAAACTGTCATTTAAAAGCAAATTAAAAATATTGTTCAACTTCTTTTTTTGTTTTAAGAGGAAAAGTAACCAATTTTTAGAAGATTCACTTAGAGATCCAAACACCAAACGATGAGCTGCATATATGTAATTAATATTTACTTTTTCATGCCATAATGTTATAAATAATCAAAAATTTTTTTCTTTTTGGTTTTAGAACTTCTTTATTCTCAAAAATTACTGAGGGCCCCAAGGAATATTAATTAATTAATTAATTAGTTAATTAATTAATTTTTATTAAGGTATTATTGATATATGCTCTTATGAAGGTCTCACATGAAAAAACAATGTGGTTACTACATTTACCCATATTATCAAGTCGCCACCCATGCAGTCACTGTCCATCAGTGTAGTAAGATGCCACAGATTCACTGTTTGCCTTCCCTGTGCTACACTGTTTTCCCATGATCCCCAACACCATGTGTACTAAACATAATACCCCTCAATCCCCTTCTCCCTCCCTCCCCACCCACCCTCCCATACTCCTCCCCTTTGGTAACCTCTAGTCCCTTCTTGGAGTCTGTGAGTCGGCTTCTATTTTGTTGCTTCAGTTTGCTTCGTTGTTATACTCCACAAATGAGGGAAATCATTTGGCACTTGTCTTTCTCCACCTGGCTTATTTCACTGAGCATAATATCCTCCAGCTCCATCCATGTTTTTGCAAATGGTAGGATTTGTTTCTTTCTTATGGCTGAATAGTATTCCATCGTGTATATGTATCACCTCTTCTTTATCCATTGATCTGCTGATGGCCACTTAGGTTGCTTTCGTATCTTGGCTATTGTAAATAGTGCTGCAATAAACATAGGGGTGCATATGTCTTTTTGGATCTCAGAAGTTGTATTCTTTGGGAAAATTCCAAGGAGTGGGATTCCCGGGTCAAATGGTATTTCTGTTTTTAGTTTCTTGAGGAACCTCCATGTTGCTTTCCACAATGGTTGAACTAGCTTACATTCCCACCAGCAGTGTAGGAGGGCTCCCCTTTCTCCTCATCCTCACCAGCATTTGTTTTTCTTAGTCTTTTCAATGCTGGCCATCCTTATTGGTGTGAGGTGATATCCATTCTGGTTTTAATTTGCATTTCCCTGATGATTAGTGATGTGGAGCATCTTTTCATGTATCTGTTGGCCATCTGAATTTCTTCTTTGGAGAATTGTCTCTTCATATCCTCTGCCCATTTGTTAATTGGGTTATTTGCTTTTTGGGTGTTGAGGTGTGTAAGTTCTTTATATATTTTGGATGTTTACCCCTTGTCAGATATGTCATTTACAAATACACTCTCCCATACTGTAGGATGCCTTTTTGTTCTGTTGATGGTGTCCTTTGCCATACAGAAACTTTTTTGTTTGATGTAGTCCTATGTGTTCATTTTTGCTTTTGTTTCCCTTGCTCGAGGAGATGCATTCAGGAAGAATTGGTTCATGCTTATATTCAGGAGATGTTTGCCTATGTTGTCTTCTTCTAAGAGTTTTATGGTTTCATGACTTACATTCAGGTTTTTTATCCATTTTGAGTTTACTTTTGTGTACAGGGTTAAACAATAATCCAGTTTCATTCTCTTGCATGTAGCTGTCCAGTTTTGTCAACACCAGCTGTTGAAGAGGCTGTCATTTCCCCATTGTAGGCCCATGGCTCCTTTACCATATATTAATTGACCATATATGGTTGAGTTTATATCAGGGCTCTCTAGTCTGTTCCATTAGTCTATAGGTCTGTTCTTGTGCCAGTACCAAATTGTCCTGATTACTATGGTTTTGTAGTAGAGCTTGAAGTTGGGGAGCATAATCCCCCCATCTTTATTCTTCCTTCTCAGGATTGCTTTGGATATTCGGGGTCTTTTGTGGTTTCAAATGAATTTTAGAACAATTTTCTCTAGTTCATTGAAGAATGCTGTTGGTATTCTGACAGGAATTGCACTGAATCTATAGATTGCTTTAGGCAGGATGTCCATTTTGACAATATTAATTCTCCCTATCCATGAGCATGGGATGTGTTTCCATTTATTGGTATCTTCTATTTCTCTCATGAGTGTCTTGTAGTTTTCAGAGTATAGGACTTTCACTTCCTTGTTAGGCTTCCCCATCTCCCGCAAAACCACACACTCTTGTGTAAGCATTTGTGAAGTTAGATCTGTATTTGGGAAAAGTGAGGGAGAACTGAATGTTGCCTAAATATTGGAAGAGAATGAAAACCTCGGCTACCGATGGGATGTCTGCAATATGTGAACTGCAATACAGGATGTTTGCAAGCAAGAGTTTGCAAATGACTCATGAGCACAAAATGTAGAATGGAGTCTATGATACGATTTTCTTTTCAGCAGTGGTATACGATATCACAAAAACACAAGCACATTCAGGCTGTCTGGACTCACTGAATTTATCACAGGACCATTTTAAACTCTTTTCATTATCCACTCATCTTTTACCTGCCATCTTTCTCTTTGCCTTCTTGGGCATGATCTGATATTCTAACAAGAAGTTAAAAGAAAAATTAGTATATCTCAGTATCCTTTTTTTTCTTTCCTTTGTATTAGTTTTCTATAGCTGAATAACAATTTAACACAAATTTAACAGATTAAAGCACTAAAATTTATTATCTCAATTTCTGTGGATCAAGAGTCCATGTAGGACTCAGTCATTTGCCCAGGGTCTCACAAGGCTTCAGTTAAGGTGTCGACTGGGGCTGAATCATCTGAAACTCAAACTCTCTTCCAAACTCATTGGTTGTTTCTTGACAGAATTAAGGTTTCTTTCCCTGTTACAGGACTGAGGTCCCTGCCTGTTTGAATCCATCTACCATTCCCTGCCATATGCCCCAATTCCATAACATGGCACGTTTCTTCTTTAAGATCAACAGAAGGGTGTCTCTGTAGCTTCTTTTTGCTTCTAGACCTCCTTTTAAAGGACTCACCTAATTACATCAAACCCACCCAGGAAAATTTCTCTTTGCTTTAATGCAAAATCAACTGATGGGGTACCTTAATTACATCTGTGAAATTCTTTCATCTTTGCCATAATTCAACCCCATCATAAGAGTAATGCCCCTTCCTATTCACAGGTCACACCCACACTCAGGGGGAGGGGATTGTACAAGAGCATGGATCATTGGGACACACCCTTCCATTAAAATTCTTCCTACCACATCCTTCCTCTCTAATGGTCAGATTTGTCAATCTGTTTCCAGACCTTCTCTGCTGTCTCCAAGGGCCCTTTGCCCCTCCTGCTTATAATGTTCTCCCTTGTGCTTTTCTTCTTGATTGCCTTCCCATACTCTTCCACAGTCAGTCTTCATCAGTGAAGGGTCTGGGATTTTACCCTTGTTGTTGCAAATCAACAGCTTAGCCTGATATCCCATACAGAAATGAGATTATGCAAAGAAAAAGGAGCAACTGTCTCTTTCCATATCATTCTAAGCATTAGGGAACATTCCCTGGATTACTCAGACTTTCTTTACACTTCATCCATCATAATTGGGATTTAAGGCCAAAAGGAATGGGATTATGTGACTGCAATGGATATTGGAGAGTGAACAGTCAGGAGCTCATGATATTTCTTTCTAATAAAATTTTAAAAATCATTTTTGATGAAAAGGAATCTAAGAAAGTCACAATAATTTACTAGTTCTGGTTATACAGGGCTATTGCAAGAAACTTACTAAATGTGAAATAAGATTAAAAATGCTAAAATACCAAGGAGCCGTCACAGAGACTTATACAGTTTCCTGCATATATAAATGATATAGTTTCAAATAATAAATATTTAAGTTTCCAGTTATAATAACATAGGAGCCAGAATGCTAATTTAAATTATTCTACATTGTGGCATTAAGAAATGCAGTGTCCACCTTTCTTCTTAGTATATTCTGAGGAATTAGTGCTTTCTCAGAACACCCTATGGGAAACATCTGTCCTACATGAATGGGTCACCTTCAATGTCTTGGGCTTGCCACACAAGTGGCAGAAATGTGTAAAGAGCTTTAAGCCTCTTGAGCTCTCTCAGAAACCTTTACATGAGCAATTCCTCTTTCCAGTCCTCCCATTCAATTCTGGTTCTTCTACGTACCTTCCAATTGGTCTATGACTTGAATCTTTCATTCAGATCTTTGGGGGATGGACTGGCTCTGGCATTAGCACGTTCTTGCAGAAAGAATTCTAAAACCAACCCTTTGGCAAAATACTGAAACTGGTCATGGATAAAATCCTAACAGGACTGTCTAACCAATCATTAGCACCTGGAGGAAATGATCTGACCCATTCTTCATTCCAGTTCCCCAGCAGGCAGAGGAGAAAATGAAATATGTATTTACTATCTATAATTCCTTATTTTTTCTTGTTCCTTCTTTTTCTTCATGTCAACTACTTTGCATTAGACTAAAAGATACTTTTTTCCTGAGTACATTTTTTTTTTCAGCACAAAGACATGTTTTCAGCAAATAAGTTGCATTGTGTTTAGATCAAGAATTTTCTGTAAGAATCAGTAATGTTTCAGGAGGTCAAGGCACCTACCAATTAGTAAGAACACATTTATGGAGTAGAAGAAAGATGCGTAGTTTATTTCCTCCTGTTTTCTTTGTGATAAACATCCAGCATAGTTAGAAAATTATTGATTCAGTTTGAAGCAATCAATTTTTTTTTGAGAGGGTATCTCTCATATTTATTGATCTAATGGTTGTTAACAACAATAAAATTCTGTATAGGGGAGTCAATGCTCAATGCACAATCATTAATCCATCTCAAGCCTAATTCTCATCAGTCTCCAATCTTCTGAAGCATAACGAACAAGTTCTTATACGGTGAACAAATTCTTACATAGTGAATAAGTTCTCACAATGGTGAACAGTACAAGGGCAGTCATCACAGAAACTTTCGGTTTTGATCACGCATTATGAACTATAAACAATTAGGTCAGATATGAATATTCGTTTGAGTTTTATACTTAATTTATATGTGTTCCCACATTTCTTCCTTATTATTATTATTATTATTATTTTTTAATAAAATGCTGAAGTGGTAGGTAGATGCAAGATAAAGGTAGAAAACAGTTTAGTGCTGTAAGAGGGCAAATATATATGATCAGGTGTGTGCCTATAGACTAAGTATTAATTCAAGCTAGACAAGGGCAACAAAACATCCAAGGATGCAGAAGATTTCTCTCAAAACAGGGGGGGGGTGAGGTTCTAAGCCTCACCTCTGTTGATCCCCAATTTGTCACCTGATGGCCCCCCTGCGACTGTGCCTGTCTTAGGTTGTTCCTCCTTTGAGGAATCTTACCCGTCTATGGCTAACCAGTCCATCTTCCGGGGCCATACAGGGAAATGTAAAGTTGGTAAGTGAGAGAGAAGCAATATTGTTTGAAAAGGTTAGCTTTTTACTTCTTTGCGGATTTACACCCTGTGGCTTTTATGCCCAGCAGTTGTCTTGAGGTATCTTTACCACTTGGAAGAATGATGATACCTGGTAATTTCGATATGAGGCACGAATTCTACTTAAGGGTTGTAATTAGGAAGGAAGAAGAAAGGTTATAGAAGTAGCAGACAGAAGAAAACATGGGAAGATTGATTATTGCATGTACAGGTTTTAAACTGCTAATTAAATTACGCACACACATAACATAATAGGAATACAGCTACATAACCAAAGCAGACATACAATTACCAGCCATCTCCAGTGAAACCAAGAAAACCAGTTAGGCACCCTAGGCATTTGTGAAAACTTATCAATGATATGATGGATATTGTCTAACTGAATTTGAATAGTTTGAGAAAAATCAGACAAATTAAAACAACACATTCCTGGGAACTGTTCACATCCCATATGTTCTTTTAACAGTAGATAGTCTGTAGTCACAAGATTTTGGAGCGCCGCAACTTGCACTTCTCCTAATTCTTGGTTGAGTTCCGACAGTATAGATCCAGTCAAATTTGTTGTTTTACTGTATGCACAGGCCAGCTTAGATATCTCCTTCTTCATTCCAATGGCAAGTCCAGGAACCGGTGGGATGAATGCAGCTACAACTGCAACAGCGCCAGAATCTTTGTTGAAGTTTTTTGATGATCATCTAGAGGAATGACTCTTCCAGAGAATGTTGATGTTGGAAGTTCTTCTTCATATCATATCTTAATTCGTTTTCTGGGTAGCCAAATTAGGCTTTGATCCTCTGTATAAACAAAAACAAACCCGTTGCCCACACTTTGATATGCCCTTTATATTATTGTGAAGAATTTATTGGAGATCACCACACAGGAACTGCTTTTTTTTTTTAAGAGAAAGGAATATTATCAGAAAAATGTACTTCCATAGCTGATCATCTGACACCCTTTAAATGATCAAAATTAAGGATATTTAAAGCATGCATTAATCATTGATTTATAGTTAGTTTTATCCTATCAGGGAGAAATCCCCCTTTTCTTTCTTTTTTTTTGTTATCATTAATCTACAATTACATGAAGAATATTATGTTTACTAGGCTCTCCCCTATACAAGGTACCCCCCACAAACCCCTTTACAGTCACTGCCCATCAGCATAGCAAAATGTTGTAGAATCACAACTTGTCTTCTCTGTGTTGTACAGCCCTCCCCTTTCTCCCCCCTACCCCCCATTATGGATGCTAATCATACCCCCATTCTTCTTCCCCCACCTAATCCCTCCCTACCCACCCATCCTCCCCACTCCCTTTCCCTTTGGTACCTGTTAGTCCATTCTTGGGTTCTAAACAGCATTTTAGGTGTGCACATTTGCAAATGCGGTCTGTCCTGTTTTCATTAGTGATATTGTGGTAAAGTTCAATGAGCTCATGCTCATAACACAGTAGGTTATTGATATACTACGCATGATGCATTTAGCAAAGACATATGTTAGCTGATGGTAATAATAACAAAAATAATCTTATAGTATATACTGTATGTTCATGTTACTTAAGATTAATGAGCATGATAAAATTAGATTCATTTTAACTAATTTTAACTAGATTCATTTTGACTAATATAAATATGATGAAATAGATGGCTTAGTAATTGGCTGTAACACGCAAAGCAATAGACTATCAAGTGAGCTTCTCAGTAACTTACTATTGCTGTTGTAATATAAAAAAAAGAAGCTCTGTATAATAATCAGCTCAGGGAGAATGATGTTTTAAAATATTAATAAATCTGGAAGACTTTCACAACATCTCAGTGTGGTTTAATAGAGACAAAAGTATATCTTCCAGGTGGCAATTAAGAATTATCTGTGAGACATACTGGAACTTAAATTGACAGGTAATTGAGATAGACTGAACAACAAACCCTAGAAATGAAAGAAAAAATGTCACTGGGACAAATTGGGTAATTATGACTGAAGTAATGGGTTCCTAGTGAATCCACATACCACCGATATTCTACTAACTGGGAATTGAACAGAATTAACTAAATAATATGTGTGACATTTCAAAATTATCTTTTAAAATTGCTTCAGAAATGTGTCTAGAAGAAACATTTATGATCAATACAAAAGATGAAGACAGAGGGCTGGAGTTTTAAGCTGGGGTCTGTAGAGTGCCATATTTGCTTTATTGGGGTTGAACCACCTAAATAATGAACAAATGCCAGTGTGTATACCTCAATGTCTGAGAATTTAAAGAAGAGAAAAATATCCTGAACATTTACAAGATTTTTAAAGTGTCTATACAGCCAATATGCTACAACTTTCTAATTTAGAGTTTACATATTAAATGAATCAGATATTAAGACAAAAGGTAATCTGCAGAAATGCTAAAAACTGAAGAAAATGTTCAAGGAAAATAATTAGATTGATCATGAGAAAAATAAAAGTCACACTTAAAGGGAGACATATGGTAAATACAAAGTAGACTTCATTAAGAATTCTTCTGTCCCACTCTGAAATGGGGCAAAAATCTTCTAAGTGGCATTTTATTACAGTTGCAGAAAATTCCACTTGACAGTTTCCAAATCTTGAAGAAAAAGTAGCATTTTAAAAATTACATGTCTTATAATAAGCATGGAAAGAAATTGCTTAGGTTTCTTTTCTTTATGAAAATGTGAAATAAATAGCATATTTTAAAAATAGATGTAAAAATAGTTAATATGAAATTCTGAAAAGGATTTTTGATAACTAAGTATTTTATCATTAAATGATAGACTGGTTCTGAATAAAAGGTGAAAGCAAATATCGAGTAATATTGTGGAGTTAGAGAAGTTTTAAATAACAAATTTCATCATCAATCTTCTAGTGTTTTGAAAACTTACTTTAAAATCAATCACACAAGTACTATTGTCATCCAAAAATAGGTTTACCAATTGTCCTTTAAGAATATTCTCAGACTAGATTCTAAAGACCCCCAGTTTCTCTCTCTCTAGAGAAATAGGAACACTGATGCTATGATGTTTATATTTTGGTAAGTGAGACCACCTTTCACATAACCAGGGCAAATAGTTAAGCTTATATTCATATGTGATTTCTGAAAGCACATATGGATTCATCCACCATATTTCAATTTTCTAGATAAAAGCTTTCTAAGGAATTCCATAATTCACAACAGATCTGATGACACGACTTCTGTTTCCTTTTGCAGCAAAATTTGGTTGTAAGCAAAAGAAATTGCCTTCTCTTTTCTTAAGAAAGAAAAAAATATATATTGGAAAGGTATAAAATTAATAATAGAGTAGAACACAAGACTTGTAAAGTTGGCCAAAACTTAAGTAGTTATACAAAGTTTAAAAAGTGCAATGCCTTTTATTTAGGAAAACCATCAGTAATTGTTTAGCCTGGGTACCACATCACCTGCTGGCTCCTGCTCCTTCATCTCTGCTTCCCAGGAAGGAGCACTGGACAAAGCTAGTTCACGTACTGAAGCCCTGTCCACAAGGGCATAGAGGTAATTAGGACTTGTGTACACTACTTCTGTAATACAAAGTGGACAATTCCTTTGTATTGGTCAGTATATAGTAAGGAAAAAGTATAGGAATTCAGGTTCTTAGAAAACCCTACAGAGCCTGAGATGAGAAAATGAGGGTAACTGCCTCCAGCTTTCACATTTCTATCCTCCAGACACTCAAGATGTGCCAAATACTTCATTCAGGAATGGCAACAGCCTCCACCATTTGGGCAGAGAATTTGTGGTGGAATTCTTAGCTCATGTTCCTAAAACCATGTCAATGGAAGCTCATTGCAGACGTCCTGCTGCTGGACCAGGAGGAGCTTCTGGTTCCTCTCAACTTTCTAAACTTTGTGTCATGCATCTTGGGAAGTATGTAGTGAGACCTCTACCAGAAAGGAATTCTCAAAAATGTGGTTCTCTGATGTCCTGCCCTTGTGATAAATGGGAGAGCCTGGAAAAGGGAAAAGATGTATTTGAGCGCAAATAGCAGTTCAGCACTCTCACAGGGTCAAAACCCATAACTGGGGATTTCTTGAGCTTAGAAGTGGAGGGTATCTATTGGAAAACCAAAAAAAAAGAAGAAAAAAGACAAAACAGCTTACTACCAATTAAATTAAGAATTCTGAGATATGATTTATGAAATCATTCTCAAAGCAAATATTATAAAAAATAAAGTTATATGATAGGATGTGGGAGACACAACCTGACCTTCACGTAACGTGGAAAATTCACGATGTTGGCTATGCAATCTAGTCAATCACAGGGACAGACAGGAGCTGGGCGTTTTTACTTACTCATTCTGTGCTGAACCGAAGAGAAGAGTCTCTCAAAGTGCTGTGCACTCAAGTAGAACCACTTCTTTATTTTGTGTGGTCCCAGAGGGCTTGTGAATGCCAAGCCCCATCAGCGACTGGAGCTAGGTAATTTGGGAGTCAGTAGGGTGGCAGCTGTAACAGTTGGGGTGCAAGATGTGTGGGCAATCTGCTTCCAGGGACAAGCTGGAGACCTGGCTTTACTGCGGGTGGGGGAAAGACAGCAGGGGGTGTGCCCACCAGCTCTACCAGGCTCCTAAGGAAATCGCAGTCTGCTCCCACATGCAGGCTGATTAGAAGCCGGAATCTCAGGCAGCAGCTGGGAAAGTATGCAGTCAAATCCCTTCCAGTGAGAATGGACCCCTTAGCCTGCTCCCTCTGCATTGGGCCCGGGGGCCATAGCTGCAGGAAGTGCTTGTGGTTCATTAGAAAAGTACTTTTTTGTTGTTTAATATGGTCCTGTGGGACTTGTGGATGCTTAAACCCACTGGCTGTCAGTTAAGAAACTGGAGGACTCACCCTCAGACAGCAGCCAAAAGAGGGCCGCCAGGTGTACGCACAAGTTTCTTTCAGGGAGAAACTGGAGACGTGGTTTTACTCTTGGAGGGAGCCCTAGAAGGCGGTGGAGGAGGTGCCCCCTCACTCCTGTAGGCTCACAGGAGATTCTCAGTCAGCACCTAGAAGTAGGCTACTTACAGGCTCTTCCCACTGGCAGCAGCTGGAAAAGGATGCAAACTCCTAGGGAGAAACTGGAAGACGAGTGTTTTTCCTCCTTCTGTACTGAGCCCAGGTATATAGCTGCATGGCGTACTTGCACGTCTGTTTGAAAACTGTTCCTTTGATTGCCATAGCGCTGTGGGGCTCAGGAGTACAAGCCCCATTGGCTCTCAGAGCTGGGTGATTGGGGCCCATCTCTCTAGTGGTAGATGTTAAAGCAGGTATGCTAGATGTGTGAGCAAGTTCTTCCCAGGGGACGCTGGTGACAGAGTTGTTGCTGGAGGGGGCCGCAGGGAGAAGGAGGGGCAGTTGTCTACCAGTTGGGCCAGGCTCACAGGCGCCTCCCAGGCGGCTCCCAAGCGTGCGTGGATTAGAAGCTAGACCCTCAGGAAAAAAACTGGGAGAACGTTCAGTTAAACTCCCTCTAGGAAAGAAACTGGGAGATTGGAGTTTTGCACCGAGGGTGACGGTGGCGGGTGAGGGGGATAGGTGTGGGTAGTGCACATGTGCCCATTTCAGAGACACTGCTTCTTTTGTTACAGTGCCTTGGGAATCGTGATCACAAGCCCTCATAGCTCTCACTGCTGGTGATTTGGAGCCTGTCCCTAGCGTGGCAGCTTTAAAAGCTGGAGTACTGTATGTGTGGTCCACACCTGCCACACCTCAGGGAGAAGCTGGGAGCTGGGGCTCCCTCCCCCCTAACTTCAGGGTGCCATGCCTTGGGGGTGGGTGATGGTGAGCATGTGTCTCAGCCTTCCCTACCAGGTTTGATGTGGGTATTTTCTTGGTTGCACGATGTGTAGGAGTCACTCTTGTAATTTCTGGATTTCTCCCAGAAGAAACTGTTGTGTGTGTAGCTCTGTATTTGGTGCATCTGTGGGAGGAGGGAAATTCAGGAACATCCTGTGTCCCCATCTTCATGATGTTCCCTGGTTTTTTATCCATTTCACAGAAACAGAATATAGGATCACAGATTAAAAGACAAGACTTTCTTTTTCCTTGAGAAACTGCCAAGTTATTTATTTATATTTACAAGAGCAGATGGCCTGTTTATCCTTCACTGAGTTAATGAAAATTTAATCAGTTACTAAATGATACAAAGGCAAATTACTTTGAGATAATTTCATTTCCGATCTTGTTGGTATTTAATAAAACTTTTAAAATAAAGCACTAACAAAAAAATTACTGTATTTCATAGATCCTTTGTATCAAACTTGTTATCTTATATTTTCTCTCAAATTAAACAGTCATGAATATAATAAACTATTGTCAGCAGATAAAATCCAATTGCAACAAATTACAAATCCCCAAAACAAGATGACCAGGGTTATCTGATTAACCTCTGCGGAAGGATACTATTCATATATCATGGTTAAATTTAAGTGAATTATTGGTTAATTAAATGAACTGTGCATTTATTCTCTGAAATCAAATCTTCAATTACTTGTGCTTAAATTTTGTAATTCTAATTTCTTCCAGAAATAGCAATTTCTTATGACAGGTTTATGACAAACTGTGACAAATTTAATCTGATAAGAATAAGTTTGTTTTCCTAAGAGAATTAACCCCAACAGTTAAAAATAAAAACAGCTTTCAATTTGCCTTTTTGGCTGATAAAGAAATTAGGTGATACAAAATGGTCATTCTTCAAGTAAAAAGATGTAAGGAAGAATTCATTATAAAAAATAAATTACTAAGATTTTCTTCCTTAAATCAGATTATTTTCTTCTAAATAGGTTTTCTTAGATACTTACCAATTTATTCTTACTTTTTCTCTGAAGGCTAATCATCCAGATTTTACCTTTTACTCACAGACTTAGAAATTCAGTTCCCCCCCAAATTCACGTTAATTAACAAGCGTTAGCATATTTTTCAAAGACATGTTCACAGGTGTGCATAATGTATCTTATTAACATAAGTCACCCGTTTATGACATTTGGCAGCTCAGTAGCAAGTGATAAAATCTATTTAGGTTTAAAATAAATTCATGGTCCATAAGCAATACCTCAAAAGCATTTGAATCTGTGTATCAGGCTCTTTTCACATGTTTAGTCTTGATGGTTAACTTATTCTCAGATTTCTGGAACATACATCACTACCTAGAAATGTGTAAACACATGTATTACCTGGCAACACTTCTCATTCTTTGGCATATTAACCTGCTGTGTCTTAACACCATCCTTCACACATACCTGCTGCCAGTGTTGCCACAGATAGAAACGCCACCTGGGAGTGCAGAAATTGTTCCCACCCAGAGACCTCTGTTCCCACCATACTAGAAGTGATTTGGTTTTTAACAAGATCCTCAATCCCTAATCATAGTCTGTGAGCAATTTATTGAATACAAGGGGATGAACATGTTTTCCGATAACTTCATAAATATGGAGTTTTTCTCAAAAACCCTCTAATTAGAAAACAACTAATCTTCCCCTTTTACAGTTTTCAGTAATAAAATACTGAGCACATTAATTGACCTAAATATGAGGACTTCCAACGAGTCTCACTAAATCCTTCTCTCCTACGTGTTTCCACCTGATATTTACTTCTGTCAGTGAGTGGTCAAGATAGGGTCCAGTTTCATTTGTCCTCATGGGTTAATCAGTTTTCCCATCACCATTTGTTGAAGAGGCTATCCTCACTTGAGTGTTCTTGGTTCCTTTGTCAAATATATATGTGGGGGGTTATTTACGGGCTCTCTATCCCATTCCATTGGTCTGTGTGTCTATCTAAATGTCAGTACCATCCTGTTTTACTTACTGTAGCTTCTTTTTGTTATAGTTTGAAATTAGGAAGTGTGATGTCTCTGTTTTTGTTCTTTTTTCTCAGGATTGCTTGGCTATTCAAGGCCTTTTGCGGTTCCATATGAATTTTAGGATTGTTTTTCCATTTCTGTGAATAATGCCATTGGAATTTTAATACGGATTGCATTGACTATATAGATGGCTTTGGGTAGTATGAACGTTTTTAAATATTCATTCTTGCAATCCATGAACACAGTCTCTTTAGATTTGCTTACGGATTCTTAACACTTCTTTCATCAAAATCTTGTAGTTTCCTTGTACGTATCTTTCATTTCTTTCTTTGGTTAAACTTATTCCTAGGTATTTTGTTCTTTTTGATGCTATTATAATGGGATAGTTTTATTTCATTTTCATATATTTTACTAGTATAGAGAAATGCAACTGATTTCTATATTTTGATTTTGTATGCTTCAACTTTACTCAATTCTTTGATTGGTTGTAACAGGTTTTTAAGTCTAGGATTTTCTGTGTATGAGATCATGTCATCTGCAAATGAATAAATGTGCTATACCACATTCATGCAATGAAAAATGAAAATCATATAATCGTATCAATAGAGAAAAACCATTTGACAAAATATATCCTTTCTTGATAAAAGAAAAAAACCCTCAGTAAATTGGGTATAGAAAGAACATACCTCAGCATAATAAAGTTCATATGTAACAAACGCACAGCTAACATCATACTCAATGTTAAAAAAAAGAAAAGAACTTTTCTTCTAAGATCAGAAAAAGACAAGGGTACCTACTCTCACCACTCTTATAAAGAAATAAAAGGCATCCAAATAAAAAATGAAGAAGTAAAATTGTCATTTTTTGCAGATGGTATGTTTCTTGGTCTTAATTCACCCAATAGATAAAGCAAGAACAATAAAAATGTATTATAATAACATTATTAGAAATAATGTTTTTTATAATAAAAATGTATTATAAAAAATTTATATAATATAATGTATTATATAATAATGTAATATAATGTATATAATGTATTAGCAAACAGAAACACATCTGGAGTGTAAGATAAATTTTAGCCGAAATAAGCAGACGAAGAGAGGCAACAAAGGGCCACAACTATTTATTTAGTGCAACTCCCAGGTGATGTTCCGCGGTCTGGGTATTACAGGTCGGGGAAGTCACACCTGGTCAGGGAGGTGGGGGCTTATAAGGGATTAGGAGGGGGAGGAGTGGGCAAGCTATCCTAGGGGGCAAGGAGAGGTATGATTGGCTAAAGGTGACATAATAGACAACTAGAAACTTTTTTCCTTCCAAGAAGGAGGAGGCTGACATTCGGGTCTTAGCTGGCACATCAGAAGGATGGAATTCAGGAAGAGATGTCTCCTTTCCATATAAGGCACAGACCTTGGGGTCTGGTCTGTTCTCCCCCTATGGCATCTCTCTGTTCTGTTTGCATGTCCTTGTTTTTCCTTCCTCCAGCCTAACATGGACAATCCCAAATATTTGGAAATTAAACCACACACTTCTAAATAGCACTGGCTCAAAAAAAAGGTCTTGAGAGACATTTAAAAAATTTTTTTATTGAAGGAAAATGAAAATATTACATCAAAATTTAGAGGACGCAATGAAAATAGTGTTTACATGAAAATTTATAGCATTAAATGTCTTTGTTAGAAAAGAAGAAATCTAAAGCCAGTAGCCGAAGCTTCCACTTTAGGCAACTAGGGAAAAGGAGTAAAGCAAGCAAAAATAACATAATAAGACAGGAATAAAGAAAGTAAAACACAAATTATGAATACAATAAATGAAAAAGGGATAATCATTATTGATTCCATGGCCATTAAACAAATAAGTAGTATGAACAACTATAGTCCAAATTTAACAATTTAGATTAAATGGACCAGTTCTATGAAAGATGCAAACTACCAAAACCTCAGCCTGTTGGGCTGAGGGTGGGCTGGGAGATTATGTCCACCTAACCTTTTTCCTAAGCAGAGAGCACTGTGCAATCATTGCCCCTCTGTCACCCCTCTCACTGCCTGGAAGTCTTTCAAACTGCCCACTCTGCCTTCTTTCTCAGGAAGGCCAGTAGAGCATGCCTGTTCTGCACAGGAGGCTGGTATCTCAGCCTCCCCAAGTGTTCCTCCCCAAGTGTTTCCAGCCCCACCAATCACCAGGGCATCATGCAATGTGGGCTCATGTTCCCAGAGCAGATCTCCAGGGCCAGCTATTCAGCGATCCTGGGCTTCCACTCCCTACCCTCTCCTTTCCTCTGCCTTCTGCCCATTGGCCAGAGTGGGGGAAGGGCTTGGGTCCCAGCAGATCATGGCTTTGCCACCTTACCTTCTTCTGTAGGGTCTTCTTCCCCAGATGTAGGAAGTCAGTAGTCTTCAGGTTGTTTTCAGGGCTAGTTGTATTTGCTGTATTTTCATGTTCTATGTGATTTTGGGAGAAGGTTTTTGCCTTGCCTTCGTACACTGCCATCTTTTACCCTAAATCCTGTTATTAACTTCTATGGGAAGAAAAAGTGTAAACTTTTTAAATTGATTTTATGCATGTAATAAGAACAAAACATGAGGGATTTTTATCTTGTAGTTTCTTTCTGTGAAACTTGTATCTGTGTCCATGCTAATAATGAATTATCTGACATGAAGTCATTAACTCCATTATTCTTCTTGCTGGAAAGTTCCTGGGGAAAGTCTTGCTTCTGCCAGAAGGCATTTTGTACCAGGAGGAAACACCAACACTGGTTAATTCAGACTAGTGTAAGTTTAAGGAAATCTGCCTTGCTACAATACTCGCCAATGATTAATTTCTGTGTTCCTTAAACAACTATTTATTTAGTGCCACTTTGTGTCAGTCACTCTCTTATGTAATGAAAATTCATGGAACTTACATATTTATTGGGGAACATAGAATTTATCAAAAAAACTAAAAGAATAAGTTTATTTTACTTGATATTAGTGTAAAGGAGACCAGCCATTTTCTGACAGTTTATTACAGAAGACTCTGATCCAGACTGGGATGTCACAGAGGCAATGTCACATTGCTTCCCAGAGAAACAGTTATCAGTTGGAATAAAAAGAATAAACAGAGGACTGATGGAGAATGGGTTGGTGGGGTAATGTTCTGTAGAGAATGCCAGAGGCCTCCACAGATGCATGTGCAATAATAGCCTTGCAGTAAGAGGGCCGTGAGATCAAAACGCTAAAAGAAAGCATATGACTGAACCTAGAAAGCAAAGGATTGAGAACGCTGCAGAGAGCCAAAAAGAGAAAGCCCGACCTGCAGAATCCTAGTGAGTCTTAGGAACGAACTTCTTATTTGTCCTAAAGAAAATGAGAAGCTACTGCAGTTCTGAGCTAGGCAGAGCTGCTTAACAGCTTTGCCTTTTCACTAGCTCCTCCTAGTGGCCAAGATGGGAACAGCTGTGAGGGGAGCCAAAGACAAAGAACTTTCTGACCTCTGCTCTCCCCCAGGCTGGACATTATGCAGCCCAGCAGCGTGAGCCCTTGTCGTTGTGGCTGTTGTCTGTTCGCTTAACTGACAGCGTTTCTCAGCTGATTCTCAGCTTGACTGAATTTTGAGCTGACTCAAAATCAGTATTCACTTTTTTTCTATTTCAGGAAAAACATGTATGCAGAGCAATAAAAGTGATGTGCAAGAGGAGTAGGCTCTTGGCTGTGAGTAGCTGTCCAATACTCGAGTCATGATAATCCCCAACAATGGTAATTTTAATAAGAAAAATCATTGCTTTTCCTTAAGGGAATTTGTAAACATTTGTTTTATTCTAACACAAGAGATATTTGACTCTCCAGCACTGAAATAGAGTCAAGAGAAACAGTTCTTTAGAACTGCCTTTTCCTCACTGAAAAATGACCTACACATAGCCTAGGCAAGGGCTTTGTAATTAAATTGTTGACCTTTGTTCCTACCTTCAGAAGAGAAAGCCCTAATTCTTAATACATAATCTATTCTGTGAACATCACTGCAGATGCATTTTTAAAATAGCTTAACAAATACATAAATGAAAGCAATAGCTGCATAACTATTAAGTGTCTGTGATTTGTTTCTTCTGAGGTCTGGTATGATTTGGATCACTTAAAAAGGATGTCATGTCATGTTTATTTCATATTGGATGGAGGATTTGGAAACAAGATCACTTGGGAAAATACTTAATTTTGCATTAACATTTAATAGGCTGTGACCTATGCTGCTGACAGTTAAGAATGTGAGAGACCTTGTAGAGTTCCTTGCTCATGTTCACATTGGGGTGAAAGTTGGACTTTCCTTTTCTTTCTAATACAGAAGACACAATGATAGTCGCTGCATGCAGAGAGATGATCTGACCCTCTTGGTTACAATAAGAGCAGAAGTCCTTAACATTGTTTGTTGTCAATCCATATTTTCTTGAAATAAAAAAAAACATCTAAAGCATTTACTACATCATATGCTTCTCAGACTCAAGAAGACTTTTTTTCCCACCAATCAGGAAGATGGGTTAGAAGTTGCAAAAATAAAACTGAATGACTTTTTAAATAAGGGTTGACTAGTGTATTAGCACAGAATAACTAAGAGGCTGAAAGGACAAAAGAGACTGAAACTCACAGAACCACTGGCAAAGGCGCCATGATGGACCTATGAGTTCAGCGAGCTAGAAAGAGGGCCGGATGGACAGAGCTGAATAAAAAGGCCTTCAGGCCTCACTTCCAGGTCAGGGCTTTTTTTTGAAAGCACCATTCATAGAACAACCCTAGAAGTAAACAGGGACCAGTGTTTTTCTCTCCACATCATTTTATTTTCTGCTTGTTATGCTTTATTTGGAAGCAAAGTAGAATCAATAAAATATATTTTCAGGCAATCCTGGAGTTTCAGAAAACTTGTTGTATCCACCCAGTTTAAAGTTTCTTTTAGGCATGGTAGCAAGACTGGGATTTCATAATCACACTGATATCCAAGAGGATGATGTGCGTATCAATAACCTCAAATCAACTCTGTATTGAGCCCACGTGCTCCAGTAACAGGTGTTTTCACGTCCTTTGCTTAGTCTCCTTCTTTACCCATCACTGATGAGGTGGTCTTGACTTGATATGAAAAAATATTCTTTGGGGAGTGCTGTCATGTCCACGGATGTTTAAGAAGTTCTAAGAGGGCTTCTGAACAGGAAACATGGTCAAGGGAAGTAGGGTTAATTTTTTTCTTTGCTCCACGTTTCCTGATATGGTCGTAAATGCACCTAAGATATTGAGTTAAGGGCATGTAAAGTAACTCTGGAGCATTGCAGTCCCTCAAAATTGTCTGGAAACTTGGTTTTCTATTAATTAGGCTTTTATTAAACAAAAGTGTGAAATGGTTTTTAGAAGACTGATTTTACTATGGCTGTGTCGTTCAAGTGAGTGTGAGAGAACAAAAAATAGTGATGGAGCCCACTGGAAAAGTGTGTGTGTGTGTGTGTGTGTGTGTGTGTGTGTGTGTGTGTGTGTGTGTGTGAGAGAGAGAGAGAGAGAGAGAGAGAGAGAGAGAGAGAGAGAGAGAGAGAGGGAGGGAGAAAGGAGGAGGGAGGCAGGGAGGGAGGGATAGGGAGCGATATGTAGATGTTTTGGTGGGTAAAGTGATGGAAGTTGCCTTAGATTTTCAGATGCACTGCTTTTTCCTCCTGTCCCTTTTTTATCTTACTCTCTTCTATTTACTGAATGTGTGTTCAAGAAACAATAAAAGTCTTTTTTAAATTAAACTTCCAATGCTAAAATTTTATTAAAATATTTTAAAGCTGTAATAGTACATGTGGAAACATATCAGAAGTGATTGGGTCCATCTACATGTGGAGATAAGTTCCATTGGGTGAGGAACCAAGGATCAGTAGATCAATAGTGGCCACTATGGCAGCAAGTGGCCTCATATGAAAACAGGCTAGATGCAAAAATCAAACACTCTAAGAGCAGTTCTTTCTTCCATTGTGGGGTGAGAGCAAATTAGGTCAACAAATATTTACTGGAACACCTCTTGTTTTTACTGGCTGTTAGTGCCAAGAGAAAATATCCTGTGACTGTGGATCATTTGCACAGAACTACTAAAGTGCAAGTATGAAAAGTGGGCTGAATTTATATCTAATTTGCACAAAAGTATTATTTGCTTATTTCTATTGAAGCACTCCCTTCAATGTAAGAGCAGTTTTCTAACTGGATTAAAAAACCACTATCCTTCATCAGACCGTGAGATGATCTGTGAAACACACTGGTGGCGTGGGCCATGCTGCTCGTGCTGTTTGACAAGGTCCAGGCACGAGGAGGAATCCTGGACACAGGAAACCTCATAGCTGGCCCCTGCTAATTCCTGCACCTAGTTTTGCAGTTACGATGTTGGTGGTTGGGCTCATATATGGGAAATCTTTTGTATTTAAGATTTATTGATCTTTAGTAAATAACATAACCCAAAATATTGATCAAAGCAGCAATTCTGGAAACAAAAACTATGTTATGGGACCAACTGTTCCAGGCATACTGCCACATATAAGTGAGGCAGGACAACCCAGGCCTCTCTTAAAAGTAGATAGATGCAGTTTGTCCTCCCCTTTGTAAGAACTGAAACATGACTAACCAGGATTTCTTTAGAATATTGCCAGAGAAGAAGTTATGGGAACCTGGGCCATAGAAAAACCCATTTTCCCAATAAACTTATATGAAACAGCAAAGTAATAAAGATAGTCCCCACTGCCCAGAGCCCCCCTTATTTTGCTTTATAATATTAGAACACACCTTTGGTATCCCCCTCATAGAAAGAATTTATGAGCAACATAGGAAGATTTACATTTATAATTATCCCATATATAGAAGTTTATAATAAATTTATAAAATATTATTATATTAATGGTAAGGTAGTAAGAGCAGATTTAGTGTTATTATATAAAAGATAAAGAGGACTGCAAGGCCCTAGTGCCTGTAGATGCAGGAGGAAAGGTGTAAACATCTGAAATTGGGTAATGAATATTATGAAAGAATAAGGCATTTTTATTGTATTCATAGGAATGTTGAGGAATGTTAAAACTTATGTGATAAGAGGACCATCCCTAGATTTTAGAGGTAAGCTTTAACCCACATGTGTAAGATAGAATTTAATTAATAATATAGCATTACACTTAATAACCAAAAGACATACAGCTTGCATTTATATAACCTGCTTAAACTTTATAGAGCCTTAGACACATATCTTAAACTCTATATAATTTTACATGCTTATAAGTAAAAATCATAGCCCACACACTTAGCCCAAACACTGTCTCATGCCATTTTCTGTTTAGTACTTAGCATGTAGCTTACATGAATTAGTAATCACAATAAGACTAGGGGAAAGTTAAAAATTACATGTTAAATGGCTACTATTAGAAGAAATGATGATACTTACTTAAGGGTAATAAGCTGGAATTATGTAAACTGACAGAAAAAGGATTGTATTATTTACGATTAAAGAAAAATGTTTTAACATTATGGAAACCTTAAAAAGATATAAAAATAAAGACCCTGCTGCTTGATGTCAGGAGATGCTACAACCTTAATTGGGTGTTTCGTCTCCTCATTTATCTCCTTACTCACCAACACTGTCCTTTCCTTCGTGACCCACACCTCAGCTAGAGCTGGACTCCGGCACAATAGTGATAAGATTTTACACTAGAAAAGCTCCTCAGCCTCTGGATATTGAAGGGCACATGTGTTTCTCTGTGATGAGGACAATGAGTTCTAGAAATCTCAATTCCCAGCCTAGATAACAGGCATACCACGAGGCTGGAGGTGTCTGAATACAGTGCTGGGAAACCCTACACATGGGAAAATGTCTATTCGCCATCTTTAGCTTTTAAGATTCTTTTGATGGATGTGAGTTTTTAGAAAAGATAATTATCCACCTTCAATCCTCTGTTTACATTTTTCTCAAGGAAGAGAACCCTGAAATTGGCTGGGGGAAGAAAACAAAAAATCTTTGGGTAACACAGTAATAGGAATTTTCTAAAGACTGATTGCCAGGCATCTATTAGCATCTATTTCAGAGCTGAAACAAGCTTTTCTTACCATGTTCCAGCAAAAAACCTTCCTTAGGACTTCTAAAAATTGAAGCAGAGTTAATATGTAATATTTTATTGGTTTCAGGTGTGCAACATAGTGATTTGATAATTATATACATCACTAAACGCTCACCACAATGTGTAGTTACCTAGTTACCACAACTTCTGTTTTGTCTAAACTTTAGGGAATGTTGCCAGTCAACACAACTTCGATGAAACTCTCCCACTTGTTCCTCAATCCTCAGAGTTTGTGCTAAAGCTTATATTGCATCATAGACTCTTTTTCCTCTCCTAACATATTTCTTTTTAAAATATATCTCCATAGACTATACTTTTTAAAGTTCTATGCTGAAATACGTATTTTTAAAGAAGTTTTCTTGCTCAAATTATTATTAATATTTTACAGAGAAGTTAAGTAACTTGTACAAGATTCCACCACTAGAAAGAGGGGGAGCTGGAATTTGAACACAGACTCTTTTTAAGAAGAAAAGAATTTAAAAAGGAGAAAATGAAGATTTTATAGACTGGCTACACAGTACCAAGCATGGTGTCTCTTGCAATGAGGTCCAATAAATCTTTGTTGAATGGGTGAATGGATAGATGCACGAATGAAAGAAAATGAAGGTGAGATCTAAGTCAAAAATGAAAGGAGATTACATGAAGTAATGGGAAAGGAAGTTGGTATAAGAGGTCAGGGAGTATTTATGAATTCTGATCAGTCTATTGGAAGTATTTTGTAATAATTTTGAAACAGCTGAATGGCAGGTGACAGAAGAGACTAGAATGTTTTCTGTACTCATGCCTTTTCTGGTTATAAAATGTATATATAATATAATTTACATATATGATATATATAAAAATGCATATTTATAAAATATTTTATATAAATTTGTGATTTATATATAACATACAATAAAATATTTAGTAGATAAGTGAACTTTATCTTCTAAGTAATACAGCATACAAATCCATACTTCTTTACCTAGAGATAAACATTGTTATTAACATTTTTTATACCCATCCATAAAAGCAAATCTCTCAGGAAAAATTGCTATTTTAAACCAAATTTTATTGTGACTCCTTTTATATCCTACAGCACATCGCATGATTTATATCAATGGACAATATAAGTGTATTTCCTGTAGGCACAGGTGGGAGAATATGAAAATGTCTAAGCCTTTCCATTTCATTTTTTTTCCTTCTGGTTTTTGGGGTTTTTTTTTTTGTTTGACTAAAAGATGGAAAGCTAGATGGCAGAGCATAGTGGAATCCTTTGGTTTGCAAAGTCAGGCTTGTAGTTGTGAAGAGGCTTCAGAGCTAAACTGCCCAGGAAAATAAAATGGGAAGGATGGTATTTGGAGGAAGCCAAAGGAAGGAGGTTCCCAGAAGAAATAAAAGAAAAGTCTTTAGAGAACAGTGAGACATGATTCTAGGGTGGGCTGAAGATATTTTATGAGATGTTTTACATAACATTATCTTTGTAATTGTTCCTGTTGGGCATTACAAACCATAGGCATCTCCCCTAATTTTTAGGAAAGCATACATTCGGAGAGTCTGTCTATGGAAATCAAGTAAACAGATGATTTTCTCTGTCTCTGATAACATGATATACAAGAGGGACACCGTTCGTCAGATGGTGAGATAATTCATTTCCTGAAATGCTGCAACTTAAATAACAAATGCTGTGGCTCACAGCTGGGGAGGACCATGGAAAGCAGGAGCTGCCCCTCCCACAGAAACTTGTTCTACCTATGTTCTACTAGTAGCTAGGTTAGTACTAGTAGAATAGTTAATACTAGTACTTGACTATAACAGTAGCTACACTATAAATTGTGCAATTACTTTTCTCTTAATAAAATTCACTTAAATGTCAATACATAGACCTTTGCCACTGTTATTCTACCCTGCCAGGGCATTATAAACACCTGAGTAGCTTTAATAATACATGACGTTCAGGCCTTACCTGAAGATTCAGATTTGGCTGCTTTGTAACTGATTTAGTTACATCTTGTGGAGATGTAGATTTTGGGAAGATCTAGTGAGGAGACCATGCAGAGAAAGTGAAACTACAGAGAGAAATGCACAGCGCAGAGGAGAGAGCATATATCACCACATACCTAGAGTGAGGGAATGGAAAAGGAAACAGACAAACTAAAATTAGGAAGAAGAAAAATCCAGGAGAGATGGTATAACCTCTGGGAAAAGGGATCAAGAGTGACCAGGAGGACGTAATGGCAGATACTGCTCGCAGTTAACTCAAGGACATAGCCTCTGAATTTAGTGAGTAGAAGAGCGCAGGTCGTCTTTCACAGAGGCAGCTACTTAGGTATTGGTGGGAGAGTCAAGAGGGAGAAAGAGATGGGGTTGGGGAGGAGGAAAGGTTGGACATAGCAGGTCAAGTGGGAAAACTGAAGGAATGAGGGCAATATGGGGGGCAGCCCACATACAGGTGGTGGATTCAAATGAACAGCTTTTTAGGACTGGGGAGAGCAGAGAGTATTTATTTGAGAGCAGATGAGAAGCAGTACTTGGAAAGAGACCTTGAAAAGTATTTTAGATAAAGGGGATATTTTGAGAAGTGATAATGATGGAAAGCATGGATTCCAGAGTCCTGGAGCAAAGAGTGCAAAATCCGGAATCAGATTCCTAAGGTTGACTCCTGGCCATGCCACCGCTCAAGTGGGATTCTGTGAACAACACATAAGATGTGATTTTGTGTGGACAAAATGGGTGATTCTGATGTAAATTCTTAACCTTATGTGTCAATTTTCACTTCTATTAAGTGGACATAATGACAATATCTTAATGGTTATTGTGAAGAACATATAAGTACAAAAAAAGACTTTCAAGCACTGTGTATTAGTAGTGTCAATTTGTTGTTATTATTGGTTATATCTTTGACCCATAGTACCGGCTTTCAGGTTCATACAAAATCACACACACAAAATCCCTACTATTCCTAAAAGGATTTTTCTGAAGACAAAGCTGGAGCTCCCATAAATTAAACCTGGTCACTGAAGGAATGGGGAGGAAAGCCAGACCAGCAGAGAACCCAAGTGCCTATGAAAAGTGAGGAATGTTTGGAATTGATGACGACAGGGACTCCTTCCTTCAATAACTACTTTGCGTCTTTTAATTTGGATTTAATTGCTACCCTGTGGGTATAGTGATCTTCAAAATCTAGAGCACCTCTCCGGCCGGGACCGGAATGGCCTCAGCAGTCAGCATGGCGGCCGCAGCCGCGCCTCGGAAAGCAGCCCAGCCGCTCGTGCTCGAGAGCCTTCCTCCGCGCCACGGGGCACCCGCTTCGCTTCGGCCGCTCCTCGCGCCCCTACAGGGGCGACAAGCCATGGCCTCGCCTCCTGGACAGGGAGAGGGAGGAGAGCCTGCGGCAAGAGTTTGTGACATGGGCGCACCTTCGCTGTGAGGAGTCCACCTGCCTTCGGAGTCGGCTTCATCTTTCGTCCCGCTTGGGAACGGCCCCATTTAAGCCTTTCCTGCCGTGCTCGCGCGCATTGGCAGCCTTGTGTCCAATCCATGCGCGGAGAGCCCCTGTAAATGCTAGGTGCTGACATTCTCACTTGAACACAGGTCCCTGTGTCCCGCTCACCTTCCACCTCCCGACTGGAGCAAGCACGGCCAATCCCCTACCTACTGGAATTTGATTTTCTTAGCTTCTCATTCTAGAGCACGTTTTTCTTCCCCATTAGACTGATCTCATGGAAGGAAGAGCCCTAGTTTATTGATCACAATCCCTACTGCCTGACACTAGGTAGGCGCCCAACCACTGCTTCTTGGATGACACACAGACATCTGTGGTTTGAGGTAGTAACCGAAAACTGAAAATTCGTTCTTCGGAGTTGGGAAGGGTGAGGAATAAGACTTAAAGTAGCAGAGAAGGCAAAAAAAAAAAAAGGACTAAGGGCTCTCTCTAATGATTAGCTATTGTTCCAAATATTATCATCATCATCAGTGTTGTTCTTTTAAATGTCCTTACCAGGTCCTATATATCAGTTTCTTCTTCCCTATGTATCTGCTATGCTATTTCTGTGTCTCTTTAATTTTATCTCAATTTTCTTTCAGTTTTGATGTGTAACTGACTAAAAATGTAAGTATATTTGAGGTGTAGAACTTGCTCTTCTGGTATATGTAAAGCACTGTGAGATGATTGCCACAATCAAGTTAAATAACATTTCAGTCACCTCACATACGTGCCTTTTGTGTGTGTGAAGTGACAATACTTAAAAACCCACTCACAGCAAATTTCAAGGATGAATACAGCAATAATAAGAGTCACCAGGCTCTACATTAGATGTCCTGAACTTATCCATCTTGCATAGTTGAAGCTTTCCACCCTCAATTCCCCAAAACCCCAACTACTGGCAACCACCATTCGAGTTTATGCTTCTACGAGTTGAACTCTTTTAGATTTCACATATAAGTGAGATTGTTCCATATTTGTCTTTGTCTCTGGCTTATTTCACTTAGCATGTATCCTTCAATTTCATCCAAATAGTTGCAAATAACATTTCCTAATTCTGTGTTTTCTAATTACATAATTTCCAATACAGATAATGGAAATAAATATACCATATATGCTTCAATACATAGAGCCATGAGCTATAGTGATTGTACAAGCCTGCTGGTCATAATGGTCTAACATAGCAGGCACAATTTAAAGAAAAATCATGGAATTTTACCTCTAACTCCTGCCTACAGCAAAGAACCCCACTGTCCCAGGGGCTTGACTGGGATTTAGTGTGCAAATGATTCATCTTCCTAGAACCACCTCAAGAGTCCATGGTGTCCTAAGATAGGGCAGTGAACACAAAACAGAATCACTTTGATGGCCACTTACACGCAGCACCAGTAATAGCTACCCAGGGGTTGTCCTTAATTTCCTTCCCCCTTTCCAATCTAGCATTAGCCATGCAAATGCCTCCATGAGCTCTCCTCTTACTAATCAGTGTAGACACAACAAAGCTTAAGTTGTAAAAATCCCAAGTGGAAAAAGTCATGTTTGAGGCAGTCAGGGAAATCTAAATCTGGGGGGCTAGGTGATGATATTACCAAGGGCTTATTGTTCCCATTCAAGTGCCCAGACAGCACCGGTTATGCAGGCAAAGGTCTCTGTTTTTTCAAAAGTGCATACAGACAAAGATGTAGAGATGAAAGGACCCATATGTCTGGAGTTTCACTTATCACAGCAAGAAGTGGAGGTGGAGTGAGGAAGAGAGGAGGAACGCAGGGAAGAAGGGAGGATGGGAGGGAGGAAAGAAGGTGGATGAAGCAAGTTTGGTCAAATCCTGGTAAATGATGAAGCTCGATGGTGGTTTTTATGGGGGTCTGTTAGAGTTCTCTGGCTATTGTTTAGTGTATTTGAGTATTTTCATGACAAACTTTTTTTGTAAAGGACAAGTGAAACCTCTTCACACAAATCGCAGCGATGTAAATCACCCCTTATGTGTGTAAATTTGTTAATAAAATGTCTTTCCAGAAAAAATATATATGGAAAGAGAGAGAGAGAGAGCACCTCACATAAAAGGCGATACAAAGGGACCTGATGCCATCTCTGCTTTCAGAATAAGGCGGAGAGCTGGGAATACAGAAGGCTGTTTTTCCGATGTTTTGATAGCAGGCTATTAACATTATGTACCTCCCTCAATCTCACAGGTAAGCCTTTTATTTTCTCTTTTTCCAAGTAATAACTTAGGGTATTATAAATGAGTGCCATTATTTTCCAACTGTGGTTGTTCTGATATTGCACAACCTACTCCCTACCGCTCAATTCTATTTTTTGCTGGAACCCAGTGATAGTATTTCCCCCTGACTCCTCTGGTGGCCATCTGTAGGTAGTCACCAGTCAGGCACTAATTGTAGCACATTCTTTCCTTCTCCCCGAAGCACTCTGCTTGAATTGTCTGACTTCAAAGATTTTTATTATAATTTCAAATACAAAATATCTACTATGAAGATGGGTCAGTTTAAGGAGCCTCTTTATCAAGTGTGGTTGCTTCTCCTAAATTATGACTGAAGAAAACTGCCAGGATGAAACAGCCTGAAAATACTTCCTGCTGCTTCCACTAACATCCTTCTAATCTTATCTTGGCAGCAGATGGACAGCCTAGCAAGGACGCCCCTGGGAAAACAGACGAGGGTAGCAACATTGAGATCTAATGACCTATGTACCGCAAAGCATGTTAGGAGTGGACAGGACAGACACCAGGCTGCAGGCCACTGGGATAGAAGTTGCTATCTAGTTAACAGAGGCAAAAAGAAGAAAGAACAACAAAGATGCTGAACAACAACAAGTGAGTTAAAAGGCCTTTTTCTGGCAACCTGGAGATGATTCTTAAAACTCTCCAGCTCAGAGTTACACATGCAAAGATTTTTATTAGAGGAAATTTCTAGGGGGAAGGAGCTGAGAAAGGACCAGAAGACCTGTTTGTGAAGCAAGGCTGACCCTGAAGGATGGAAATAGAGATGGAAGGATGGATGGAAGTGCCCTACACTAGTCCTTGGTCCCACCCACTGCCCTGTAGTCTAAGAAAAATTCAGCAAGATCACTGGAGAGCCCTGCAGCCAAATTCCATTGTCCCCGAGAGTCCTGGGTCTCTGGGACTAGGTTGGCCTCAGGTTCCCTGGCGCACATCATCCTCAGTGGAAAGTCTGGTTTCCATAGGACACAGTGACATTGCTGAGTGCAGCCTTGGCCAGTGACTCTCAGCAGTTAGTGCTCTGCAAGGCATATTCGCACGGCAGCCACAGGATCCATATGAATGAAGTTCACACATTCGATTTTTAAGCTTTTATTTTTTTTTGAGAACTACGCTGCATATGTATTTTATGGCAACAGCATATCTCCGGTGTTTCTGATGTTTTTCAGGAATAATGAAAACAAGGAATAAACCCCTGGCTATATTCCACTGGAGAAAAAAAATAAAAAGTTATGTGGGCATGGCACTATACACACTCATGTGTCTGCGGCCTCTCTGGGCTTCCCTTTCTCACATAGTGATCTGTAACAGGGAGGGTCCACGCCTGAGTCTGTGTGACTCATCAAAAACCAGACCAGAGAAGGAATAAGTAAATGCTGATGACTGACCCTGGTTCTGTCACACACTAATGGTGACACACTGGAAAAGCCACGTTACCCTCCTGAGATTTGGGTTCATCCTTGATGAAATGCTGGGCTGGATGAATTGTCTCTGAGATCTCTTTCAGCTTGAGAATGTTTAGTTTCAAATGCTCTCCATTTGAATGTCAAGCAACAGCTCAACTTAATGTACGCATCAAATGTACTTATAATTTGGAAAGGCAGAAAAAAAATTTTGTTCAAAGTGTGTGGAGGAAATGAAATACGTTGCCTTACTTATCCATGAAGCCCACAGGATTATGTAGGGTCGGGAAGGACAAATGGAAATGAAGACTACTGTGAATTGTTACAGGTGTCTCTGCTTGTTCAGGCTGCCCCAGCCCTGAGCAGCACAGCCAGAAACCACAGGTTTCTTGAGGTCCTTGCTGACAGTGTGCAGGCTGCACCGCCTTTCGGTCTTTGATTTTGCTAGTCGTATTCCTAAAAATTGTCTTTCTCAATACAGGAGGCCTGACCACTGGCCGGCCACATCATCAGTATAAGAGGATGTTTGTTGTTTTTAATGGAATGATTAAAAAAAATACATCTCACATTTGAGGATTTTTGCCTGATACATTTTTAATCTAATGCGGGTATTTGGTTCTGAAGCTGTTTTGGCTTCTTCCACTGATGGACTACTTGTGATAGGAGTTCACGTGTCAAGAAGTTTTCTTATTTAAAGAAATCACTACAAAATCAACCTGAATTGATATTTGAAGGTTTGTGCCCGTTTTAAATCATCAAATTTGATGAAAATTTAGTAAGTCTTAACTAAAGCAAAACACCCAATTCTAGTTTTAAGTATCCTAAATGTTCTTTAGAAATTTTCTTAGAAAATTAAATGCTTCAAAGGAGGAGAACTGAGTGAACAGTAGCAACTAGAAATAACAGACCTAACAAGGGCAAAACATAGATTAGCAAAGTTTGCTTTGCATACTTTGAGACAATAGTGAACAGAAGTTTTAGGCACAAATCTCATAACATAACTTACTGGTTCAGGAACATCTAAATCAATATTCCTCAATGCCACTAAAATACTCCTTTATTATGAATTGGAGAAAGAGATAACAGTGGGGAACAGTACAGTAAATCAAAAGTTTTTCTTTTTTGTTTATTTTTTATAGCTTACAGTTCTACAACTACTAATGGAAGTAAAGAAAGCAACATTTAATCAAATCAGTTTCTGTGATAAAACACATCATTTATTTAGGCAACAAAGATAATGGGGAACATACCTGAGATAAATACCACTGAAAATCTTACTAGGAATTAGACTCCGCATGGTATTTGACTAAGAGGCCACAGAAGTGTTTGGAAGGTAAGATTAAAGGCATTGCTGGAGGTCACTTGTCACTGGCTCAAATGTCAGTGGGTATATTTCTCTAATGCACCCAAAGCAATTAAGAACAAGTTAAAGCAAAAACAAAAGACACCTCCCTGTTTTCCAGCATTCACCGTAACAGTCACCTGGGTTCTTGCAGCCCGTCCTGGTCCTGTTGCTGACAGACCTCAGTACATTCTAGCTCCATGCAGCTGGCCAATAAGGCAGCTCCTACAGACTGACCAAAGGGGAAAGACCCCCAAGTTAATGAATGATTTTCATAGACACTCATCCAAAGCGAGTTTCTTCTTGGCAGAAACAAAACGGAGAGCAAATTTATATTCCAGTCTCTAATATCAAATAATAAGCTACTATAAGACATGTGATAATTGGGTTCTAGACCTGGTCCTTCTGCAAACTTACTGAGGTTCCTGGCACATATCACTGAGACTCACTCAGACTCTTTGGGTTCCAGCAGCATCTGTAAAAGTGATGACCTCGTGTATAGAGCTCTCTACCCTTCATGTCACCATATCCCTTTGGCTGTAACACTCTAAGACCATCACCATACACTAGAGTACATGATCAACAACCATTAGAACAGCTAACTGGAGAAAGCAATAGTAGCTCATTTAGCCTCTTGATTCTCAACTATTTTTATTCGGGATTTTTTGCTATTTCTCCACCTTTGTGAGCCTTAGTTATTTTTTCCTGCTAGGCAATTCCTCATTTTATCTCTGGGAAGAACTAAATATTAGGAACCATATAGTTGTAAACCAATGAGCCTTAGGTCAACCAGCCTTCAGAGATACTTCATTTGGTCCTGTAGGCCAGCAGAGAGTTTGAAAGACAAAGTCACTAGGCAGGTGCTTTGAAATGCCTTAGACCTGTGTTTGCATCCTTTACACTGATATAAATCTGCTTTTATATAAGCCAGGAATAGTATACTGATACACAGAACTATTAATACAAGTTTACTACATTTATATTACAGAATGATGGAAACCACAACAAAAAACGATTTGGTAACAGAAAGCAAAGAAAGGGTCACCAATCACAGGGAAGAAAGACTCCTTTTTGGATGAAAACACAGACTGCCACAACTCATCCCCTCAACCCATACACACAGAGAAGAAAAGCAAATGCGAAAGTTGCCTACAGCAACACATGACAGACAGAGGTGGGAAGCAATTGGCATGTCACATTACAGGCAGTCAATCACGACTGGCTAACGATGGTGGTACCTGACTCTGCTGCAGGTCACTGGCTTGCCTGAGAGGAGTAATTGACGGTGGGGGCACGCCAGATGTGGACGCCGACCAGCCCACCTTGCAGCTTACTTTCAGTTCTGTGAACACGAGCAGAGAAAAAGTATTAGTCTAGTAATGTCTGCAGCGATGGAACGGCTCTCAGAGCCTCTGCTTGTCTGCTGCCTGCTCTTTCAAATCACCAAATATTTCTGATGTTTGCTAATAGTTGGCAGGTGATGAAACAATTTCATAACAATGGACTCTAAAACAAGCTTTATTTGCAGATCAACTCCTGGGAATAAAGAACAAATTGTGGAAACAGAGGTCTTGTTCTCCTGTACACCTGACCCCCTTTGGGGTTAGTTTCTATATTACTAGAGGAACAATATCCCATGGGGAAGAGCGAGTGACATGGCCATTTGGGGAATGTTTTGCTTCCGCTTTGGTTCATAGGTCTCCCAAGTCCTAAAATGTCTTTTCCACACCCTGCAATTTTTTCTTTTCTTTTCTTTACCCTTCCCGTTTTCTTCCTCCCTTCTTCCCTTCTTTCTTTCATCATCATTGTGCTGAGCTGGCTGCTTTCATGTTTTCATTGCAACATTTCTCTAAATTTATCTTCATTCCCTATAAATTTTATAACCATTTCTAAGACCTTCATTTTTTTCAAAATTAAAAATCACTCCCTACCTCTTTCTCTACTTAAGGATCCCCAAAGAGCTGCATAGGTCATTGGCAGGATACTATGGAGATGAGAATTTGGGGATGGAAATTTTCTTCAACCAAGATGCATAGAATTTTTGGTGTACCGATTTTCAGATATATTTGAAGATATTTGATAAAGGAGAGGGGAGGTCATAAAAAGAAAAATTGGCATCTGTGCTTTTATCCCAAACTATTATATTAGCTGTTTGTTTCTGAGTGCTTGGTTAGTCTGGCTATATTTAAATTACTTACACCATCTGTAATCCTAAAGACACACTTCGGTTTCAGAGAGCTCCCCATGTACAAATTACAAGACTGAGGCTCAGCAAGGTTAATAATCGCATTGCAAATACACAAGTGCATTTCAGAAAGCCTTTCTTTATACATTTGACTTGACAATTAAACTCACTGAACAACTGGCTTCACATGATGTTACATCACTAAGTTACTGATGTGACACACTGATGCCAGAGCAGGAATGTGCCCAGTTCTGTTGGGAGAAAAAAATGGGCTGTGCCACTATATAGGAACACTATCTTCCTGCCATTTCTATATAAACACACTTCAGAAAAGAGCTTTGTTATGTCCATGTCACATGATTTCTTAACTGCCAACTTCAGACTCTGCCAGCTGTCTTCCAAGAGGTCCTCCCCACTCCTCACAGCCACCAGATACAGATACAGAATAAGACAAGCTGATGCCCGTTCACACACACACATCCCTTTCCTCTCCTACCTCTGCTTCCACCTACTAAACAACTGTCTCACCTCCATATTGTAATTATTAAGGAGCACTAAGAGCCTCTTTCTTGGTAAAGCAGATAGTCTTTTACCTGTGCTTCTGGTTTAAGTGGTGAAAAAAAAATTTGATAAATGGGCTTTAGACTTAGATATGACTTTCAGTCTTTTCAACTAGCTGTATAAACTTAGTTTTTTTTTTCTTGAAGTGTTCTTACCATCCTTCCCTAGGAAAATAATATTGAATGTTCCTCACATTCAACTGAATTGAACTCAAAAGAATTATCTGAAGAAGTCCCCCAAATCCAAGAAAATCCTATCATAGGCCTCTCTAGGGCTGTGGCATCATAATTTGTCCTGCTCACTTACCTTTGGGAATAATACTGCATTGAGCCTTAAACAGTGAGGCTTAGGAGCCTGAAACTAAAAATAGTAAGTTGCCATCCTCAATTTTGCTAATCTGAAAATTGCTAAGGCTTTGGGGGATCAAAAACAATGGACATATCCCTCAAAAGAGATCTAGGATACAGCTTTCCTCCCCTAAGAGAACATCATTCCATTAAGAGATTAATTATAAACTAGAAGGCATCTGTCCTTCCTACACCCAAGGAATATCCCCTTCCTTTGTAAACTCTTGTCTGTAACAATCCCATGTTGTTTGTGAAATTTCAGGGAAGATCAAGTGTAAAGAGAACAAGGAAGGGTTAGTAGATTAAGAAAGAAAGAGAGGGAGATGGGAAAAGAAAGAATGAAAGAGGAAGAAAGAAGGCAGGGAGGGAGGAAGGAACTAATTTTAACTTATTTGAATAAACCAATATCAAGATATTATCATGAGATGTTTCTAGGATAACTCATCATTATAGTAAAGTTTCTACCAAGTAAGTACACATTGGAATGTGTTACTTAATAGTTCTTTCTTTTTATTCTTAGTGCATACAACCTATGATCACTTTGTTTTCTTTTGTTTTTTTTAAAGGTAGTCATTTCTCAATCATTTCTCATCTTTGCTTTAAGATGAACTGAATTTCTGTTCAGGATTATGTCCCTTGATATTGTTACCAGATAATCTCGAAGTGTCCAGCACTGTCATCAGGAGTATCGGAGTTCTCTCTGCTTTCAGAAAGCAAAGACAAATGGCTGTTCTCAGCCTCTGTATCTACCCAGCAACACGAGATTTGCGCCTTTTCACCAAAGAAATAACTTTCATCTAGCATCAAAGAAATAAAATCACACAAATTCTGAGGAGATATAATCTTTTCTCCATTTTTTTTAAATACACAGTATTTTTCTTTACTAGCAGAGACATATCATGATTTTCCCAAGTCAGTCATACTGTTGAAAGTTTCCACTCAATGACTCTAGGCTGCAGAGAAGCCACAGAGAGAACTTTTCAGATATACCAAAGTATGCTTCTTGCAAACTCTACTTTCATTTCTGGAGCAGACCTTTTCTTTGAAATTGGTGTTTAAACAGTAAGAGGCAATTTTGTGAGGACTATGTTAAAATGTCATGGATTCCAAATACTTTCTTTTAAAGCTTCTATCATACATGACAACAAACATATACAATACCCTCCTGTCTCATAATAAATGCAACTTGTTCTGTATATAATTTGAATGAAATGTTATAATTTTGCTTTAAAATTGTCGGACTGTGAATAACCTAATTAATTCATGGTTGACTATGATTTCTAAACAGCAATCAAGCATACTCAGAAATTTTTGCTCTATTAGTCTAATCTAGAAATTGTTTTGAAGTGTAGTGAAATTGTTTTAATAACTAAATTTAATAATTAGGTTGACCTAATGTAAAACTTGGTATTGATTTAATTATTCATTAATGTTGATTTGGTGGTCTCTTTTGGAATTTTGACGCTATTTTTTTAATATCAAATATTTTTATAGACCCCTAAGATACTCATAGGCCTAGGGGTTGTGATTTTGAATGCTGAAAAAATAAAACAAATCTGATCATTGCTGTGATCATTTTGCTGATGTGACCACAGAAAAAGAAAATCAGCAGGATGCAAAACTACCCTGAGAGTAGAAATTCTTTCTCTCCAGCTTTCCATGGAGCTTTCTTCTCAGGAGGCACCTAAGACTTACATAGCTTTCCATGAGTCCCACTCTCCTATAATCATGGAGCAAGATCCTAGCGTTTCTGGAAGGGTCAGATAGTAAAATTACTGATGCTTAAGTAATTGTTAATTCATTTCAGGAATACTAGAATTCTGGTGAAGACCTGAAAACCAGAGAGAAGCGAGGCAGCCATGTGATGGGTAGAATTTATGATCCAGTGATGGACATAGAGAACTACAGGACCCACTGTTTAGAAGACAGAGAGAATCACATGCATATGGAGTTAGGAGTGCCCTCTGTATGCTTTCTCTATCTGACTAACTGGGATTTCCCTTGTCTTCCACTTTCTTATGCGGACAGAATATAAATAATGCTGTTCATCACATAGGGATGCCTGAGATGCTGCAAGATATGGTTGGTTCCTTACAACAACACAACATAGCACAGCAGAGCATTAACAGTTTTTATTTTATTTTATTTGACAGCCTCTTTTATTCTAATGTACAATTTCAGAAACACCCTTAGGATCTTCATCACTTCAGCTAAATATGAAAACGTACTTTTGTTTTAAAAAAATACTTTTTTTCACATTAGAAGAAAATTAAACTATGTGTGTACAAAGCAACATATTTTACCTATCTAATAACTAATATGTGCTTCTTAATTATCTTTAAAATCATTGCATAAAGAAAATCCATCTGCCAAGATATAAATTTGAAAAGACATACCATGATTTGTATCAGGATCCAATGTATCTCACCATAGGGGGAGAAATTTCACTTTGTGTCATGATATCAAAAAAAGAATAAACAAACAAACAAAATAGAATAAAATCACTTCATCACTGGATATTAGAAATGAATACGTGACAAAAACTATTTCACCTATTTTTGAAACATGTTACACTTTGTTTCTAACTAACAAAATGAAGGAGAATCCTCGCTTAAATTTTCTGTATCGCCTACCTTATTAACGTGAAAATTCTATTCCTAATAAGTGAAAATGAAAACTGGACATGACACTAGTGACATGTCCTCTTTATACCATGGTTTTTGTGGTTTGTCAAAGAACAAACTATTCTGAGACAAAATATGACCAGATATTCTAATTTTTGTGGTCCTGATACCATGTTCTGTTTCAATAGTCATGGTATTTGTGCTTCTGCCTTAAGCCACTCATTGCCCATTATAGGCATAAATTAAGCAATATATGTATGTGTCTAGGAACAAGACTATAATCAAAGACCATACATGGTCAAAACCACTGCGGCTGGAGATTTCAGTCTGATCTCCAGTAACAGTCATGTCTTTTCACCCTACAGCAGAACTTCTGGAGATCTCTAAGACCCATTGGGGAAGTGAGAACATGAAGTCAAAACTATTTTCATAAAAATACTAAGGTGTTATTTGTCTTTCCTCAGTGTATTGACAAATGCACTCAAGGTCCAAAAACGATGATGGATAAATGTGCTGCTGTTACCTTAGCACATCAAAGCTACAGCATCAAGCTGTACTAATAATCATGTATTTTTCACTGCTACATAGACTTGCCTATTTAGTAGACATTTTCTCAGAAATGAATGAAATGAGCTTATTGCTTTAATGAGACAACTGACAGAATTTGTTGACACTGATAAATTTGAGCTGTCAAGCAAAATTTTTGAAAAGCTTGTATCCACTACTGTGAGCTTGACAGCATCCTAATACTTCAAGGACTTTTCTTATGATATCAGTGGTGATATTAATTAATGCAATGTATTGATTTATATAGCAAAATGTGTCCACATGAGGAAGATTTGGATATTTTCTAAAGCATGATCTTATAAATCATGCATGGGAAAAAGATCCATTTGAAGTGCAAGTTAGACCAATGGATTTTAATGTAACAGAATATGATGAGTTATGGACATGCAACTAACCCTTATGAAACTGCTATTTGTTGAGTTTGGGAAGAGTATAAAAGAAGAATATCCACAATTATAAGAAAAGATTATTAAAATATCCTCCCTTTTCAATTATGAATCTATACAAAGCCAAATTTCCTTCACGTATTTTCACCAAAGCAATATATCCGATTGAATCCAGAACTGATTCAGTGCAAAGCAAATACAAGAATCTATGTTCTATTAAGCCAGACATTAAAGAGATTTGCAAACAAGTAAAACAATCTCAATCGGCTGACCACTTGTTACAGTTTTGGAAAATATAGTTATTTTTCATGAAAAAAACGTTCATTCTGTTAATATATAATGCGCTTACTATCTTAATGAATAAATAATTTTTTAATTCACAATTTTAATTTCTAATATGAGAAATATCGTTGAACTTAATCCACAAAAAAGAAAAGCTCTTCAGGATTCTCAATAATTTTTAAGAACACAAGGGGTCACGAGACTGAAGAGTTTGAGAACTGTTGCTTTCTCCAAACTCTGAATCCCCAAAGAGCTTTCTGAAAAAGGTAACTTTTTATACCACCGATTTGCCAGTGTGATTTAAAACACAAAACTTGAAACCAAAGAAAATACCATGAAATGTGGGAAAAACTTTGAAACGCCAGGAGATTTGGGAACCACCAATTTTAAATTGCTGCCCTAGAAAAATCTCCATAGCGATGTCCAAGAAAAGCTATCGCCTGCCCATGAGACCTGAGGGAAGACATCCACATTCTAAGGCCATTTTTTCAACACTTATAATTAGAAGCAAATGCCAAGATTCTTTCATTGATTTTTTAATATTCACAAATGAAATCTTTTGGGATAATTGCCATGACTTCAAAAATATTTTTGATTTATCATGAACTAGTTGAAAAAGGTCACACTACTTTTAAAACTCCTTTCTGGCCTGCTTTGTGTGCATTTTCTGTAACAATGTTGGTAGGATTATGCACAACTCAAGTTTGCTATTTGCTACAATTTTATGAAATTGTTGGCAAAAGTTTTGGTAATAAATGGTTAAACACAGCAAAACTATATTTTAAAAAATTTAATTTATTGGGCTGGGGAATAATGGTCATCTGTCATTTTCACCTGTACAGAATCTATTGACTCTTTTTTTTTTTTTCCTGACACAGTAGTTTGAATTTTCTTTCGAGACAATAACCTCAGATTTTATGGTTCTATTGCAGGGGCTGCCTGAACTCCAGCTGCAGAAGTGGCCCTGTGACTCAGGTCCATCCAGTCCATCATTCTAACCCTTGACTTCACTCATAAAATTATTGTAAGAATAAAATAAGATAATAAATGTAGATTTCACCTCAGTGATGTGCATGTAATAAGAGCTCAAGAAATGTTAGTTGGTTTTACTATTAAAAGGTGAATCTGATCTTTCATCTCCTCTTCTTATAATATCATAGAATCTAAACTGCTTCCTCACAGTGGGACACATGGCTCAGCTTACATAATCAGGTCATCTCCAGTCTTGCCCCCACCATAGCGCATTAAGTTCTCTGAAAGTTCCGCACGTCTTCTTTCATTCTAGGAGCTTAATCATGCTCTCCTTCCCCCTTCCTTCCCTTTCCTCCTATACTAACCTGAATGCTCAGTGAGGACAAGCTTCCTGTCTATCTCATTCCACACTGTATTTCTCCTGAGTAACATAATTAATTGATCCCTGGTAAGGATTCACGAAGTGCTTATTGAATGAATTGTTTTAAACCACATTTAATAGAATGAAGCCAGCATAAGATGAAGTATTTATACATTTCTCTTAAAAAAAAAAACACGTTTCTGCCAACTTCCCAAAATACAGAAGAGACTTCTGTTGATTTTAATGTTTAAAAAAAGAGGAAATTGCAGTGCCTTTCTTGGACAGTAGACGGCAGTGCAAATATTATTTGACATAGATCCTCGTCGGTTTACAGATTCCAGAACGTGTCCCTGTAAATATCCAGCATGAAGTCTGATCCTTTTTCTTTATGATGTTTTTTATGGCTTTTCACCGAGACAGGCATTCTTTGTGAATACTGTTGGTGCATCGTACCTGCAGGGCCTTTCCAAAGAAAGCCAACAGCTGCCAACTAGGACCAATGTCAGGGAGGACTCCTGGCACAGAGGGCACATGGTGGGGCCAGGTTCCCTGCCGTGAAAGACACAAGGAGCTGGCATTACTGCCAGAATTTGAGCCTGCGCATTGTGATCATGGTTCTTAACCAGGATTAATCTATTGAGGGGTAAGTAAGATGAAGTCACCTTCTAGATTTTCTGAACTGCTTATTCCTGGTTAATAATTTTTCCCCAAGAGAATCAGAGAGTAGTTGGATATTTAGAATTTCTTCAACAAGAATGAAATTACTAACCAGTCGTATTCTTTCCAACAGTTTTATAGTTTTATGGTGTAGTATAGGGTATAATCTCAGGGGCTATGCCCATGTTTAGTAAAAATTAAGTTTAAGGGACTCTGTGTGTGTGTGTGTGTGTGTGTGTGTGTGTGTGTGTGTGTGTGTGTGTGTGTCTGCGCGTGTGTGTCACACATATAGTTATATATAGTATATGAAATAAGTTATCAGACTTTGCAAACTAAACCAAATAAGACCCAAGCTTAAAACCCATACATGGCTTTAAACACACATACATGTCAGTTAATGTCACCAAATCCCTTGATTTTCAACTGCTCCTGGAACTTTAACAATCTTGCTAGGAAAAGAAAAATAGGAAAAATAAAATGAGCGGTTTCAAAAAAAATTCCGTGAACTACGGAAAAACAAAGTCTAGTGTCCTGTCTTACTGAATGAGGGGGCAAAAATGCCTTCTTGCTTTAAAACACCATCCCCATCAGAGGTACAGAAGCTCCTTGAAGGCAGACACCATCAGTGCTATTTTTTAGGGGAAAAGACTGAGCACTCAGATTCCCTAGAATTAATTTTTAGCTATATCAAAACAATCAGTTATAAGTATCTCTCCATTAGTTACAGAAACAGAGAAATTTCATGGGCTGGAGAACAGAGAAATCATTTCTATGTTGGATTTCTGAGGAGGGTTATTTGGGGCAACATATTTATTTTTGTAATTCTGCTTCCCTTGGTTTAAGATGATAATACATTCCCTGACTTTGTAAATCACTTCACACAAACCCTGAGTTTAAAATCCATAAATGGTTTCCTGTCATTTTTTAGGTTAGACCAGCATCACCAATGTGGCCACCTCGGCCAGCCCTTGCCAGGCACTAGGATTCCCCACTAGCCATGCTACCCTGCTCTCCTCTTCCCAGCCACTCTCCCACATACATCCTAGCATCACAGGGTCACTGCAGCTCCTGGTCCTCTCCTTTGATCACTCTTTCTCCTAATTCACCTGGCATCTCAGTTCCCATGTTGTCAGGAAGTCATGTAACAGAGTCCACAGGGACTATATAGCATGATGTCACTTTTCTTGGTTCAGGGCTTTTCTCACAGAATGTAATTTACATTTTTAACCTTCGTGATTAGTAGCTGCCACCCCCATTGACACATGCTCAATGTTTAGTACTTGATATAGAAAAAAAAAAAGAAGTGGATAAATGAATGGCTGAATAAATGAATGGATTCATGATCATGGAGGTGGGAATAGGGAACCCCAACCTAATTAAATCATGGGGAAAATGCAGCAGTATGGATCAGGAACTTGAAATCCACTAGAATCCGCTATTTATCAAAAGTCTACATAATATATTTGATTTCTCATGAGCTTCAACTTGGTCACATAATTTTCAAAGGCTCAAAGATGATCCAGAAAGGTGATAAACTTAAATTTCATAATTCAGGGTAAATGTAATTTGCAATAATCTTACAGCAAATTTTGTAATTCTGTAAGGTCCTATTTTCCTTAAACTTGTTCATTTAGCTGTTAGTTTGAACATGGAAGACCTTACACACAGTCTGAAGGTGGAACACCTTAGAAACAAACAGAAAACAGTCATTCTTTGCTCCCCACAAACAGTTTCAACTACCTGGTGGTGGGGTGGGCAGTTCTTTCTTGCCCTTTGGATGAATCCTATGCCAAGTCCCAGAGCTTTTCCTTTGCATTTTGATAATTAAAAATCCTTCAGTTTCTTAAAGTTCCAGAATGTCTTTTGGAAGTAATTTAAATGCCTAGCTCCTTGCATTAACTGCAATTGGTACTTTATTATAAGAAAACACTACTCTCCTGGCCTATTTAGCCCTGCTAATTAGCACACAGAGGAGATGGCCGCCCGTTTGGTGCCTCCTGTGTTTGCCCCCACAGGGGCAGAGGTAGGATGAAGGGCAGGGGAGAGGGAACAGGAAAGTTCTTGACTGGCACTAGCATGTACTCGCATCTCGCACTCTGGCTATAGCAGGTATTTAGCAGAGACAGAAAGAGAGGTGAACACCTCTCACTCTGGGGCTGCTTTCACGTGACCCTGAAGGCCTCCCGTGATCTCCACCTGGAGATCTCCTTGCTGTTTGTCTACTGAGCATCCCGTAGTGCATCTTGACCTTGCACCAAGAGTCCTTGTCGCTCTGGACAGTCACATGACGTAGCCACCTCCAGGGTTGCTCTCCATGGCCTAATTGGGCCCATAGGAGGCACATTTGGCCCACATCTTTAACCCATCATCAGTGGCTGGAGTAACTTGCCAAGCAACTTCCTGCTCTGTGGTCATAGATCATTTACCTAACTGCTGATACGTTTTTTTACTATATGCCTCCAATGATTAAAATAATAAGATTTCCAGGTCCCACTAAAGTCTCTCACTCTATTTTCCACTGGGGGAGACGCTTCTCACTTCTCATCCCTCCTCTGTCATGGATGGAGATTCATCAAACACACACGTACACACACACACATGTACAAACTCTATCACAAAGTCTAATACCTGGTGTCTAGCCTCTTAGCTTGTAACCATTTTCTGAGACTAGAGATGAGAGTTCAATTAAGGACCGAAAAATTCATTTTGATCACTTCCTTTTTGCAAATTCTGCTTCCATAGTCCAGTTTTTTGCCTTGGAACGTGACAGTCATGGCCTACTATCAGTTTTTAAATTAGCCTTCCACATTTTATACCCTGTTTATTTACATTCAAACCCTATAAAGATATACTTTGGCTATTTAAAATGGTTAACTCATTCCAAGTTCTCCTTTTCTGGTTGTTTCTCAAAGCTGTATCACCAGTATCAGGAGGAATACAAAAAAAAACTATTTCTCTGATGAATGCAAATTCTAGCAGGCACAAGTTAGTTTTCCACAGACACATAAAAGTGGGGCTACTGGGGATATGGCTTGCATCACTCTCTAAGGACTGTCCAAATGAGAATTCTGTTATGTGTTCACTACTAGAATTCAGAAAGGGAGAGTCCACCTCTAGTGTGTAAAATGCAAAGCAGAACCTAGCATCTGGGATCTGGCCAGTGTTCCCTGAGGAAATAAGCAAGCACCCAATTATGACTGGGAAGGAGAGCAGATGTGGAAAACTCTTCTGCTGCCTGAGCTGACGGTACAGAATGACAGCCTGGAGGGTCACAGACACTGAAGCCCCCAGCTGCCTGGGGCTGATGTGGAGCCGAGCAGGAAGTTAGTCAGTCTTCTACAGCGAAGCCCCAACTACAGTAGAGGCCTGAACTCTTCCAGAGTGACTTCTTGTTCCTGTTGCATAGTAAAAATAAATATAAGAGACCTCGAGGTGCTTAGCAATACACAGGCCCTAAATGACGCAACCATGACTGTTAAAAGTGATGCTTTGAAAAGTGAGATGGTGAGGCAAAAGACGGGAGGGTGGATGTTCCGGTTTTGTTTTGACTGTTCGTTTCTGAGTGAGCATGCTCTACTCATAAGGTCATAATAACAAGGCATTTCTATTTGAGGGAAAGCCAGCAAAATTCAAATAGACCAGGGTACTTCTCAGTTACTTATTTCACACGACGCCCCAACTCAGTGACTTAAAATGACGCTCATTTTAGTTTTGTTCACGAATCTATGGATCAGCTGGTGGTGCTTCTGGTCTTGGGCTGAGCTCACTCGTCTATCTGTAGTCAGCTGTGGGCTAACTAGGTGTTCCTGCTATGTCATGCTGCGCTTTCTTACATGTTTGGGGGTTGGCTGGCTGAGGGCTGTTGGCTTTCTTCCACATATATCTCATTGGCCAACTGGCTAGCTCAAGTTGGTTTACATGATGCACAGCCTCCCAAGGGTTGGAAAAGAGCCAGCCCTCACGGCCTCTTGAGTCTGGGGCTCAGAATTGGCCCAAAGTCACTTGCATCTCATTCTATTGGTCAGTGCAAGACACAAGGCCAACCCAGGGTCAAGGGGCAGGAAATAGGCCTTTCTCCTGACAACGAGCTACAAAAAGCACATTGCAAAGGGGGTGAGTACAGGGAGAGCGGAGTAACTGGGACAGTTACTGCCACAATAGCATCCCAAAACTACCAGGTCACATGAAGAAATGGAGGAAAGAGAAGAGGAAATAAGTTGGGAATCATGTAGCATATTAAAACGTTAAACACCAATCAGGTTCCAAAAATAAATCTTTTTTCATCCACACCTCAATAAGTGAGCTGCAGGGAACACTCAATCCCCTCTTCCTTGTCGAGCTCCAGCATGTCATGCCAGTCTCAAATTAAACACCACTTTCCTTAGGAAACTTGCCTCAAATGCCTTCCTTTTAGCCAGAAAATAAATCAAGTATTTTCCCTCCATAACATTTATAAGAATCTATATTTTTGTCCCTGTCTTCCTTGCTAGACTAGGTGCTCTGAGAGTACAGGGTGCAGCTGACCATATTTACCTTGCACACCTGCACCCCTGCCTAGCCCCTGCATAGCACAGAGTAGATGCTGAATAAATATTTCTTAGAAAATAAACACAGAGGGAATGAATGAATGAATGAATAAATGGATCGCTGAGGATTAAGTTGAGTATTATTAAGGAAAATGCGCACATTTGGGGATATCAAATTTTCATGTGATTTCCACATCCTTGCCAACATGATTTGAAATCCCATTCTTGCTACCAAACAGATCAGAAACACTGTGAGAGATTAAGATTACTTTTTGATAACTTTGTATAATGCAGCAACCAAGTCTTAAACCCTGCATCTGCCCCTTTCTAGAAATTTAATAAATGCAAACTCAGAGGGATCCAGAAATGGTTATCACACTGTCCTAAAATCTTGACTGGAAAATGCACAAATAAACAAAGCATAGGCTGTTGCATGAATAGTAGTCCTATGGCCAGTCAGATTACGTGTAGCTGAAGAAAACATTATCTTTGGAATGAGCAGAGCTTTCCAAAGGAAATGCTTCAGTCTTGGTCCTAGAAAAAAATAATCAGAGACTTTTGGAGTAAAATAGAATGCTAACAGAATAAACTTTGGTCTACTATTATAAGCCAACTTTATACTAGGCATTTGTATGCATTTTTACATTTAATCCTCATAAAGACCTATGCCATGCCATGTCTTTTATCTTTTCTGTAAAGATAGAGAAATCAGAGCACAGTATGTTATGTAATTTCCTCAAGTCATTAGCTCCGAAATATTAATTTATTAACATTGTTGCAGAGCATGAGTTGCTAGCACAGAAAAGGAAGGTGGCGAGACTGGGGTCCGGGGGAGAAAACTACATGGATTTATTATGGTTTGCCAGGAATTGTTGTCATAAATACTGTACCTCAGTTCCCAGTTCTGCTGCCCAGCTACACTGCTACCTGTTTTTCACTTCTCTAGGTTTGTGCGCATGGGACTCTTCTGGAGTATGAAGGACTGAATCATGAATGTTATTGAGTTAGAGCTTCCAGGAGGTTTATCAGCAAAGCTAGCCAGTGACTCCAGCATTACCAAGTAAAGTACAGCAAACATGTTTCAGAATTTTCAAGAGCAAAGCATCTTCCTTATAAATCAACTGGTAAAAATTCACCACTATTCAAAGACTACACTCTTAGATTCCCTTGCAGTTCCCTTTCCTAAATTCCAGTTTTCTGCTGCTTAAACGGCCCCCATCCTTCCCAGGTATCCACTATAGGCGTTCAGCTCATGCCCTAAAACATTTGTGGTCTTCCCAGTCTTAAATTACATGACTAGAATACAAATTAGGGCTCCAAGTGTCTTATGAACCATAGTTTGGGGTGTGGGTGTCCTCAGCGCCATGTGAGAGCCAGAGCTCTCACCGGCCCCAGCAAAACAACCCATGGTTCCTTTGAAGCGCATCTCTCTTCCTACCTCCTCTGTCTACATCCTGCTCCGTTCAAGGCCTGCTCAAATGCCTACCTTGCCCCAGACCAGAGGCTCGCCTGGCTCTGTTGCAAAGATATCTGCAAAGGTATCTGGAATCCTAATTATGATTGGTATTTATTTAATAATCACTGTGTTCCAGATACCACATTAAGTGTGTTAATATGTTATCTCATTTAATTCTCAATATTATTGATGAGGTAGGTACCATTTTCATCCATCTGGTATTTATTTAATAATCACTGTGTTCCAGACACCACACTAAGTGTGTTAATATGTTATCTCATTTAATTCTCAATACTATTTATGAGGTAGGTACCATTTTCATCCATCTTTTATAAATGAAGCTCAGAGAGATGAACGTACATGTAATCATTTGGATTTAATTTGGATTTAAATATAGATCTGCTGGATGCCCAAACCTCAGTGTTCAGCCACGGAATTTTACTTAATGCATGCATTAGAATTTGTATAAAATTTATTCTGCAAATGTGGGTGCATTTCTTTGTGTTCATTAAATGAAATCAAATCCATATCTGTTTTTACTTCTGTGAAACTGTGTGCCCAGGACTTCTTTTGGATATGAAGGGCTGACTCATGAAAGGTCGTGGAAAACGCTTTCCTGCAATGGGTCATGAAAAGGCCTAGAACTGTTGTGCAGACTATAAAAGATCTTTGCCAGTGTTCAGTTCACCTGAGAATCACAGGGTTCTGTTTTCTATGCATACAGAGCCCCTTAAAGTACTAAGTTCTGTATTTTGGTGTTGGAACCATAAACCTAATGTCCAGCCTCACAAAAAGCCCTATGCAAAGTCTACTGCACCTGTCCTCCGTCCCAGTGAGATGCTGGCCACTTTGCCAGGATGCCGTGGGTTCATAGGCTGCTGGTCCTTACTATTCATGGAATGCCAGACCTCTCTTCCTCTTTGAGAGTTTAGGAATCCCTTCTGACCATCAAAGGCCACATGCCTCTCCTAATACCCCCACCTTACCCTTGGCATAGCCTACTCAAAGAGCTGCAGCTCCTGGAAAATAAAAGCTGGGAGAGCAGGATGTCTCCTGGCACCTGCTGCTTCTACTATAACTCAACCATCCTGTGCTTCAGGGTCAATGCCATGCCTTCACTGAATGGAATGGGCATAACTTGATTTTACAAATCAGAAAATGCAAATTGCCAGCCTTTGCATACCTAGCCAGAAGAAGTAAATCATTTGATTCAATACTTTCTGAAAATTGAGATGTATTTAAAAACTGGTAGATTTCACATGATAGAATTAAATCTGGGGATTGTGGGAGGGTATTTCTCATGGCCAGCATCAGCTGGCACTAAGGAGCTTCTGTCCCCTTGAGATGTCCTTGTATTTCCAGGTCACCTGCATTTCCATCATTCAGTCCGGATGTTTGCTAAAATGTAATAGATTTTCTTTGCAATGAAGAAATACTTTTCCATGTCTACGCTTCTAACAAATATGGAAATGTGTAACTTAGAATAAAAGGGCTTCAAGTTTCAAAAAATGGGGCAATTATTTTCTGGGTGGAGTGACGAACACGCCTATGTATGTAATGTGCACTTAAAACATGCCTGTTTTGAAAGACGTCTTGGAAAATAGAAGTGGATTATCACATTTTAAATGAAGTAGTGGTTTTAACTGTCACTGCCATTTTAAATCATGTCTACACCCAAGCCTCTCTCCCATTTCCCCTCGAAAAGCCCTGACCGCTCGTGTCAGGAGGATGGTGGTTCTTTAAGGCAGGAGCCTTTCACTCCCTCATTTGCTAGCAAGTCAATAAACTATTCTTTCCTTCCCCCAAAACCTTGTCATAGTGTTTTGTGATTTGACCTCAGGGACAGGACCTCGTTTGGTATCAGAAGCAGCATGCCCCCACCCCAAGCAAGTTCCCGCAGTGCTCAGTGGCACAGCCCACAGGGCTGAGCTGTCAGGGACACAGAGCTCCCGGCTTCCTCCTTGGTAGCCACAGGGGACTGTACCTGTACCGGCAAGGAAGTCATGCTGTGTGGCAGGTCAAGTACAAGCCTCTAGAACTCCCTCTAAAGTATACATTGAAAGCACTAATGCCTTCCAGGAGAGGTTACAGAAACCGGTGTCACCACCAAGGATTTGAAAGATGTAGGGGTGGTCATTTCCATATACCCTTATTGAAGTCACTCATTTGGCCTATTCAGAAAACGCTTGAATCTTGGAGATGACAGTGGCATGATTGTCAATGTAATCAGTGTCTCAAATTGCAGTTACTGCTGCACATGGGGCTTCATCACTTGATCCCCAAGCACCCAGTGTGTAACTACTCATCAGGAAAATGCTCTTTGTTCTCTTCCTGTGAGTAAAGACCAGCAGAGCAGTGAGCTTTCAGCCGGAAAGGAGAGAAAACTATCTCAGAGGTATATCAAATCTCCAGACTCAGGTTGTCGTTTAGTCAGAAGGTACCTTCATCTCCTTTTCCTTCCAGAAGACGTCACACTGGCCCATCCCATTAATGGTATTATGCTGATTGGACCCAGTGATCGAGAAGTACAACTCATGTAGGCATACTGATAGCACAGACACATGTCAGAGGCGGGAAATAAACCCAACAAAAATTCAGGGGCCTTTTGCCTTAGAGAAGTTTCTACAAGTCTATCGTGTGGCCACGCCAAGCTCTACCTTCCAAGGTGAAGAATAAGCACTGTATCTGGCCCCTCCTCACACACACACAAGAGTTCAGCAGCCTGGTGGACCACCTCGGATTTCAGAGGCAGCATAGACTTCATTTCCAGTGTGCTACTCTGATCCATTCACTGACTGGTCTGAAAAGCACCTAGTCTGAGAGCAGCCTGGACCTTTGGAAGGTGGATGCCAGTAGATGACACCACCTGGATCTAATCTCATTGCTGCTCCTTCAAGCTGCACACCTGAAAATGGCCTAGAGGGGGTGTGACTTGCCCAAGATCACAAGGCCCAAACCTGGGCCTGAGTTGCGTGCTCTTCCATGCTCTGTGCCAAGCCTGGTTGGGACTCTTCCATCTCTGAGTCTCTGCATCAGACACACATGACACCAGCCCCCAGAAGCTGGAGGTGTCATCCATATATCCCTGAGGACGTCCCTAGGGAGGAATGTATAACATGACCCTGCCTGTGCAGGTTGGGACGTTGGGCAGCTCCTGGGAGGTGCCGTGGCCTCAGCAGGACAGGGAACTGCTGAGAAAAAGATTGCTGAGCTTAGCTCTTGTCTCCTCAGAGCTGGGACCTTGGTGACACGGCTAAGAGTGGAGGGGAGGGCTCTGGTGGGGATGTGTGTAGTGACGCACGGGAAGGGACAGGAGGGTGGGCAGTCAGCTGCCCAGAGGGGCCTGGGAGTGTGTCTGAATGTAGGGACGGGCCCAAGAAATGGACCCTTCAGGAAGTGATGTCACTGACGACACGCCCAGTAGAACCTGAATTGTGACCCGGCGCCCAGTTTCTGGTCACAGACCCCAGTCCTGCTCACTTGACCAGAGACGCTCGACAGAGCAACATGTGGTCTTGTTGTGTGGAGCCTTCTGAGGGTGTGAGAGTCACGGAAGCAGAGAGGGACAGTCTTCCTGCTCGCTGTGGGCGTTGGCTCAGAGACCACATCCAACGCCTCTGTCTGTGTTGTCTGAGGAGGCCCGAGGTAACACATGGCGGCCCAGAGCGGGCCACAGCAGGGGCCAGACCACAAGGGTGACCCATCTCGGGCTGACCTTCCCGCTGGACCCCTGCTGTGTGTGCGCGGGTGGGTGTGGGTCATGGGTGGGACTGAAGGGCTGGGGGAGGAGGGGGGACCATTTCTGGGTGGTAGCATGTTGTGAGGTGGTGGGTCCCCTGGCACGATGAGTGTTACAGCTCTGGTCTCATCATTCAGGATGTGAAGGTGAGTATTGGGACCAGGAACTTCCACCCACATGGTGATCCTGAGCCCAGGGGGTGTCCTCTCCTTCCCCGAGGGGACTGGATGTCTATGCAGATGGCCCTATGTGCCTGATCTTGGGGGCAGGGGTTTGGGGTCCACATTGCCCCCCTGCGGGGAGGTCCCAGGAAGCCTTGGGTGCCTCCTACTCAGCTACTAGGATCTGGCTTTGCACAGCTCCACTCTGGAGAGCGTGCACGACCTGGTGGATAGATTCACCAGCTCCTGGACCTGGGGCAGGTTGTCTACACCCAGGAACCCACCCGTTCCATACCCTGGCAACCTGCCAGGGGCCTTCCCAGGGCTTCCCCACGAGAGTGGCCGACAGTCCCCACTCCAGGGGGCCTGGAACCTCATTCCCTGGGGGGCACCCCGTCCCCTCTCCTTGCTCGCACCCCAGGGGGCTGGAGGTTGCTTCAGGGGGAGTTGCAAACCTCCCTCGTCCCTGGTGGTTCCTCGTTTTCCCACTGACTATATCCTCACTGCCCCCTCAGCCTGAACATGAGTCAACTACCCATATGGGGACTAAGGTCCCCCCAGCGCAGGGCTTCCCGGACAGGCGTGATGAGGAAGGGGAGAAAGTGCACCTCACGAGTGGGAGGTAGGCTAGAAACATCAGCCGGAGCACTCCTGAGTCCACACTCCCTCCTGAGGGATGCTCACCAGTTGGCAGGTGCGAAAGGAGAAGCAGGGACGGTTCAGGGCAAGAAGGTCGTCTTCAGGTGCATCTCTCAGCCTGAACGCTTCTTCGTCCCCTACTCCCTGCAACAGACGCTGACCAGCCGGCCAAGAGCCAGCGGCTCCCCAGGGTGAGCATCCACCCCCACCTTGACACATGTCGGGTCTCTGCCCACAGCCCCGCTGTGTGTCTTGAGTGTCCCCCACATGTGTAGGAGCCCACAGTGTGCTACTCTGATAGGCAGGGGTGGGCTGGGGATCAGCCCGTTAGGGTGCCCATGGGGGAATACGGGAGGGAGCCTTATACAGGCTCCCCTGGCACTGGATGCTAGAGAAAGGGCCTGCCGTCCATGCTGGGTCACTTTGGGGGATATTACTTCTCTGTAACCCAATGAAAAACGTGTCAGGGGCCTCAATTTGGAAAAAGCACATGGAAAGCAGCCTTTGCAACGGAGGGCGATGCGATTCCTGGGGCTGGGCCCGGTCCTTTTACTCACTGAGGTCACATGGTGGGACCTCTGGGGGGCAACAGAGAATTTGTACAGGCCCCTTTGGGGGACACTCAGCATAAGTGAGTGAAGGAAGCAGACACAATACTAAGACCCCATCCCCGGGTGGAGTCGGGCAGTCACTTCAGGCGTCATCCGCAGGACATGGCCAGGGAGCATCACGGGCGATGCCCTCACAGCCCTCTTCAAGGAACAGGGGGGCATGACAAGGGGGCCCTGAGGAGGACCAGATAATATGAGTTCTCACTGGGCCCAGAGGGTGTGCTGCCCATCTTACAGGAATGGGGGGGAGGCGGAGTTTGGAGCTAGGGGGCAGCGAGCGCACAGCAGAACCCAGACAGGTAACCCATGTTTGGTGGTGGGTGGGGTCCAACCGGAGGGCTGACGACTAGGGACATCCTATCTGGGAGTAAGGGAGAGGATGGGGTCCCAGGGCAGACAAACAGGGTCAGGAAGGGCGAGGGGCAGATGCCTGGACAGGCAGGGGAATGCAGAGCGGCCAGACCCACACAAGGGGGTGCCGGGGAGGGGCAGTGTGGCTGGAAAGAGAACAGGCTTCTCACTCTGCCACCCCAAGGTCATCCCCCAGCCCAAGGACGGGACGAGCTAGGCACCATGCCTGGGAGCCCAAGCGTGTGCCCAGTATCCTCCATGGAAGCCAGGCTTCATCCACCCTGAGGGGCCAAATCCTCCACCACTTGGCCCAGAAGGAGAACCTGAGGCAATTGGAGGCAAAGCTGGAAGGTGAGGGGCTGCAGCCAGGGGACCGTCTAGGGTAGGCTTCCTGGACTGGGGTTCACTTCAAGGACGTGAGGTCTTTTCTGTCCTTGGTAAGGCATGGGGAATCAGCCCCGGGGTGACCCTGTCTCTGTGTCCCCCTCCAGCACTAGGTCGCAAGAAGCAGAAATGCCATAACCGGTATCTCTCATACCAGCTACATCTAGAGCCAATTCAGGAGCTCCCTGAGCCCCCTGTGTTGGAGCTACAGCCGGCGTCACCTGCTTCAGTCCCTGCAGACCCAGGGGATGTCCCAGCAGTGGCCTCAGCCCTGGTGCCAGGCCCTGAGCTGAAGCCCCATGAGCCCTTGGGCCCAAGGCCTGTGACACCTGCAGGAATGGCACCAGGCCTAGCAGAGCCAGAGCCAGGACTGGAGCCTGCCCACCCTTGTGTTGTGAGCACACAGAATGTGACGAGAAAGGAGGAGCCAGCCATCCTGGCATTTTGCCCCTGCCTGGTGGCCGAGCAGCTGACGCTTGTCTTTGCGGTGAGCAGAGCGGGCTCTGGGGGTCAGGGGTGGGCCTTCCCTGTGTCATGGGCTGCCCCAGATCTGCCATCCCTGACGTGGACTCCTGTGATCTGGGCCCACGTCCCAGCTTCCCCATGGACTCACCATGTGCCCTGAGAGATTCTCCTCACCTGAAACCTTCACTGACGCACAGGACAGTAGGGCTGGCACTTAGGGATCCTTGCAGATCAATGAGGTGGAGCGGAGGGAAAGTGGGCAGGGCCTGGCCTGGCTTGGAGGGGAAGGGGAGGAGGGGAGAGGTCCTCAGGGAGATGATGCCAGAGCCTTAGGTTCTTGGGCCATCATTGGCCCGACAGGCCTCCACAGCCTCCACACGTCAGAAGCCCCTGCCATGTACCTGACGGTGTGGGAGACACAGACACCAACAAAGGCCCTGGGTGGACTTGTTTCAGGGGAAACTGTGATTGAGTGGGTAGTGGGATCCACGTGGTAGCAGAATGGGAGGCAGATGCCCCAGGATGGGTAGAGTGAGCTGCCTTGTGCGGCAGGGAGGAGGTGAGGTTACCTATGAGCAGAGCCCCTCTGTTCCCCACCAGTGTGGGGTCCTGTGCATTCGGTCCTGGGCACCTCAGTGGACGGGGTCTGAATCCTGGATGGCCACAAGGCTCACAGCACATCCTCAGCTGCCTGGGCTCCAGCTCTGACCGGTGACTCTGCCTGGGCAAAGAGGCACCAGGGGCAAGGCTGCATGACCCTCCCTTGTAATCCCCAGGGGCTGTATGTCAGGATGGACACTGAGCGCCTGGCTCCCACCATGCATGCGTTCCTCGGGGAATTTGACACCTTGCTTAAGTTGGTCACCACCACCTGCCTCGGGACTCCGAGCATGATGGCCCAGGACAGGGCCCGAGTCATGGAGTTCTGGATCCAGGTGGCCATGGTATGTCATGGGACGGCCCCCTGGGTCCATCCTGCCATCTTGGGACCTGCTCCTCTCCTTGGCCAGCTCTCAGGATGGGTGCTGCGGTCTGCCCTGCACGGTCCCTGGGCCCCTCCTGCCAGGGGAGTGCGCACCTGGACTCGCAGGCCCCAGGGGTAGGCAGCCACCCCCGGCACCTTCCTTGTGTTGAGCTACAGTCCTCTACGCAGGAGGGATGCTCACCAGGTACCAGGTGTGCTGGGCTCTCTGGGTTTCTGTGTCAAGAACAGGAGTTCATGAGGGGACACAGCAGAGAAGCAGGCCACACTCTCAGCTCTGTCTTCCCTCCCAGGAGTGTCGGCCCCTCAAGAACTATGCTGCCCTCCATGCCATTCTCTCGGCCCTGCAGAGTCCTGCTGTATGTTGCCTGGAAAGCACCTGGGGACATATTGCCTGGTGGGTAGTCCTGTCCTTGGGACCAGGGCACCTGAGTGGACAGGGACACACCTACATCTGGCAGTGTCCCTTCAGTCCGCTGGGATTTCCCTGGGAGGCTGCAGAGCCTAAGGACAGGGATGGGGGGCTCTTGAGCCCCTGTGGGTTAGGCCACGGGTTCCCATGCAGGAATCAGTTCCCTACAATGTCAGGTGTGGGTTGAAGCTAATTGGAGATTTTGAGCATGTGCTCTGCAGCAGGTGGTCTCTGCCCCAGGGACAGCGACCTGGCCCAAAGCAGATTTGGCCCTGGGAGAACTGGGAAATGGAGGCCCAGGGCGGAAACATGGGAGTGCCCTCCACAGGCTACAGATTCCCAAGGGCTCAGGGCCGTGGTGGAAAGCCTCATGCAGGCTAGTGGACCTTCTAGGATCTCCAGGAAAAGGGGTCTACCCCCAAACTCTCCACCTGCTGGCCACATGTCTCCCTCCTCCTGTCCCCTCCCCTTAGCACCAGCTTGATTTTATATGAAAACCTGCAAACGGAGGACAAGTGGGTTCATAGGAAGCAGCTCTTCAAGGTAAGTGGAGGCTAGAGGTCTGCAAGGGAGGCAGTCCATGGGGCAAGACCTCTGACGCGCTGTGGCCCAGCCTTGGGGCAGACTCGAGGTTTGCGGGGTGAGAGGGGGAAGCTGATGGGGGAAGCAGATTTGCCCAGGCCCCCGAGGGCCTTTTCTGTCTCCCTCCCTGGCTCCACTTGACTGGGGGCCTGGCATCTAGTGAGGACCCAGAGGACAGACCCCAGACGGGACTGGCGCTGGCATGGGGTCGGCAGCAGGGGTGGGGCCTGTCACTGAGCAAGCTCAGCCTCTCCCCTGGATACCCTCAGCCTGTCACTGTCCCCTCTGTGGCCTCGGGCTCCTCATCTGGACGTGGAGGGTTGTTCTCACCCTGGGGTGTGGGCCTCCCTGGTGAGCAGGGTCAAGGCAGCACAAGATGGGCTTCAACTTTCTGCCCACCCCACCTGGTCATGTGAGGGGAGCTGTGTTGATAGCCAGATGACAGTGAGACCTCACAGCACCCTGGGAGGTAGAGGGATCTCCCCTGACCCTCTCAGGGCGGTGGGCCACGGCCCAAGGACACCAATGGGTTTGTGTGTGCTGGAGCTGGGGTCACTCTAGGCTGAGAACCTGGTGGAGGTGGGGACAGCACAGGGGCCAGGGGACTCGAGCAAGGCATCCATCAACCAAGGTCTGGCTGTGGGAGGCCACGTGGGATGGGACCCCAGGAGAGGAAGAGGAAGTTGAGAGTGGCGCGGATAGGGTCGGGGCAGTGGGGGTGACGCTCCACCTGCTCCTGGTGCCACCAGCCCTGAGCTGCCAGCACTGGGGTGACCAGGAGGAGGGCGAGAGCAGCTGGGTACAGGGAGAAGATGGAGGACAGGTGCAGGGACCACAGGTCCTGAGACTGGCCAAAAGCAAGCCCTGGAAAGAGGAGCGCAGAGCAAAGGGAGGAGAGGAACACAGCACAGGGTGGTCCAAGGGAGCTGGGGGCAGCAGGTGTGGGGTTCAGGGGAGGTGCTGTGGGCGATCCTGAGGCAGGCGGGGACTCATCACTTCCCCACCCTGGTGGCACAGGACATGGTCCCCTTCCTCGGAATGTTTCCGGACGATGTGCCTGTAGACAAACTCCTGGAACACCATGAGGACGTGAGTGAGCCCAGAGGGGCACACGGGGGCAGGATGGTCAGCTTTACAGGGGAGAGAGCCCCAGTGATCCCGGACCTCCCAGCACCAGGCTGGCCCCCAATTCCTGAGAGTCTCCCCTCCACCCCAGTAGCTGCGCTTCTTGGAGAGGAGTGCCAGAAGGACCCACTTAAGCCCCGGTCCTGGTCCCAGGGCAGGTGGGGCTGAGGGCTACAGGGGCCAGCTTCTGAGCAGGACTGGCCTCCCCCTCAGGACCTGCCCAGGGGGAGGGATGTTACTCCTTCAGGGCAGAAAGCACATCAGGGTGCTGGCAGTGCCTTTCCACCTGAGGCCTCAGCTCCCCAGTCCAGTCCCCGATTCTTGGTAAGCCTGAGCGTGAGCCACATCCGGGTGGTGTTTCTGGGCTGGCCTGCCCCTTGGAGGGCCCTGGCGGTCCTTCAACTTAAGAAAGGGTGGGGATGTTCTGGCCTTGTTCTGGGATCAGGGGGCTGTTTTGATGCACTTTTCTGAAAAGTAGGTTTCTTCCTACCGTCAAGACCCCCTGGGCAGGACTCTGTCCAGCCCATCCCCTGCGTCAAACGTGTCTTGAGAGAGTTAAGACATGCAGAGCTGAGGACACTCAAGGCTTTGTCAGGTGGGGGATGGGGTGTGGCATCAAGGCCCCCTTCCTGGAGGAGGAGCTGGAGACACAACAGTGGGAACTGGCAGGGCTGGATGATATCGGAAGGAAGGCGGGTTCCCGTGAGCAAAGATCAGGGACCATCCTAGGGCCCCACTCCTCACACCCCTCCTTCTCTGTACCCTGTCCTTGCTCTGCCCCAGGTCGCTATCATCCAAAGTGAGATCATGATGCAGAGGGAGCTGGCTGTGCTGTATGACCTGGAGCCTGAGGAGAGCTTCATATCCTTTCTCCACGCTGGGGAGCCCCTGCATGAGGAGCAGAGGTGAGGCAGGCCGGCAGGAGTCAGGTGTGGGCTGCAGCTGCCAGCAGGCTCTGGGAGAAGGGCCCCCTGACGTGTGGCTCCAGGGGCTCACAGGTGGCCCTCTGTCCTGCAGCTACGCCCTGTCCTGCCAGCTGGAGCCCCCAGGCCAGGAGCCCGGGGGAAAGGGACTGTAGTTCTTCAGGTCGCACGTTTAAACTTACTGACCAGGGCCAGGTGAGTTTCTGGGCTGGCATGATCACCAAGGGGTGGGCAGCTGCTCAGCCTCAGGGAAGCTGCAGGCTGTGTTGGGTGTGGGGGTGTACTAAAGATGGGTGGGAATGGGACCCCAGGTTCACTGCCCACAAGTTGTGTCAGACTGAAGGGTGGTTCCCCTCCCCCTCTGGGACCCAGCCACCTCCTTTGTGAGTAGGTGATGCCCATGAGCTTTCCCATGACAGGGACACCCCAGGTACCGGTGACTGACAGGACCCTCCGCACAGGGACCAGAGGACAGAGGACAATGCGGACGGGGTGGAAGCAGGATAATGGGGGGAACCCGGGATAACCTGCCTCTTCTGTTCACCTGTGTGGCCCTGTAGCTGCTGTCATCGGGCCCGTGGCCCTGCTGGTATCCTGGCTGCATGTGGACAAGACCTTCCCCTTCGGGCAGGCGGCACCCTGCGCCCCAGGACCCTAGTGTGCTTCCTGCTCCCCTTCCTCCCCTGCTCATCCTGAGCCTCTGTTGGGATAGGTGCTGTGGCACCTAATCTGTCGGCAGACATGGGCAGCTCCCCACGCTGCGCTGCATCCTCAAGGACCAGTACGTAGCTGCAGCCAATGTGGCCACCTTCGTAATGTGTCAACCCCTCTGCTTGGGGCCTGCTGGACAGAGGCAAGCTCCCCCTCCATGTGGAGGATGTTCCCCTTTCTGCAGGTGGCCTCCCGCTCTGTTGATGCCACCTGCTGCCTGGGTGTTGTCGGCCACAGAGTTGTAGCCACAGGGTTCCAGGAAGAGGAGGAGGCTATCCTCACCGGGCCCAGCCTTTCTCGGGACGGGGACAGATACGGACACAGTACAGTGCTGCATGGAACCACCGCCACCTAGGTGCCCAGCGGAGGCATCTGAGGATGCAGGGGTGGCTGGCCACTGCAAGTTTCCAGTGCATGCTCCCAGGGGAGCCCCCTGGGCAACTTCCTCCCCTCATCCCTGAAAAATTGCCTAGCTAGGGATTAAACATGGCGGTGTGACAGGCAAGACAGAGACCTCCTCCTAAAACCACATCTGATACAAAAATATAATTAATATAACTCATTATGAAAGAGTACCAGGAAAGATGGCCACACCAGACTGAATACATCTGGAGAATAAGAGCAGCCCTCACGGAACAGAGTAATGTACCAAAGCTCTGATGCGGCGGGACGCAACCCTTCCCCCACCCCAGCCCATCAGCAGGAGGAAGAGACACAGACCAGGGATGGAGTGGAGGCCTGGGACTGCTGGAGATCACCCTGGAGATCTGGTCTGGGAGCACGAACCTACATTGCATGGTGCTGTGGTGATTAGCGGGGTTGGAAAGCTAAGACAGGTGGAATATATGGAGAGATGGAGAGTCCAGCTGCTTGTGGAAAACAGGGATTCATATCCGGCTGATCTGGATGGGCAGTCTGAAAGATTTCCTTAAAGCGAGAGGGCTGCTAAAGTGGCAAGGATTGCACAGAGCTTCCTGCTCAGGACAAAGGACAGGTAGACAAAATTGTGCAGGTGCACTCTGCCCAGCAGGTTGGGAACTTAAACGATCTTCACTGCTACATCCTACTGGATGCAGCTCCAAGGCCCCCCACTGTGACATGCAGCCTGCTGTGTCTTCCTCCCAGCTAGCCTGCACCTGTCTTGCAAACCAGCAGGCCAGTCAGAGGGAAGCCCCACCTACAGTATCTACAAACACAAAGCATAGAGGCTTCACACCTGTGTGTTCGGCCACTGATTCTGGTAGTTGAGCAAGGCACAGCAGCCAGGAAAGTGGAACCTGCCCTTTCCTCCCCCCAGGCACCAGCACCACTCCCCTTTGATGCTCGACATCACTCCAGCAGATGAGCAGCTGCAGGGCATTAGAGGACGCCACATACTAATATGAAATGTCAAAGGAACCTGGAACAAAGCCAAATGTCAATGCCAGAGAAAGGATCAAGTGACACTGAATTAATAAGTCTTCCTGAAAGAGATTACAAAATAAAAATCATAAACATGCTCATGTAGGTACAGAAAAATATTCAAGAACTCAGGAACAAATTTAGGACAGAGATCCAATTGCTGAACATAACATCAGAAGGTATTAAAATCAGGTTACCTACAGTGGAAGAGATGATAAATGAAATAGGAGTTAGGGAAGAGGAATACAAAGAAGGTGAGGAACAGAGAGGAAAATGGATCTCTAGGAATGAAAGAATACTGAGAGAAATATGGGACCAATCCAAACACAACAATATTCGTGTTATAGGGGTACCAGAAGAGGAAGGAGAGAGAATAAGGGACAGAAAGTGTCTTTGAAGAAGTAATTGCTGAAAACATCCTCAATATGGAGAGGATGGTTTCTCAGGCAATGGTAGTTCACAGATCTCCCAACACAAGGGACCCAAAGAGGACAACACCAAGACATATAATAATTAAAATGGCAAAGACTAAGGATAAAGACAGAATATTAAAAGCAGCCAGAGAGAGAAATTGGATCACATACAAAGGAAAAACCAAAGGCTACCATCAGACTTCTCAGCAGAAGGGCCTCGAACCAAGAATACATTAACTGCCAAGATTATCATTTAAATTTGAAGGCAGGATTAAACACTTTCCAGATAAGCAGAAGCTGAGAGAATTTACCTCTCACAAAACATCTGTACAGTATATTATGGAGGGATTGCTATAGATGGAAGTGTTCCCAAGATTAAATAACTGTCACCAGAGGTAATAAAAAGAGACAGACAAAGAGTTCAGAATATAATACCTAATATATAAAGAATGGAGAAGAGGAAAAAAAACCCTTTAGATTCTGTTGGGAATAGCATACTAAGTGAGTTAAGTTAGACTCTTAGTTAATAAGGAAGTTATTACCCTTGAACCTTTGGTAACCACACATCTAAAGACTGCAATGGCAATAAGTACATACATACCAATAAATCAACCTTAATGTAAATGGTCTGAATGCACCAATCAAAAGACATGGGAGTCACTGAATGGATAAAAAAACAAGACCCAATTATATGCTGCCTACAAGAGATTCACTTCAAACCCAAAGACATACACAGACTAAAAGTTAAGGGATGGAAAAAGATATTTCACGCAACTAATAGGGAGAAAAAAAGGAGGTGTTGCAGTACTTGTATCAAACAAAATAGATTTTAAAGCAAAGAAAGTCACAAGAGACAAAGACGGACATTACATAATGATAAAGGGGTCAATCCAACAAGAGGATATAACCATTATGAATATCTATGCACCCAACACAGGAGAACCTACATATATGTGAAACAAATACTAACAGAATTAAAAGGGGAAATAGAATGCAATGCATTCATTCTAGTAGATGTCAACACTCCACCCACTCGAAAAGGACAGATCAACCAGACAGAAAATAAGGACACAGAGGCACTGAACAACACATTAGAACAGATGGACCTACAGACACCTACAGAACTCTCTACCCTAAAGCAGCAGGACACACATTCTTTTCAACTGCACATGGAACATTTTCAAGAATAGATCATACACTAGGCCACAAAAAGAACCTCAGTAAATTTAAAAAGATGGAAATTGTACCAACCAGCTTCTCAGACCACAAAGCTATGAAACTAGAAATAAAATACACAAGGAAAATGAAAAAGCCTATCATCACATGGAGACTTAATAACATGCTCCTAAATAACCAAGGGATCAAACACCAAATAAAAAGAGAGATCAAGCAATATAGGGAGACAAATGACAACAATAATTCAACACTGCAATATTTGTGGGACGCAGCGAAGGCGATGCTAACAGGGAAGTATACTGCAATACAGGCCTACCTTAGGAAAGAACAATTCCATATGAACAGTCTAAACCCATATTAATGAAACTAAAAAAAGAGAAAAAGAAAAACAAATGAGGCCCAAAGTCAGCAGAAGGAGGGACATAATAAAAATTGGAGCAGAAGTAAATGAAACGGACAAGAATAAAATAATAGAATCAGTGAAAGCAGGAGCTGGTTCTTTGAGAAAATGAACAAAATAGATAAGCCCCTAGTCAGACTTATCAGAAAAAGGAGTATACACACATAAATAGAATCAAAAATAAGAACGGAAAAATCACTACAGACAACACAGAGATACAAATCATTCTTATAAAATACTATGAAAAATTATATCATACAAATCCAAACATTTGCAACCACATGGATGGAGCTAGAGGGTATTATGGGCAGTGAAATAAGCCAGGCGGAGAAAGACAGTGTGAAATGATTTCACTCATCTGTGGAATATAAAAACAAAGCTAAAACTGAAGGACCAAAACAGCAGCAGACTCACAGAACCCAAGAATGGACTAACAGTTACCAAAGGGAAAGGGAGTGGGGAGGATGGGTGGGAGGGGAGGATGGGTGGGAAGGGATAAGGGGGAAAAGGGCATTATGATTAGCAAAGATAATGTAGCGGGTTGGAAGGTGGGTACATGGGAAAGGCAGTATAACACAGAGAAGACAAGTAATGATTCTATGGCATCTTACTACGCGGATTGACAGTGACTGTCATGGGGTATGTGGTGGGGACTTGGTGACAGGGGGAGTCTAGTAACCATGTTGTTCAAATAATTGTACATTAACGACACCAAAATAAAAATAATAAACTTAAAAAAATGAAGACAGTCTATTACTTTACCACTTTCCCAAATGCTAACTAATACCTTAGAACACTTTCAATTCTCCTAACCTTCCTGACTTTTATTACTGTTATCAGGCATTTTAATTCTACATAGTTTAATCTCCACAAGAGTTCATTCTAGAACTCATAGATGAAAATTCACCTCTGTTCATAAATTGCCTGGTCGTTTCTTCTTCATTTATCCCTGCATTGTCGGTTTTCAACTTGGGATTACTTTCCTTTGAACTTGAGAACTCCCTCTAGTAGTTCTTCTAATTCAAGGCTGCCAACTATGAAGTGTCTCACTTTAACTTTTCCTTAGAACATCTTTGTGGTTGATACTGCTGATGGGTGTAGAATTCTGGTTTGACATGAAAATTTCTTTTAGCATTTTAAAAATGGTGCTGTGTTGATATCTATTTGCCGTGTGTATATATGTTTAGACATCACCTATCAGCCTTTTTCTTGCTTATTTTGCCTCTGATTTCCCTACAGTCTGTATGTAATTCTGGTTTTTCGATCATACTGTAACCCCCTATGGTTTAGAGCGTAAATATTGTGCTTAGGGAATGTAAACTGCATCTGTGGATTGCTGTCCTTCATCAGTGGGGAGTGTGCTGTGTATTTTCACTTGTGGTATCAATTCCTTACCCCTCATTCCCTCTGCTCCTCTTTCAATCATATCCCACTTCTCCTTCCACTCTGTCCTGACACTGCACTTTTGTTGAGATACTTGTTCTTCAACTGTCTTGCCATTCAGGAATCCAGCCTTTGCTGGAATCAATCACTTCTTAATTTAATTTCTTAACTTAAGTACTAACATAAACACAAAGCATAGCCTTAATTTGGAACACAGCAGAGCTCTTTCATTCAAAATGAGGAGAAAAAAATTTTCCTTCTCATTCAGAGAAACACAGAGAGAAGAAAATGACAGCCTGGATCATATTAAGATATATTATGAGCTGGCTTTTATCAAAATTCACCAGTGAGATAGAGCAGTGGAAAGCCTGGGTGGGAGAGACTCAGATTACCTGCATCTGGTAAAGGACATCAAGCCAAATTATGTAAATATACCATCCAATAATACAAAGTGCTGAAAGCCCACTAGAAAAATACGGCCAAAGGTAGAAAAGACATTAGATAAAAGAGGATAAGCAAATAACTAAAGTTTTTTTTAAAAGCTTTACCCTGTTTAATTTCAGGGAAACGCTAATAAAACTTGCAATCTGCTGTTTTAGGACAGAAATCAGATGAGATGAATTAAAAAATACCAGGAATACATTCTCCCCAGGTTCTAGAACAATCAGATCATTCATGTAGGGCTAGTGAGAATTTAAATTGGTAGAACCTCTTTGGAAAACAGCCAGGATCTACTAAGGCTGTATACACACCTACAGTGGTCCCTGCATACAAATATCCCCAATATTGTGCACCTGTTTGGTCCCAACAACCTGAGTCAAAATGACTGTTGGAGAAACTAACCAAATGCTCATGCATAGGGAATGGTTATACACAGTGCTCTCTGCACCCCATGGAACCCAACACAGCAATCAGGATTTACAAATAATTACTGACAGAGGAAGAATCTCCCACATCAATTGTTGAGACACAGACAGATGCAGACATAGCCCAAGGATGTACAAGGATTCCGATTTTTCTACATCCTTGCCAACACTTCTTTTTATAATAGCCATTCTAAATGAGGAGTAATTATATTTTGATTTTGATTTACATTTCTCTGATTATTAGCAATGTTGAACACCTCTTCATGTGAATCTTTCCCATTTCTCTGTCTTTAAAGAACTATCTATGCAAGTTCCAATTCTTTTCCCTCCTGAGTTGTAGAAATTACCTACATATTCTGAATATTAACCCCTTATCAGATACACGATTTTCAAGAATTTCCCCCAATCTGTAGGTTGCCTTTCCATTTGATTAATTCTTTTGCAGTACAGAGCTTTTAAGTTTTATGCAGCCCCTCTTGTTTGTATATGTTTGTGACTTGCGCTTTGGGGCATCTGACCTACAGTGATCAGCTGATGCAATGTTGTCCCCATAAATACCACAATGATTATTTTACAAAAATATTTTTTAAAAACCTAAGATTCATATGGAACAACAAAGAGCTAACCAATCTTGAGAAAGAACAAAATGGCAGGAATCACACTTCCTGACTGCAAACTATATTACAAGTAACGGTAATTAAATCAGTATGGTACTGGCATAATGATGCGCATGTAACTCAATGGATCAGAAGAGAGAGAGTCCAGAAATAAACATATACAATCAACTACTAAGGAACCAAGTGTAAATAGGAATGGGGAAAGGATAGGATCTTTGACAAATTATGCCTGGAAAACTGGATAAACCCGTTAAAGAGCTCTCCTGCTAGCTTATGCTCTCCTCTCCCTCTCTCTGCCACCCCCGCCTCTCTCTCTCTCTCTCTCTCTCTCACACACACACACACACACAAAATCACAAAATACCAGTGATATTTTGCTATAACCTGGATGGATTAAACCCTGCATTTTCAGATACCCTCAAGTTTTAAGTGGAGCTGTTCCAGGAGGCAAGTAGAGGGCAAAAGAAAATACGATACGGAAACCTCAAGCTGGTCAGTGGAACTGGAAGCTGGGTCACCTCAGGGCTGTGCAGGCCTGGCAGGTGAAGTTAAGAGAGCTGTGCCTGGGTCCTGGCCAGGACTAGGGACAGACATCCCTGTCCCTGTATCCAGAAGCCCCAGCCCATCCCAGCTGTGATCAGGAGGGCAGCCACACACCCTCCCAGAAGCCAGGCAGGAGAGAGGGAAGAGCCTAGACTGAAGTCCATCTCTCCCACGGAGCATCGGGGGAGCCGTAAGACAAGCAGTAACTACACAGCAGTGGGGCTGGGCCAAGTCCCCACCCAATTCAGGGAGAGGGAAAAATGGGTTTGCTTTGTTATTACGCTCTGTGGTTTACATGCAGGTTATTTAGCAAACCAGGAAGAGAATTACAACAGCATTTTCTTTCCTTCTTTTAAAGCCTCTGAAAACAACTTGTCAGACAGGCCACATGATGGGGCCCAGAGGTGTGCTGGCAGGCACAGGTGCAGGTGAAGGTGGTTACTGCCCGAGCCCCCTCTGCAGCAGTCACACAGGATTCCTCCAGGCTCTGGCCCTGCCCCTGCTGTTCCTTTTCAATCTGACCCACCTTCTGGCCTCAGAGGATGAGCCACCCCCTCCCTGGACCAGTCCTCAGCTACCCAGCTCCACAGCAATGCCAGCTCCCTCTGCCTCCTCGCCTGCTTCTCAGCTCAGGTGCAGGATGGAGCTAAACACCTTCTGCGCTGTTGTTGCAGTGGTGAGGATGATTCCAGGGAAGCGAGAATTCAGGGCAGATGGCAGTACGTGCAGAACACAGCAGAGTAATAGGAGGGCATTTTCGTGCAGCGCGCTCCTTGGTCTAAAACACGGATTCCTCACAGCAAAGCCATCATGCCTGTCGCAGCCCTTACATGTGGCATAGCATTCATACAACAGATAGAACAATAGTACCAGTGCAAATAGGCCAGACATTTGGAGATGCCAGTGTGGGTTTGGGGCAGATTTACAGTGATAACTCACATGACCTATAAACTCCTTTTAAGCATTTTATATTGGTTCAGTTTGTCAATGTTATCTCATGACAAGAGTTTCTCCCAGAGTGATGCAACTCCGTGTGCAGGCTGCCATTCAACCTTGCCAGGCTGCAAACACAGTGGTGGCCTTGGCAAACACAGAGCTTCACCCTTTGGGACATCTGGTGTGTTTTGACTGACAGGTACATTTTTCTTGGTCTGACGTTCTATTGAGGTATTAGTAAAATGTTCGATTTCTCTCAAGGCATAACAGACTTATTCACTGCTTCTGGCACCCTCAGAAGCAGCTGTGTTCCTGGAACCACTGAATCGGTTAGGAAAAAACACAGTTGTGATAATGTGGGGAAGAAAGGAATAGTGCCCTAGCAACCTCTCCCAAACCCCCTTTCCCAGATCCCCTGGAGAAGCAGAGGAATCTACCCTCCCTTGCCCGCCTCATGTTGAGTGTGAGCACCCATTCTTGAAGGCATGTAAGCCAGCCCCTCGTGCCTTTACCTCCCATTTTAGGCAGCCAATGTTTCCACAGCCCACTCCAATTTTCTATTAAACCATTGCTCTGAGAGTGACATGCAACACTGTACATCCGTCTGATGGGATGTTTCTTGGCCTTCCGTGGAACACCATGGTCTGTAAAGGGTGTCCGCTGGTCAGAGATGTAACTTGGTTGTCCTAACTGGTACAGAGTCTTCAGTTCCAAACCTTAAATGGTATCTTCAGCATTTGCATCTACCACTGGGTATGCAAAGCGGAGTCCAGAAGAAGTGTCTATTCTGCTAACGACCCACGTACAGCCTCCAAGAGGTACTAGTGTTGATCCAATGTAACCCACTGGCCAGCTATGTGGAGGGCGTGGCCACTGGAGAACTTTCCCCACAGCCAAATGCAGTCTCTGTTCTTTAGCTGACAGTCAGAACAGGATTTGCTGGCATTCTGTGCCTCACAGGGTGCAAGAGGAGCACATGTGTAGACTCAGCCTGTGTGTGCGCTGCTGCAGTTTCCCATGGACCCCGGCAGCCATGTCCAAGGGCAGCACCAGCAGGCCCACCTGGTGGCTTGAATCACCTCCCATTCCTCGACAGGCTTCTTCTGATGCAAACCAACATGGCCTGCATTAACGTGCCCCTCACATTCCCAGGGCAATCAAAATCCATAAGGCTGTCGCCCACACGGGCATTCTTTTCATAGTCCAGTTTCCCATTTCCCATCTTCCTGACCACACAGCCAGGCCAGTGGCCGCAGTCCCAGGTCATAAGAACCCCAGCACGAGGGGCTTTCCTCACTGCTCCATTCTGCCGTCACTGCCCAGAAAAGGGCATGGAATTCAGCCCACTGAAATCATTTGTTTCTCCTTCCTCCAGGCCAGCCTTGCCATCCTCTGGTATTACTGCAGCAGCTCCCCAACCAGGATACTGTCCATGCCTCCTGGAACTGCCAACTGTAACCAAGCAGCTCTTTGTCGTTAGCTGAGAGCTGTTCCTAGGACACTGTCCATGCAGCTCCCCAGGGGCTCCAGCATCGGTCCCAGAGGAAATGAGGGTGCCTGCTCACGGATTCGTGTAGGCCTCCTTGCATCCCCCCAGCAGCCTGCCCCTGTATGAACCATATCCATTTGATTAGGGGACTCTTCGGGGTTCTGCCTTCCCTATTACGGTGTTTCTCTGACATCACCCAACACATTATGGGTATCTCAGGTTTCAAAATTATTTTATGTACTTCGGTCACTGAGGCAGTCTTGATTAATTCCCAACAGTATGTTAATAATTGTCTTTCAAGAGGTGTGTACCAGGCAGCAGCATGGGGGAATTTTCTGGTCCAAAATCCCAAGGGTCACAGCTGGGAGGTGCTCATTTTCTTTTTTTTGCCACAAGCTCCAGTCTGCATGGGTGTGGGGGACAGACACTTCCAAAATCATGTCTGAGTGGGGGTCACAATGGCCAGATGCTGTCAAGCGCACAGCTGCCGTGTGTAATTCTGATGTGGCCCGCTTCTGTTCAGGACCCCACTCAGATGCAGCTTTCTTTCATGCAGTCTTACAGACAGGAGCTACAAATGGTTCCTGGTGTGGAATATGAGTCCTCCAAAATCCAAATAAACCAAAAAAGTGCTGGGCTTCTTGTTTGGACCTGGTGGGAGAGTGACAGCAGTTTACTGATAGTCACACTTGTGGAATACCCCGGGTGGTTTCTGCCCGCATTATTCCTACAAATTTCACTGAACAGGACCTTGGACCTTCACTAGATTTATTAACCAGCCCTGGTTGGTCACATATGTCCTTGTTGCATTCAAATCATTCCTGGCCAGCTCCTCTGTTTCTGGTATTAATAATGTCACCAACATCGTGTATTATTACACTCGAGCATTGCACTGAGTCCAAATCCTTCCTGACCACATAGTGACAATAAGCCGGGGAGCTCAGATCCCCGCCTAGCCCAGCAGATGCAAAGTGGGGTCCTTCCCACCTGAAGGCAAACTGGGCTTGGCTCTTTTCAGGAATTGAGACAGAGAAGAGAGCATTTGCAAGGTCCATCCAGAAGTACCAGCCTCCTTCAACCTGCTATACGTTCTATATGGCTGATATCATGCCTGGAACTGCTGGGACTATGGGTAGTACCCACATTACCTAAGCTTGAAGAGTCTCTATGTCCCATCCACCTTTGCACAGGCCACACAGGACTACTGTACAGCAAATCTGTGGACACCAGCACTCCAGCTTCCAGCATGTCACTCCTAAGAACGGTGATATGTTTGTCAAGTTATCTGCCTCTGTGGGTTCGCACAGTTCCAGCCATTCCCCATTTAGAATGTCCAACTAAACAGGCCTGAGGACGGGCTTACATACCTTCTGTTTTACTGTATTAGGCAGGGGAAGCCAACCCCAGTCACACATAATATCCACCCCAATAATATTTTCACGTAAAAGGGATGCAGCCACCTCAAGCAACACCTGCTCAAACACCCAATTTTCATCCAAACTTCCACCTCAATACCATCAGCCACTGCATCTCCATATACTCCCAATCTAACCTTAGCCCCTGCTAAGACTTCACCAAGAGGTTTTGGATTTACAGTGCATTGGGCTCCTGAACCAAGGACTCCCAGGGCCATTTTACTCCTCCCCCTGGCCACTTTTCTCACACATACCCGAATGGTCTCAGGGACAGGCTGCGGTGTGGCTTCGGGACGAGCTCTGTTACACATAGAATCCTGTTGGCTCCACAGAGTGGAAGCTCTCTCCGACAGAGAGACATACTCATCTCCCTGATGTTGCTGAGGACTTCACTGTATAGTCATGTTTGACTCTATCATTGGCTGATTCAACCTCCGGCCTCTGCCATCAGATGGGGTCCAAAACTCTCTCATTAACATGACAAGACACCCACTTCTCCTTTAAGGCTCTGCAGTGTTTTCAGGAATTGTGTAAGAGGAAGAAATATACCCAGCAATTATATATTTGGGTTACTGAATGTCCAAGTATGTATGTTGTATAGTTCACTATATCACAAAATTCAAAATAATGTTCATTACTTGTGCTATGCTCACTGCTGTGCCAGGCCCTGGGAGTACAATCACGCAAGACCAGTCTTCAGCATGCAAGGAAGACCAAAGTTAACAAAGTGAGAAAAAAGATAAACAAACAAGAAAAGATCCAATTGTAACCAGTTTCATTAAGTCACTAAACAGGGCACTGAGGTAGCAGTTCCTGATGGGAAGGAGGACCAGGCAAAAGGAAGTCATTTCCAGGAGGTCACATATAGGCTGGGACCAGAAAGGGGAATTTCAACAATACAATAAAAAGGTCATGCGTCATGATCAAGTAGGATTTACTCTGGGGATGCAAGGATAGTTCAATATCCACAACTAATGAATTTGACACATCACAGTAACAAAATGAAGGATGAAAATATGATCACCTCAACAGATGCAGAAAAACTTTTGACAAAATTCAACATCCATTTATGATAAAAATTTGAAACAAAGTGGGTATAAAGAGAACACACCTAAACATAAAAACAGACATATATGACAAACCCAGAGCTATCATACTCGACAGTGCAAAATTGAAGGCTTTTCTCTGAGAACAGGAACAAGTCAAGGATGCCCTCTCTTGCCACTTTTGTTCAGCATTATACTCAAAGTCCTACCCATAGCAATTAGCCAAGAAAAATAAAAGATATCCAAATTGGAAAGGAAGTAGTAAATCTGTCACTGTCTGCAGATGGCTTCATGCTATATGTAGAAAACTCCAAAGCATTCATCAAAAATCTATTAGAAGTAATAGATGAATTCAATCAAGGTGCAGGATACAAAATCAATATTCAAAAGTCTGTTGTGTTTCTATACACTAAGAATGAATGCAAGAAAAAGAAATTATAAAATCATTCCTACTTACAAATGCAGCAGAAAGAATAAAATACCTAGGAATCTATTTAACCACAGAAGTAAAATAACTATATGCTCAAAACCATAAAGCACCGATGAAAGAAACAGAAGTACAAAAATAAGTGGAAAGATAAACCATGCTCATGGATTGGAAGAATTAGTATTGTGAAAACGTCCACACTATAGAAAACAAACTACAGATTCAATGCAATCTCTGTCAAAGTACTCATACCACAAGAAGATATTACAATGCTATGAGCTACATTACCTATGCTATATTTCCATTCTTGTGACTAAATTATTTTATAATTTGAAGAATGTACCAAGTTATCCCCTTCACCAACAAAAAGAGAATATAAAGAAGGTAATAATCCTGAAGAAAAAAAATCCCTAAACATTATGGTACTGGCACAAAAACAGATCCTTACATCAATGGAACAAAATATAGAGCACAGAATTAAATTCACACTTACATGGTCAGTTAGTCTACGACAAAGGAGGTAAGAATATATAATGGTTTTGAAAAAGTCTCTTCAATAAATGGTGTGGTTATGTTGGACAGCTACATAAAAGGAGGACCACTTTCCTAAAACACATCCAAAAAGAAACTCAAAATGAATTTAAGACTTAAATGTAACACCTGATCCCACAAAACTCCAAGAAGAATATAGGGGAAGCAAACTCTTTGACTCTGCTCTCAGCAACATTTTTTTTTAATCTCTCTCCCGAGTCGATGACAATAAAAGCTAAAATAAACAAATGGGACTACATCCAACTAAAATGCTCTGTACTGTGAAGGACACCATCAACCATACAGAAGAATAATGTACTGGATGGTAGAAGATGTTCGCCCATGAAATATTCAATTTGGGGTTAACATACAAAACATATAAAGTACTCCTCCAACTACTATTGAAAAGACAATCCAATTAAAAAAATGGGCAGAGGACCTAAACAGGCATTTTTCCAAGGAAGAAATATAGATGGCCAACTGACACATGGAAAAAATCTCAGTATCACTAACCGTTCGGGAAATGCAAATCAAAACCACAATGAGATCTCAATTCAAATCTGTTAGAATGGAAGCTCAAATTGGAGACAAAAAGTAACTAGACAGGGATGTGAAGAAAAAGAAGCCCCTGATTGTTGGGAATGGGAATTGGCATATCCAATGTGAAGAACACTATGGAGGCTCCTCAAACAATTCAAAATAAAACTCCCATATATCCCAGCAATTTGGCTTTATGTATCTATCCCAAGAAAGTGAAAACACTAATTTGAAAAGACATATGCATCTCTATGTTCACTGCAGCATTATTTACAACAGACAAGATACAGAAGCAGCCTAAATGTCCGTAGATACATGAATGGATAAACAGTGAAACACACACACACACAAATACACACACACACAGTGGCACATCACTCAGCTTTAAGAACGAAAAAAAAATCCTGCCATCTGGGACAACATCAACAATATCAAGTCTCCTTCAGAGCACTTGCCCTTGACATGAGGTGCTGTGCACTGTTCTTGCGCTCTGTGATCTTCCTCCCCATAAAACACAACTCCAAGTAATTACAAGAAAATGTCACGTTAAATGCGACTGGGGAAAACTCTACAATATTAATGGCAAAGAATCTTGAAAATGGAAAAGATCATCCAAAGCAAAGAATGTCTCAGAAACAAACAACAACAAAACGCTAAGGAGACGAGATCACTGGATATAATGAGGTATCCTGAACTGGATCTTCGAGAAAGGGTCCAACTATGGAAATCTGAGGGAGAGAATGGATGGTGGATGGTGACAGTACACCATCACTGCTTGTAACTGTAACAACGAACTATAATGACGGTAGTAAGAGGGGAAGTGATCTGAGCAAACTGCAAAACCCAACTGTGTAACTCAAATTTTCTGTAAATCTAAAACTATCTTAAAATAAAAACATACTAAAACACTTTTTATAGCTTAACACTTATTATCATCAAACTATCTGCTAGAAATTACTATTAATTTTGATTGTCAACTAGTTCTACTGCTTTGTTTTTTAAAGATACTTTTTATGTCACAGAGAAATATTTAACCCCGGAAGATACATAATTTCCAAACTATGTTACAGTTTTCACGTTTAATGGAGAATGCATGTACATATTTACTTATTATACATAATTTTATTTGGCAGGGTCTTTTTTAAGTCATTGTTTCACTGGTATGGCTGTGCCCTGGGGTCCCTCTGAAAAAATGTCTTCATAAATATATGTAGAGATTCAGGTACTATGGTGTGTATTTCACTTCATGGCTGAACATATTCAAAAGACTGCTTATAAGAACATAAAATAAAATGGTCTAGTGTGAAGGCTCACAAACTCCAAGAATACTTCTATATTTCAGCAGTATTGAAACAAAATCGAGTGTCTGTAACTCAAATACTCAGATTACAATAACGAGAACAGAATGTGTGACCATGAAGAGATTCTATGTTTCATCTCGATATTTTCTAATCACAAAGTGTCTAAAATATATTCAAACATCAGCTCGTAGGTGAAAGTGAGCAAACAGTGAAAAAAAAAATCAAATTAGAACTGACAAACATTCCTGCAAATGATGGTAGGTGTTGGTACACTGTGTGCCAGACGTAAGTGATTCTTAAGCGATTACACAGAATCATTCAAAGCTACAACACTGGTATGCTCCACAATTTGATAAAACTTACATGGTGATGTAATTCTTTATAGCTAATGATGTAGGTCAACATGAAAAGCGATCTGCCGCTTTATGCTTACAATGCAAAAGGAATATATAACATGCCTAAGAAATAGGGTTAGATCTCAAGTAAAACCGAGAACATAAAACCCTAAGGGGTTTCCTACAATTTTGACTGCGTAAGAGAAGTAACCCCATGTGAATACGTCAGAGGACAAGCTATGTCTAAGGTAAAAACACTGCCATCACCACAGCAGCACAGCCCCCGAACAGCCCCAGAGGCTCGTCTAGCAGAGACGCACACCATCACCCCTCTCGGTCTACAATCACAGGCAATGCAAAAATAGGAAAGGAACATGGCATAGAGAAGACAACTGGCAAGCAGTGATCAGAAAGAATAATTTTTCCACTAGCCTCTGGGGATATCCTGCCAAGTGTTTCTATGCAGTTTTAGAAAGATTTTGCTTGAAATGTGGTTGGGACCACTCTGAACCACAGAGGTAGTTAAGGTAATAAACTAGGACAGGAGAGCAAAGAGCACCAATGGTGTGTCTCCTATGTATCAGGCCAAGGTGCAGGGTCTTTATTTCTACTACATCACTTCATCTCGACATGACTGATGTGACTTACTCAACAACTTCATACATGAGTAAAAAATTACTTCAGAATCACTTCCCTGAACATAAATGGAAGGATATAAATATTCTTAGAATTCCTGCCATCTTCACTCAAGTCTTTAGGCTCAGCACCTTTTTCATACGAACAGAAATAAACAGAGCACTAAAAGCTACTATTCCATTTCAAATACACCTCACTCACCTCTAAATGCCTAAATTCAGTGAAGCACCACCTCCACCTTGACAGCAGAGAGGGGAGCAGTTTCCCAGCAAGCTAACTGGCTGCCACCTCAGCAAGTCCAAGGGCCACTAAACGACACCAGCAACTGGTGTCCCCAAAAGGTGGCTCCCTTACCTGTGACTATCCATACTCTCTGGAGATGGGCAACCAGGCAGGGCCACGGGGGTGACATCAGCGCACAGGCACAAAGACCTATTGGGCCTGCACCTGCCTCGGCCCCCTCAGGCCAGCCAGGGTGCTCCCTGTGTGGGGCCCCACATCTAGCACCTGGTCAGCCTCTCTCTCTGTGAAGGGGGTCCCCTCACCTTGGAGCCTGGGTAACAGTAGTCAATCACCTCCTCTGCCAGGCCTAATGGATTTCACCACTCCTTACCACCGTGGCCTGCACCTTGCCTTGATTTCCCTCTTGCCTTCCCACTAAGTAAGAGTCGCCACAGAGCTCTGGACTTTTAGTGGGACCTTACCAGTGTGCTCCTACTTTACGCCTTTTGGGAGTTTTAACCTAGACTCTAGTTTTCTCTGCACAAGCTTTAGCAAGTACACTCGGGATCATTCCTTGAGAGCCCCCTGCCGGTCCGAAAAGTGCAGGGATCCTGTGACCTCTCGCTGCCAGAGCCTTGGTCGGAGTCACAAGCCTGTTTCGCTTCCCTGGGGCTGCAGGTAAGGAAATGCCATAGCCCTAGGATGGCTGTCTCTAAGGAAGGGAGATCAATAGAATAGAGCCATTTACTAGTTGGACTCAGACTTCAGCTTGACTATTTCACAAACTTCATTTACATTATACAGGAGAAAGTGGCTTAGTCCTAAGAGGACTGCTTTGAATGAGGGGCAGGGAAACTTTCTCCAAAGCCAGAGATAAAATTCACAGGCTGCCACAGACATTTATGGGGGGGGGGGGCGGTCTATCCTCTTCAAACACCAGTTTCTGCCACTGCCTGGGAATCATCATGCTAGTCAACCACTGTAAGAAATCTGATCTGTGAAAAAAGACTTCAGGAGTCATCTGCGACTCTCACATAGACAGCAGCCTAGCCTAGCTCACTGGATCGATGAGTCAGAGCCAAGATCCAAGGACCACTATCTACCAGTGCAGTCTGCCCTCGCAGTCTGCAGATTAGGACAGGAAAGTAGGAGATCAGCTCAGCCACTCCCCAACATTCCCATCCATCCAGAGGCGGGGGATCAAGGAGCAGCAGACACCAGGAAACCTTTCACATGAGACTTAAGACTGGTAGCCGACAATAATTGTCTTTTAGGTGGCTAACGGGTGCCCAGATACATTTTTCTGAGAGAAAAAGAACAGCATTTAGACAAGAATAAAAGTGAAGAATACATCTCCTACCTTGTGGTGGTCGGCATCGGGTTCTGTAAAATTGATGAAGTTAGAAGAGAGTCAGGAATGCCCCCTGCCTCACTCAGAGGCAGGGCACCCTGAAATAGCAGGCTGGAAGTCAGAGAGAGACAGAAAGAAAGACACTCCTCATGGATACCCAGTCGGGCTGTCGGGGTCTGATTCCAGGCACGCGGACCTTTGTGAAGCCGCTGAAGTGTAGCCTGAGCCTAGGCTCTCTCATTTGCCCACAGCCTTCCTCAGTCCCTCGCATCCAAGGAGATGCCTCTGAAGGGGAATCCTGGCCTCAACTCAGGTGACTTTCCCGGCTCCCAAGGGAGATGGGGGATCCACTGAGGGAGACGCAGGGGAACCTGTCACTCGAGACTTTGAGATCGGCAGCCGGGCTAGTCCCATTTAAGTGGCTGACGAGTGCCCGATGTTGTGTGCCTTAGACGGCTTCCTTCTATAAGGACAGTGAAAGAAAAGGTACGCTTGGATGGTGATACTCACCTCCAAAGTTATCCCGGACGAGCTCCCAAAAATGATGCAGCTTCTCACACCACAAGGGTATGAAACTAGAAATACATTATGCAAATAAGATGAAAAAGCCTACCATCACATGGAGGCTTAACAACATGCTCCTAATAACCAATGGATCAATGTGCAAATAAAAACAGAGATCAAGCAATATATGGAGACAAATAACAACAATAATTCAACAACGCAAACTCTGTGGGACACAGACAAGCCGGTGCTAAGAGGGAGGTATATCGCAATACAGGCCTACCTGAGGAAAGAACAACAATCCCATATGAGCAGTCTAAACTCACAGTTAACAAATCTAGAAAAAGAAGAACAAATGAGGCCCAAAGTCAGCAGAAGGAGGAACATAAGAAAGATGAGAGCAGGAATAAATACAATCGAGAAGAATAAAACAATACAAAGAATCAATGAAAGCAGGAGCTGGTTCTTTGAGAAAATAAACAAAGTAGATAAACCCCTAGCCAAACTAATCAAGAAAAAAAGAGAGTCTGCACACAGAAAACAGAAGCAGAAATGAAAAGAAAAAATCACTATGGACATCACAGAAATACAAAGAATTATTAGAGAATACTTTGAAAAATTATATGCTAACAAACTGGATAACCTAGAAGAAATGAACAACTTTCTAGAAAAATACAACCATCCAAGGCTATCCCAGAAAGAACAGAAAATCTGAAAAGACCAATTACTAGAAACAAAATTGAACTGGTAATCAAAAAACTACCTAAGAACAAAATCCCTGAACCAGATGGCTTCACCTCTGAATTTTATCAAACATTTAGTGAAGATCTAATTCCCATCCCCCTTAAACTTTTCCAAAAAGTAGAAGAGGAAGGAATACTTCCAAACTCATTCGATAATGCTGGCATCACCCTAATATACCACAAAAAAAGAAAATTAACGACCAATATCCCTGACGAACATACATGCAAAAATACTCAACAAAATATTAGCAAACAGAATTCAAAAATACATCAAAAAGGTCATTCATCATGAACAACTAGGATTTATTCAAGGGATGCAAGGATGGTACAGTATTAGAAAATCCATAAACATCACTCACCACATCAACAAAAAGGAGGACAAAAACCACATGATCATCTTCACAAATGCTGAAAAAACATTCAACAAAATTCAACATTCATTCATGATAAAAACTCTCAACAAAATGGGTATAGAGGGCAAGTACCTCAACATAATACAGGCCATTTATGACAAACCCACAGCCAACATCATACTTGACAGTGAGAAGCTGAAAGCATTTCCTCCAAGATCGGTAACAAGACAAGGTTGGCCACTCTCCCCACTTTTATTCAACACAGTTTGGGAGGTCCTAGCCACGGCAATCAGAGAACACAAAGAAATAAAAGGCATCCAGATGGGCAAGGAAGAAGTCAAACTCTTCCTGTTTACAGATGACATGATACTGTATATAAAAAACCCAAACGGATCCACTCCAAAACTACTAGAACTGATATCTGAATTCACCAAAGTTGCAGGAAACAATATTAATACACAGAAATCTGTTGCATTCCTGTACACTAACGATGAACTAGGAGAAAGAGAAATCAGGAAAACAATTCCATACACAATTGCATGACAAATAATAAACTACATAGGAATAAACCTAACCATGGAAGTGAAAGACCTGTACCCTGAAAACTACAAGACACTCTTGCAAGAAATTAAAGAGGACCCTAATAAATGGAAACTCATCCCATACTCTTGGGTAGGAAGAATTAATATTGTCATAATGGCCATCCTGCCTAAAATAATCTACAGATTCAATGAAATCACTTTCAAAATACCAACACCATTACTCAACAAACTGGAACAAATAGTTCAAAAATTCATATGGAACCACCAAAAGACCCAGACTAGCCAAAGCAATCCTGAGAAGGAAGAATAAAGCGGGGGATCTCCCTTCCCAACTTCAAGCTCTACTACAAACCACAGTAATCAAGACAATTTTGTACTGGCCCAGGAACAGACCCATAGACAGAATTGAGATTCCAGATATTAACTGAAGCATATACGGTCAATCTATATATGAGAAAGGAGCCATGGATACACAATGGGGAAATGACAGCCTCTTCAACAACTACTGTTGGCAAACTGGACACCTACATGTAAGAGAATGAAACTGGATTATTGTCTAACCCATATACAAAAAGTAAACTCAAATGGATTAAAGAAAGACCATAAAACTCTTAGAACAAAACATAGGAAAAAATCTCTTGGACATAAACAAGAGCAACTTTTTCATGAACATATCTCCCCAAGCAAGGGAAACAAAAGGAAAAATGAACAAGTGAGCCTGGGGAGAATGTAAATTAGTTCAACCATTGTGGAAAGCAGTATGGAGGTTCCTCAAAAAGCTCAAAATAGAAATACCATTTGAACCAGGAATTCCACTCCTAGGAATTTACCCTAGGAATGCAGCAGCCGAGTTTGAAAAAGACATATGCACCCCATTGTTTATTGCAGCACTATTTACAATAGCCAAGTGTCCATCCATAGATGAATGGACAAAGAAGATGTGGTACATATACACAATGCAATATTTTTCAGCCATAAGAAGAAAACAAATCCTACCATTTGCAACAACATAGATGGAACTAGAGGGTATTATGCTCAGTGAAATGAGCCAGGCAGACAAAGACAAGTACCAAATGATTTCACTCATCTGTGGAGTATAAGAACAAAGAAAAAGAAAACTGAAGGAGCAAAACAGCAGCACACTCACAGAACCCAAGAATGGGCTAACAGTTACCAAAGGGATGGGAACTGGGGAGGATTGGTGGGAAGGGAGGGATAGGGGGAAAAAAGGGGGCATTACTATTAACAGACATAATGTAGGGGGAATATGGGGAAGGCTGACAAGACAAGACAAGTAGTGATTCTATAGCATTTATTACGCTGATGGACACTGACTGTAATAGGGTATGTGGGGGGGGACTTGCTGATGGGGGGAGTCTAGTAAACATAATGTTGCTCATGTAATTGTAGATTAATCATACAAAAAATAATAATAGTAATAACTTAATAAAACCTTTAAAGAAAAAGATTATCATTTAAATTTGAAGGAGGGATTAAACAATTTCCAGATAAGCAAAAGCTGAGAGAATTTAGCTCCCACCAACCATCTCTACAGTGTATTTTGAAGGGACTGCTATAGAAGGAAGTGTTTCTAAGGTTAAACAGCTGTCACCAGAGGTAACAAAAAGGGATAAAGAGTAGAGAATATCATACTTAATATATAAAGAATGAGGAGGAAAAGAACAACAACCTTTAGATTGTGTTTGTAATAGCACACATAAGTGAGTTAAGTTAGATTCTTAGTAAGGAAGGTACCCTTGAACCTTTCGTAACCACGCATCTAAACCTGCAATGGCAATAAGTACATACCTATCGATAATCACCCTAAATGTAAATGGTCTGAATGCACCAATGAATAGACATAGAGTCACTGAATGGATAAAAGAACAAGACCCATCTGTAGGCTGCCTACAAGAGACTCACTTCAAACCCAAACACATACACAGACTAAAACTGAAGGGATGGAAAAAGATATTTCACGCAACTAATAGGGAGAAAAAAGCAGGTGTGGCAGTACTTGTCTTGGACAAAATAGACTTTAAAGCAAAGAAAGTCACAAGAGACAAAGACAGACATGATATAATGATAAAGGGGTCAACCTGACAACAGGATATAACCATTATAAATATCTATGCACCCAACACCCGAGTACCTACATATGTGAAACAAATACTAACAGAATTAAAAGGTGAAATAGACTGCAATGCATTCGTTTAGGAGACTTAAACACTTCTCTCACTCCAAAGAACAGATGAACCAGACAGAAAATAAGTAAGGAGACAGAGGCATTGAACAACACGTTAGAACAGATGGACCTTACAGACATCTACAGAACTCTCCACTCAAAAGCAGCAGGATACACATTCTTCTCAAGTGCACATGGAACATTTTCAAGAACAGATCATATACTAGGGCACAAAAAGAGCCTCAGTAAATTCAAAAACATTGAAATTGTACCAACCAGCTTCTCAGACCACAAGGCTATGGAACTAGAAAGAAATTACACAAAGATGACAAAAAAGTCTACAATCACATGGAGGCTTAACAACATTCTAATAAATAACCAATAGATCAATGATCAAATAAAAAGAGATCAAGCAATATATGGAAACAAATGACAACAATAATTCGACAACGCAAAATCTGTGGGACGCAGTAAAGGCGGTGCTAAGAGGGAAGTATATTGCAATACGGGCCCTACCTCAGGAAAGAACAACAATCCCATATGAACAGTCTAACCTCACAATTATCTAAACTACAAAAAGAAGAACAAATGAGGCCCAAAGTCAGCAGAAAGAGGGACATAATAAAGATTAGAGCAGAAATAAATAAAATCGAGAAGAATAAAACAATAGAGAGAATCAATGAAAGCAGGAGCTGGTTCTTCGAGAAAATAAACAAAAGAGATAAACCCCTATCCAGAGAGTCTACACACATAAACAGAATCAGAAATTAGAAAGGAAAAATCACTACTGACACCACAGAAATATGAAGATTTATTGGAGAATACTATGAAAAATTATATGGTAACAAACTGGACAACCTAGAAGAAATGGTCAACTTTTTAGAAAAATACAACCTTCCAAGGCTGACCCAGGAAGAAGCAGAACATCTGAACAGACCAATGACCAGCAAGGAAATTGAAACGGTAACCCCAAATCAAAAGTACGACAGGTGGCTCACGAAACAAATTGTTCATTCTGAAGCTGCTGCCTCCGGCGGCCTCTCCCCCGCCGCCGCGCCACGGGTCCCACCCGCCCGTCAGCTCGCACGGCCCTCGAGGCCGCCGCCGAAACACGGCACACGCGACAGGACGCCCGCCGGCCTCCCCGTGTGCGCGGCCCGGCCCGGCCCCTCCGCCTGCGGCCTCGGCCGGACCCCGCGAGGACCGCACCCGCGTCGGCCGCCCGCCGAGCCACTCGCACAGCCGACTTCCTCACGGGTCCGCCGCGCTCGCAGGGGGAGGCAGGGGTCCCCACGCCCCGTCCGGGCCGCGCCGAGCCCCGCGGCCACTTACCTTCCGGCCCGTAGAGTTGTCGCTGTCGTCTTCACCCCTGAAGCGGGGCCCGCTCTGGACGCTCCGCTGCAGGTCCGCGGCGAAAACCGCCTCCCGGCCAGCTCTCCACGCCCTTGGCGAGACGGTCGGCGGGGGACAGGCGGCCCCACGCGCGGCGGCGGACGAGCTGCTCCTGCGCCTCTGCCCCGCGGCGGCGGCGGCGGCGGCGGGGGCCAGGTCGCGCCGCCCGACGGCGCCAGGCTGGAGGTGGCGGAACTGGACGGGACGGCGGGCAGGATGCGCCAGGACAGGGACCGCAGACCTCAGCACGGACACAGCCGCGGGAGCAGCTACTCCAGACGACGCTCGCGACGCTACTGACTCCTGAATACGGCGGGGGCGGTGCCTGCAGCTACTGCGCACCCGCCGGAGTTACGGGTCTGCGCGCGCATGCTACAGGGATTTCACCTGCATTCTCTCTGGTCCACACAAATACTTTACAAGGTAGATGATATTACACCCATTTTAAGGATGTAAACACTGATACTAAGATTAGAGGGTAACCTGATGAACTATATGAGTAAGTCTGTAGTTTAGTAGCTTTGTTCCAATGTTGATTTCTTAGTTTTGATAGATGTACTGTGATTTTATAAGATTTATAAGATACTAGTTTTAGGGGATTTTGGGCAAAAGGTATACAGGAATGTTGCACTATAACATTTCCATAAATCTAAAATTATTTCAAAATTAACAGTTTTTTAAATGATTTTAAGGGATTTGTTCAAAGTCACTTTTCCACTATAACTTGAAAAGCAATAATAGAAATATTAGATGTGTAGGCAGAGAAACAAGAGGACTGACTCCCTGGTTTAGAAGGAATAAAGGGCAAGTCAGTGCCGCAAACAGCAGAGGGAAGGTATGGAAAGTCGCTAGCTACAAAAGTAGACTCTGCTGTTCCAATTTGCTGAGGCATTGGGATGGAAGGCAGGAGAAGGGAGGGAGGGAACAGAAGGAAAGAAGGGGTGCTAGGAATACATTTGTTAGGAAAACTCACACTTGAATTCCTGCTGCTGTACCATTGTTCCTGCTGCAATTATTTCCCAAGGGGAGGCTGATTTGGAATTCTCACTGAAGGCAGTGGAAAATCAGTCAGCTAACGTGACCTGAAAAAACAAAACTTTGTATGTTCTTTTCCCCCCCAAATAGTTCCCCCTTACCAATTGGAAAAATAACATGCACATGCACGCACACACACACACAAGCATACAGATCCAATGAGATACAATTCATTCAAGGTCTTTCTATGAGGACATGTGAAATGCCGTAACTTTCAATCCTTATATCAGGCCAGAAACAGCAGAAGAGAGTTCTCACTATAGTTCTAAGGATTAAAAAATATTTAAGGTTTGGAAGAAGGAAATGTGAAACACATCCAGCCATGCCAGTGTGCACTAAAATAATATCAAAAAAGATATAAAGTAAAATTTCCTAAGCTTTGTAAGCTTGTCATAGTGCCAAACTGATGTTTTAAAAGATAAATGACATGTTTTAATGGGTTTTAGCCAAAAAACCAAAATGACATTACAGAATTTTAACCTGAATGCAATTTTAAGGCTGAGCCAGAATATGAAAATTGCTATGCTGTCTTTCCAAATATGAGTGTTCTAGCAAATTTTATTGTGATTAAAAAATGCATGACATAAAAATATCCTCATTGACAATTTTCAAGTATACACTCACTATTGCCAACTACATGCACATTGTTGTACAATCGATTTCTAGAACTCTTCCATCTTACGTGACTACAATTCTACATCCATTGAACAACTGTTAACGCTCTCCCCTAATCCTGACATCATGTTCGACCTAACCAACATTCAACTTTCTGTTTCATTACATCTCATTACTTCAGATCTATCATGTAAATATAATCATGCATTATTATTTGACTGCCTTGTTTCACTTAATGTAATGTTCTCAAGGTTCATTAATGCTGTAGCATGGGACAGAACTTTCTTCTTATTTTATGACCAAATAATATCCTCTGTGTTTATATACCACATTTCCATTTAACCATCGATAGACATTCAGATTGCTTCCACATCTGAGCTATGGTGAATAATGCTACAATGAATATGGGTGTGAAAGTATCTCCTGAAGATCCTGTTTTCAATTCTTTTGGATATATAGCCAAAAGTGGAATTGCTGGTTCAAATAGTGACTCTATCTTTAAATTTCTGAGGACCTTTTTAGTTTTTCATAGTGGCTGCACAATTTTATAATCCCACCAAAAGCACATAATGGTTCACTTTCTCCACACCTCACCATACTTTCTATTTTTTAATCGTAGCCAAAGGCCATCTCTGCTTTTTATTTGATTACTGTTTGGATGGAGTATCTTTTCCATCCTTTCACTTGTAACCTATGTGTACTTTACACCTAAGGTGGATCTCTTAGAGTTAGTATAGAGTTCAATCTTGTTTTTTAACCCATTCAGCCAGTCTATGTCTTTTGAATGAGGAGTTTAATCCAATTATATTTCAAGTAATTGCCAATAGTGTAGGATTTACTATTGGTGTTTTATTATTTTGTTTCTTGTTGCTATTTTCTCCATCTTTTCTTCTCTTGCTGCATTCCTTTGTTTCATCAAATTTTCCATTGACATGCTCTGACTTCTTTCTCATTTTCTTTTGTATATCTTCTGTTCTATTCTTTGATTGTTAGTGATTCTAAAGAAATTAATCCAATTGGCTGTTGCCATTTATGAGCACACCCAGAGCTGAACTGTCAGGACGGGCGCCTTCCTTTAATCCTAACTCTCCATTACTGGAGCAATAGATGATAGGCACAAAGAAGCCCCGGAAAACAAGGAATCAGAATGTTCAGGCAATTAAGCTGTCTTCTGTTTAAAAGTATGCATTTCAAAATGCTACTTATGTCTTCAGAAAAGGATTATTCTCTCCCAATCTTTCTACATTCTACTTTGTTTTGCCTTCTCTTATATTTTAGTTCCATTATTAAAGAACAATTTACAAAACATATAAGAGAGTATATAACTCAAGATGCACATCTGTAATTTCAGGGGAAAGTCCGGGGCAATATTCCTTTGAAACCAAAGTCAGTCAAAAGGAGAAATAAAGTTTATTTCCTATAAGCAGTCATCCACTTCTGCTCCCCCATGTCTCTTGTGACCTGGCTACAGAAGAAGAGTCCTCACCCTACCTCTCTGGTCTAGAGAAGCCCTCGCTGGCCCCTGTAATTACCCATTGATATGGAGACGACTACTTCTCTCCACCCCCTAAAAATACCCATTGTATGGAGATGCACTAAAGCCAGGCAAGAGATCCTGGAAATATTTCAATTTTACCCAGAGCACACCCCTCCAGAAATCTCACCTTACTATCTACTTGTTTCCCATCTTCCACAATGGCCCCTCTCTGAGATAACTGGTGCATTGTAACCAGACTAATAACATACAATAAAAACAGCAATAAAATCATGATAATCCTCAAGCCACTGGATTCAATTAGGCTCAAACTTCTATGCAGATCAAGTCCATAGCTGGCCCTTCCCTCAGGCAGTCAGTAGCTGAAGAGGTAGGGAGTTCAGAGCAATCATCATGTGGCAGCTGCAGCCAGGGGGCGCATCCCCGCCATAGGGACTATATCTTGAGGGTGATAAGATACATGGTTTAAACCAGCATAAGCAAATCTTGTCCATCAGGTAGGATACCTGCAAGAGAGTGGCATTGTGATAAAACTGGCAGGAATGGGATCTCATCCTGGTCTAGTGTACCAGACTTACATCTCCCTGCTGTGGGAGTTACAGATGGGTGGATACATAGGGCTATGGGAGGTACATACACTGGCTGTAAACATAAAACAAAACTTCCCCATAAAATGCTCTTACCTCCTGGACGTTTTGGGTACACTACCTTGATTGTTGGGGGCCATTCTGCTGTTCCTCCAGGAATACAACTTCCAGGCCTTTTCCCAAAGGTGCCAGAAGGGCCATTCATCGCTAGTCCATGTGTGAAAATGTACAGGGCCACGTCCATTCAAGTGTTTCCAGGGTTTAATGCAGTATGGGATGGCAGCAGGATGTTGCTCTACTGTCCATATCCTGGCTTGAATAATTTCTCTTTGGCTTGCACATACAGTTTTAGAGGAGAGGCAGCATTGTGTGTTTGCATATCCGCAGGGCTCAAGGCTCCTTTTCGGTGCTTCTCACTCAAACACCATAGCAGTTTCCATGAGTGAACTGACCAGTCCCAAAGACTAATGGTGTCTGACTTCAGGCCAGATTTCAGCAAACCATTGTACCTCTCTATCATGCCTGCCCCAGTAGGATTATACGGTACATGAAACTTCCACTTTATTCCTAATTGCTGCACTCATTATTGTAATGCATGTCCAGTAAAGTGGGTGCCTTGATCACTCTCAATCACCTGCTGCTGGCCATAGGCTGCAAAGAGATGCTCTAGGTCCTCTTGGTGGTTTGCTGATTTGCACGATGTGCAGGAAAAGTAACCAACAGGCCAGTAGCTGTGTCCACAGAGTCATGGCATACCAGTAACCTTCTGATATGGGCAGAGACCCAATATAGTCTATCTGCCACCTGACAAGGGATTTCAGCCCCTTTACTGTTGTCCCATGTTTTTGAGGGACTCAGTATAACTCCCTCTTAGAGCACACAAGGCTGACTTCTTCAAAGGTCAACAGCAAGCCCCACCGACGGGCTACAGCCTGCATTGTCCTTTGCCACGTGTGCAACAAATGCTGATGTAACCATTGGGCTACATCAGAGGCAGGCTTTCCTTCTAGCCATATCCAACACACCTGGATCAATGCATCCGCTTCATCATTCCCTGGGGATGCCAAAGGCAAACAGCCAGTCACATGATATATGGTAACAGTCTTAGTCTGACCAGGGGCTCATATGTCTTGTCACAACTCTTGCCTCTAAAGGAGCTGGTGACCAACCATCCAGTTGGCATGGTACCATGTCAGTAGCCACAGGGTCAAGCCCCAATAGATGGCCCAGCTATCAGTGCAGACAACTATAGGGGAGGGCTCCTGGGTGATCACAAGCCATACTGCCCACAACTCAGCCCATTGGCTGCTCTTCCCCTCTCCATTCTCCATCCATATTGTCTCAGTCTTAGGACGGAAAGCCACAGCCCTCCACTTTAGGAGATGCCCACAACTGGAGCTGTCTGTATAACAAGCATCTTCAGGTATAGGGGTCTTTCCCTCCTGAAAAAGACTCTCAGCTACCAATGTCTCAAAAGCAAGTTCTTCCTGTTTTCCACTGGTATTGTCACTGGCCCTAATAAGCATTGGAGTTCTGCACTTAAGGAGCTCATAGAAAGGGTGCTACACTGCTGTAAATATGTGCCCCATTTGGTCAGTGTAGACATCTGCCACACCAGTCCATGGCCTTTGGAACCAGGCTTGCACCCACGCTGCAATGGAATAGGTGGTTATTTCCTTGTTCGGAGCTGTTCTGGTGATGGGCTCCGTAGCCAGCAAGGTGTGTTGCTTCTCTGTCAAGGTGTATCGAACCTTTGCTCCTTTCTATAGTTGTGACCAGAATCCAATAGGTTGGCGTGTCCGTTCAAGCTGCTGCCAAAGACCCCATCCATAACCACTTCGGTTACATGAACATGTAGTTCACAGGGCCTTGATGAGTCCATTACATTCAAGGCCTGTATGGCCTTGACTGCCCACTTGTCAGCAGTAAAAGCAGCTGCAGATGTTTCATCCTAGTTGCAACTGATGCCCTTTCATAACAACCGGTATAAGGGCTTCAGAATTTGTGCTAGGTGCAGGATAAACACTCTCCAGTAGCCCAAAGGACCCAGAAACTCTTGTAATTCTGTGACAGTGGTAGGGGTAGGGAAAGCCTGGACCTTGTCTATGACTTATTCAGGAATAACTAGTTTTATCTGACCAGACAACCCCCAAGAACGTTACAAACAAGGTCTCTGAAACTTTGTGCTGTTCACAGCCCATCCTTTTTCCTGTAGATGTTGCAGCAGTCTAGAAATTGCCCTTTCTAAATCTGCAATAGAATCATATGTGAGCATATCGTCAATGTAGTGTATACAGCCGCACCATTTGTGGTTTCCTCCACGTGGCCAAATTCTAGGCTACAAGTCCATGACAGATGGTGGGACTGTGAAGGTATCCCTGTGGAAGGACAGTGAAAGTCCACTGCCAGCCTCCCCACATTAAGGAAAACTGTTCCTGACTTTCCTGTGCTATGTCAATAGAGAAGAGAGCTTTAGCAAGGTCCACAACATAATGATATGTCCCTAATTCATGACTTAGTGTGTCCGTAAGGGCTGCTATAGAGGGGGCAGCAGCATGCAAAGGTGGTGTGACTTTATTAAGTTCCTTGTAGTTCATGGACATACTCCAGGACCCATCTGGCTTTTTCACTGGCCACACTAGGGAGTTAAAAGTACTGAGTGGGCTTTACGATGCCCATCTTCTCCAACTCCTGTAGAGTTTCTCCAATTTCCTTGTGCCCTCTGCCCAGTCAATTTATACTGCTTAGTATTTGTCATCTGCTGAGGTACAGGCAGAGCTACAGGTGGGTGCTTAACATGTCCCCTCAGAACTGCCTTCACCACACACACCCTCAGACTGAACTCACCTGCAGAGGTCTGTAACCACAGATTCTGCAGGATATCTATCCCCCAAATATATTCTGGGATGGAAGAAATGTACACGGTAAACTCCTTTGGGGGTAAGTGCACATCCCCAACGGGATTTGGGCTTTCTTCACTCTAATTGCCTTACCCCTAATCTATCACAGCACGGGTCCTGGAAAAATACTCAGGGTTGCCATACATGAGAGAACATTCAGCTCCCGTGTCTACCAGTGCCAGGACACATTGTATATTCAGAGGGGACCAATGAATTGCTAATTCTACATGTGGCTTCTGGTCCCCACCACATCCCCCAAGTTGGGGACCTTGAGACCCCACCTCAGTCAAACCACAATTCCCAGTTGTCCTCCTGTGGGGGTGAGGGCTCAGGCAGAGCCTGAATATTGTCCCCCATGAAGTCTTGCAGAGACATAGGCCAGGCATGGGGCTTTGACTATGGCTTCCGTGTCTTGGACCTCAGTGGCTGGAACTGATGCTCTGGCTTTAATTGGTGCCACAATTCTAACAGGATCCTATTGAGCTGCCGATCAAGTTTTTCTTTCATTACCCCAGCCTTTATCAAATCAACCCACAGCTGAGTCCTCAAGACCGTCACAGGGCCCTTTGCACCTCTCCTTTCAGTTGTAGCCCATACTTCCTTCTGTGCTCTTACTGTTTCAACCTCCCCCAGATCTGCTAAAGTACAAGTAGCCTCACTTATGGGTTTCCCTCTGTGGGGGCTAGAGTAGTCTCTAGGGACCCAAAGAGAGATGGGAGAGCTGTATGCAGCACCAGATTTCTCATTCCTACATTGAACAACTCCTTATCAGGGCCCTGGGGGTCCATATTATAGATGATATTTTTCACGCCCAATTCCCACAACACCTGTTGGAGCTCTGCATAGTTTTCCAGCTAGTGGGTAAGTAGGATAAATCACCCTGATTAGACCAAACTTCCCTGATGGCAGCTGTCAGCCAATCCCTGATTCCCTGAGGTGTGATGGGCACTTTGCAATCGCTGGTGGAGAGAAGGGTGAGTCGTCAGGGAAATGTCTACTCATTTCAGAACCCGACATAACAATATTTTCCTCCCCCATTTCCCAAAGACATAAATGCTACGTAGGCAGAGATTCTGATGGCTTCTTCCTATACTGGACGCTTATGTCCACCAGCTCATCCTGGGTATAGGGGTGGAGCATGGAGTGCTCCACAACCTGGGAAGTGGCGGCTCCTCCCCCCGGAGGAGCCCAAGGTTGTTTTTAAATTTTTTAATTACAACCAGGTGGGCCTTTAATATAGGAGAGGTGGTGCCTCAGGCGGTGTGGCCTCCGCAACAGATTGGCCCTCATCCTTTCCTGACACCTCCTCTACCATCTCTGGGGCTGATGGCACCGCTCTTTCCTCTCCCTCCCTCACGGCCTCCTGCAATGCAGCTTCTCCTGCTGCCTCCCCCCTCACTGCTGCTAAGGAATCTTCCAGGAGCATGACTGTCTTCTCAATAACTGTCTTTCTTCCTTAAGAGCATAGCATAGGTCATTGCTCAGCTCCTCCAAGCGATGCTGAAGTGTGTCTCTCTCCAGACCAAGTCTCTCTCTCTCCTCAGTAACATTTTCCAGTACCTTGAGGAAAAGAGATCCCACAATCCCAGCTGCTACATGGCCACTCAGGCCCTCTAAGCAGCCCTCTGTCTCATGGATGGCTAATTTTGCAGCTTCCAGAGTCCCCAAACTTCCCCAATTCTGGGGAAGGCTCCACCCCTCTAGGAGGTGCTTTAGCCTAGACTAATTCCCCATTAGGGACTCCCCAACTGGAAGCCCCACAGGCAGGGGGCTCCTAGGTGAAGCTGCACCCTCTAGTGCTGCAGGCAATGGGGCCTGCCCACCATCTCTAGAGGCAGCTCGCCCAAGCGTTTCACCCACATAGACAGATTTCAGGTTCAGAGGTCGTGCTGACTATGCCAGATGTAACTCTGGGGAAAGGAAATCTTGGGGCAAAATATCTCTAAAACCAAAATCAGTAAAAGGGAGAAATAAAGTGTAAAACCTGTTTATTGCTTACAAACTGCAGTCCAGGGCCATCTCTTTCCTGCTCCAGCAGAAGCAAACAAAGACCTCCCTCTAACCTCTCAGGTTCAGATAAGCCTTCTGTTGATATGGAGATGAGCAACTACAACTTTCCACCCCTGAGGAATGCCTGTTGATATGCAGATGCACTAAAGCCACAATCACTTCTGCCCATTTTTTAACCAACAATACTAATTTGTAATAAATCCCCAAAACTGGCAACTTATACATGTTATTCATTTTATACATCTTCCTGTGTTTTGGAGGACCATCCATTAACTTCCTCACCTCCTAAACCAGCACCTATATCCTGGTTAGTTCATTAGATTTACCTGTTTAATCAGGATCCTTCTTTCTTACTCCAGCTCTCAAATATCTCCCTTATCTCTGAACCACTGATGGTCCTGATAACCGAAGTTTCTAAATTGGGACTACCATATGCTTGTTTACAGCCTTCCCTCCAACAGTTTTTCATTTTCTTCCTTTTGAAACAAAAAATGTGTGGGAGTAGAAAGCATACTGATTGAAAATAAGAAATGGATTCAACTTCCTGTTTTATATTATCTGGCTGGCAAGTCTCAAGGAAATTAATTGACTTTGCTTATTAATTATCCCTAAAATAAGAAGAGAGCATGAAAAAAAAAGTCTATACATGATTGGCAAGTATTCAGTTAGGATGTTTGCTGTTGCACATATACTCACCCCATTCTCCTCTGCTTCTCTCATCTCTCCTCACTTCCTTGACAGCCATGTACTCCACCTCACACTCATAGATCCCCTCAGATCCCTATTGTGACTTCTGTTTTAATTGTCCTTGTCCTACCTCACACACTAGGTTACCCCCAATTCACTCAATTAGATAATTCAGTTTAAGGCTCTGTCAAAGCAAAAACTTCACAAAATTAAAAAAGCATGGAAAACTTTATTCAAGATTACTGCAATATGGGAAAGAGGCCAGAATTCAGTTTGCACTTAACTCTGCTAAAACAAAAGACAGAAATTTTTAAGAGCTTGGATGAGGGAGGCCATATGTGCCCACTAATTGGCTTCACCCAAAGAAAAAGAAAACTTTTGAATATCTTCAAGACAGCAGATAGTTTTATAACTTAGGCAAGGCACCCCACTAAAGCTAGGCTCCTACTGTATCAGAGATTGGAAGTTAGAGGTGCTATCTCCCTTGGTGATTAAATTTCAAAGAGATTGTTCCGGGTCTTTGAGTAAGACAGTCCTGGGTTGTAAAACTGGCAAGAGGTTTAAAAAAGATATCTCAGAGGGGCAAAGAAGGAATTTTCTAAGGTAAATGCTCTATGGAAAGGGAGTTCAGTGGCTGGAGACAAAGAGGGCTGTCTAAAGATTAGTCAGCCTGAGGGGGATTTTAAGGCTGTTCTGTCGGTTCATTTTATTCATGGCAGTACATGAATAAATACCCATGAAGTTGAAGGCACTAGATATCCCAACAGATATGTCCTTAGTTTAAAGTGTACTATTCTGTCATATCAGGTGTTCAACTGTCATGTGTTCCCTGGAATGAACTCATCCTCCTTCTGAACCAGAACCACTTGGTTGCCTTTTGTATCACTGCCTGGGCTGGGCTGGGCACCAGGTGGATACTTACTATATTACAATTCAATTCAATCCAGTCAAAGGAAAACAGCACTAATTGCACTTGCAAAATAACTTTGAATCTTGTTCAACACTGTCCTACATAGAAAATTGCCTTTTGTCCTCTTTTATGAATTTCTAACTATTCCTTTTTGTTTTCCAGATAAAACTTGACTTTGCTCCTACCATATGATATTCATACCAGGAAATTAGTAAAGTGGAACATAGGGACATATAGTGTCAAAGTCTCACAGACGTACAAGTGTAGAGCCAGTTTGTTTCCATGTAATGAAATAGTAAATATAACAACTTTTTGTGCCAGGCTTTAAATATATGCATTGGTCATTGTCTGCCTATTCACTCACTAAGACAGACCTTTCTACTGGTGTCTTCATCCTGCTTTCTCAGGCACAGATTTGGTTGGCATATATCAGGTCACCCATCTACACTGCACCATCACACACATCTTTACAACCTGGCTCTCTGAAAAAGAGCAGCTGCCTAATGAGATGACTCAGGAGTGCACTGACTGAATGTGGCCTTCTGGCTCTAGAGGACACATGGAGGTGAATCTGTCCAAAGGCAAAGCCATGAAAGCAAAGAACGCAGTTTTATCCCCAGGTCTTGTGCAGAAAGGTGATACCTCAATACTTACCATTCCCTGACCATATGACGCTGTCTCCTGACTTCATGTCTTCCCACATTCACACCTGTTCGACCAGTACTATATATAATAGTAGTACTGTAAATCTCTGGTTGTGCTGTTCTGCTGAAATTTTTTCATCTGGTAAATGTCAAGTCCATTTTACTCAGAAATCATTACTCCAGAAATCCCCTCTGATTTCTCATGAGCCTGAATCAATGTACACTCTCATATCCTCACAAAGCTTTGCACACACATCCCTCCTGGCACTGACCTCTTTTACTCTAATGCTCTGATTTACGGCTAGATAGTGGCTTCTTTCAAAGCTGGAGACACATTTTTCACTTTTTTCCTCCCAAGCATCTAAACAGTATGTGTTACCTGGCAGGTTCTCACTAAATGAAACAACTACCCACTGGGCACAGGTGCCAGACATTCTGCTGTAGCATTTGCAGTCATCATCTCCCCCTCTGGATGCTATCCATGTGCAGTCTCACTGCAGATGAGCAAGAGGCTCAGGGGTGGTAAGTACTTACCCAAAGTCAAAAAGCAAGTGGTGGATTCAACCCTAAAACATACGATTGTTGTTATATTATGCAGTAAAGAATGGATTTATACAAAAGTACATAAACAAAAAAGTCATATATTTTCATTTAATGTTTATCACACATCTGAATAAACTTAAAAAATTCAGCGAGTTTTCTATCAAATTTTGAATTTTTCTTTTATATTTCATCCACCCCTACCAACTGCCATTGCCTTGCGTCACAAAGACACGGATTTGTGAGATTTAAGGGAGAAAATGTTAGGATGTTAAGTCTGATTCATTTCTTAATTTCCTACATATCAATCTCATTAAAAAATACCTGCTTGAATTAATTCATTCTATCAGGCTTGGTTTTACATTACTTTACTAATTAAGATAGTTACATTTGTTCAAAGTTCCTGCATGTCGGTGTGTGTGTGTGTGTGTGTGTGTGTGTGTGTGTGTGTCTGCATGTTTATGTATTCAAATACAACTCAACTACATGCTTTTTTTATTTTCAACTTCACTCAAGAGACTAACTCCATCCGAAAGAATATTGTCAGTCTTCCAGAGGAAGGTAATATCCGTGCAAATCGGCTTAATTGCTTTACATGTCATGGTGTTCATTGTTTTATTTTAGTAAGCTTTTTGGGGTATGTTTTGATATATAGGTGATAAGAAAAGATATAAATTTAAATACTCATTACTCTGACAATAAAAATCACACTCCACAGACTTCCTTCAAGTCTCCGTTTATAAAGTAAAATCCAGCTTTTCACAACATGCCTAAAAGGCTTTCAACTGAACAACTGAATTCAGAAACCAAGGCAAAGCAGAGAAACATAAATCATTCGTGCTGTTCCCACTTGAAAATGGGCAGGTTATCATCCTGGAAAGGGAAAAAATATTATAACAAATAGAATGCATTAGTTTTCCATTGCTGCTATAACAAGTCACCACAAATTTAGCGATTTCCAATAATACAAATTGATTATTTCATAGTTCTGTAGGTCAGAAGGATGGGTGGGCTCAGCCAGTTCCTCTGCTTCAGATCTCGCATGGTCAAAATAAAGTGGCCTTTCATATATTCTTCTTTATATAGGATTGGGGCTTCATAAATTCACCTGGTGTCTCCAACACTGCATTCCCAGAATCTGTAAAATGAACTTTAATGAATAAACTGGCAAACCAGAAATAATGAGAATTAAGCGATGTTTGAAGTCTTCAAAAAATATTCTATGCAATTAGTTCTAGGCAGCAGATTAAAGAAAAAAGGAGGAGGAAAATAAGTTGAAACAACCAAAATAATGAATGTTTAATGGGTTCTGAGTCCCATAGCTGATGCATGGCAACAGGGAACCATTGTAATTATTCCAGAAATAATATTTTAAAAATAGAATTAGAAGCTCAGAGCAATTGAGCCAATCATAAGACTTTCCCAAACATAGTGCAATTAAAAAGTTACCTTTGTTAACCCCAAATAGCCAAAGAAACCCTGAAAAAGAAGAACAAAGCTGGGAGATTACATTCCCTACCTTCAAGCTCTACTACAAAGCCACAGTAGTCAAAACAATTTGGTACTGGCACAAGAACAGACCCATAGATCAGGGGAACAGAATAGAGTGCTCAGATATAGACACACACGTATATGGTCAATTAATATATGATAAAGGAGTTATGAATATACAATGGAGAAAAGACAGTCTTTTCAACGACTGGTATTGGGAAAACTGGACAGCCATATGTAAGAGAGTGAAACTGGATCATTGTCTAACTCCATACACAAAAGTACTCGAAATGGGTCATGTGACATGAATGTGACACATGAAACCATAAAACTCTTAGAAGATAACATAACCAAAAATCTTTTGAATGTAAGTATGAGCAATTTTTTCCTGAACACATCTCCTCAGGCAAAGGAAACAAAATAAAAAATCAACAAGTGGGACTACATCAAACTAAAAAGCTCTGTACAGCAAAGGACACCATCAGCAGAACAAAAAGGCATCCTATAGTATGGGAGAATATATTCATAAGTCACTCATCTAATAAGGGCTTAACATCCAAAACATAAAGAACTCATATGCCTCAACACCCAAAAACAAATAACCCTGTTAAAAAATGGGCTGAGGACCTGAACAGACACTTCTCCAAAGAAGAAATACGGATCACCAACAGGCACATGAATAGATGCTCCACATTGCTAATCAGGGAAATGCGAATTAAAACCACAGTGAGATATCACCTCACACCAGTTAGGATGGGCACTATTACATTAAAGTAATAGTTATTGCAACTACATTGCCACATTAAGTTGCCTTATTGAATGAATTTGACGATAACAATAAAGCATTCCAATCTAGTTTACTTTTCACTTTCCTCTTTTTTTCCCTTGATTCATTGTTACCAAAAACAAGAACAACATAAAAATGAGCATTTCTGTGTTCATTCACCATTTAGCCCCTATAGAGAAACACAGATAATTGGGAGACTCTGCTCGAAGTCCTGGTGAAGCCAATTAAAAACTTCATCTAGGCATCCTGTGGACAGTGGAAGAGGTGCGTGGGGTAGCCACAGTACAGTCGGCCAGACTTTTACAATGCATAGTGGGAGACACGGCATCAAGGTTTCCTTTTCCATTTATACAGAATATATAATCTTACCAATTATTGATTCCCAGATCAACTCCTGATGTTTATCTAGAACTTGCGCTTTACAAAACGCTTTCAGAGATGGAATTTTACCTGGCACCACGCAGACTAACAGCCTTAGCTACAGGTAAGAACATTATTCTCATTCACTCTGAGAGTGACAAAATACCAAGGAAGAAATCAGGTCTCCTAATCATTCTCAGCTTGTATTAAGTCAGAGTTTAAAACTGCTTAATAAATAGTATTTCAGAGCCTACTTCTACTGAACACAGTGTTTTAGATACAAAAAGGGAGTTTTGTATTGAAACACATGATTTTACTGCTGTCTATACAGAACTACTGGTTTTTGTTCACAAGATGAAATATTTTCATATTCAGTGACTCAGGAGAGAGATTTTATATATAAAAATTGAATGGTACAATGTAGAGATTTGACCACGTAATATCGTTAGCTGTTTTATTTACTGGAATTTCCTGAAGTCATTTAACATAGCATTTTTGAAAGAAAAATACAGTCATACCTCAGAGATATTGTGGTTGCAGACCAGTACAGTAGAGCAAGTATCTGAATAAAACACATCAAATGAAATTTTTCTTTTCTCAATGCATATACAAGTTATGTTTACACTATGCTGAAGTTATTGTTCAATAACAGTATGTCTAAAAAGCAATGTACATACCTTAGTTTAAAATAGTGTATTGCTAAAAAATGCTCAGCATCACATGAGCCTTCAGCGAGTCATAATCTTTTTACTGTGGGAAGGTCTTGTGTTAACACTGATGCCTGCTGACTGATCAGGGTGGGGGCTGCAGGAGGGCTGGGGTGGCTGAGGAAATTTCTTCAGAAAGTCACTAGTGAAGTTGGGGCATCCACTGATTCTTTCCTCTATGAAAAATTTCTCTGTAGCATGCAGTGCTGTTTGATAGGATTTCACCCACAGTAGAGTTTCTTTCAAAATTGGAGTCAGTCCTCTCAAACCTGCTGTTGCTCTATCAGCTAAATTTATGTCATATTCTAAATCCTTCTTTGTCATTGCAGCAATCTCCATGGCATCTTCTCCAGGAGTAGATTCTTTTTCAAGATATCATGAGGTTTCAGCTAATTTTGTTTTTCAACATGCCTTCCTCATGAAACTTCATCATTTCTAGCTTTTGATTTAAAGGGAGAAGCAAGCAACTCTTATTTTCAGTTGAACACTGAACAGGTCATTGTAGGGGCTAATTTCAGTATTGCTGTGTTTTAGGGAATAAGGAGCCCAAGGACGGGGACAGAGACTGGGGAACAGCCAGTTGGAAGAGCAGTCACAACATACAGTCATGGTCAAGTTTGAAGTCTTATATGGACACAGTTTGTAGCACCCAAAACAATTACAATAGTAGCATCAATCACCAGTCACAGGTCACTCTAACATATTATAATAATAATGAAAACACTTGAAATAGTGTGAGAATTAGTGAAATGTGATACAGAGACATGAAGTGAGCACATGCTGTTGGAAAAATCTCACCAAAAGATTTTCTGACACAGGATGGCCCCAAACCTTCAATTTGTAAAAAAAAAACGCAGGATCTGTGAAGCATGGCAGAAAAAAGTCCAACAAAATGAAGTATGTCTGTAATGCCACTTAGTATCGCACCTCGGTAAAATTTTGGTAACTTTTCTTCGCCTAGAACACAAGAATGCCTGTGCTTCGGTTATCCGGAGAAGTTATTAATTTAATCATATTGGCAGCAATAAAACTTAAGTCAGCACTGCTTTGAAGAGCTCAAAAACAGGAGTAAGTGGAGGTTAGCAGGGTATTTTTTTTACAATATTGAAGCAGAGATCAAACCACTGTTTAATGGTTTTTGTGGTGTTTTTTGGTTTTTGACATGCCTTCCCCAGGAAAATGACCTTGTCTTTGCACAAAATGAACTGAATTGCTAGTTGTGTTACATGGTTACAAGTTACCACATAAATAAATATTTATATTATATTGATACTAATTATAGAAATGTAAATATGTTTAGAAAAAAATGTCTGGGAAATACCACAAAGTAATGGCAGTTACTTGTGGGTGAGGCCTTTTTTGAAGCCTTTCCCCAATGTTTCATATCACTCTCAGGTTCTATAATGACTGTATGTTACACTTATGATGGCCTTAATTTCAGATTTAAGGTGAATTAGAATAGAAGGCAATCTGTCATTTTGTTACTGTACTATAAAAAGAGATTCTTGGCCAACTTGAATATGTAAACATTTAAGAATGCAGAGGAAATAGTCCACATCTACTTGTAATATTTATTCTTCAGTAACATACACAAAAATCACATTTTACATGATACGATTTGGATCATTTTTTCTGTCATTTCGGATCATGGAACAATTTTTCAGCTTCTCAGGGTGAATCCTGGACATCAGTATCTTCATCAACATTAGGGCCATGTTCTGACTTCATTATCTCTCTAGCTCCAAGAACACTCATTCAATTCTAGTTTTTTTGAGAGACAGCACTTCTAAAACCGTATTGTTGCTACTGAGAATATTTGTCCAAGAATACAAATTCTCACTTGCAGGATATTCTGACATTTCCTGCAATTCACCCTGCAGGTATATGTTTGTGATCTGCATAATGTAAGCCCTTACTGTATTTTTTTCTAAAGCCTGTAAACATGGCATGATTAAATTATCATCTCATATGGAAGTCATTCCCACAAGAATTGTTACCAAACATGGAAGCAGCTCTACATCCTTCTCCACATTAATATATATCTGTGTGTGTAAATATCCATATTTATGTATGAATCGTACAGATGAACTGCATGAACTAACCAAACTCATGATAATTTGTATATTGTCTGGCATTATTTTTTTCCAAAGCACACTTAGTTGTCTAATAGAAAGTAGTTAAAAAAGAATTGGGCTTTAGAGACTACGATGACTTCCTTCTATTTTAAGGGCATTTTTAAGAAAAAGAAGACACCATGTCTTATATTTTTGACATAGAGCAATACGAATATTACTTGTCGTCTGTGATGTGTGGACGTTGTACTCATTGAGAATGTGCAAGTCGTTTTTGAGGGCAGAAGACAGATGGGTCTGACGAAACTAGCAAGATGAATTAGAATAGGTGAGTCACTGAGCAGCGCCCGTGTGCGTAGGAAGGGATGAAAGATTGAAATGACACCCGATATGCATGAAACACTAAAAACACTCCATATACATGAGATTTGAAAAGACACTAATGTTCATCAGGCATGAAATATACATGAAGTACCTAAGGCATTCAATATGTATGAGACACTACATATACATAAGATGCATGAGACACACAATAATCAGGAAGTCTTAATAATAATCAGGAAGTCTTAATTAAGTGTCCCATTGGTGACACCCTTTCTTTTGCCAAGTGTCCTGTCTCCAGGAAGCACATAAAATCCAGAGCGGCTCAGCCAGCTCGCTGAGCTGTGGCTGCGGCCAGGCTAACCCTCAGAGAGAACACGTGTGTGTCATCAAGCGCCCTCCACACCTTGAGAGAGGAAGGACAGCTGAAGAGTGTGTATCAGGATCTGTGTGGTCCTTCTCCTCTGTTCTGTATCCTATGTGAGCTAACTTACCCCATCTCTTTTTTCTTAGATTCTCGTCATCTGTGTTTCAAATGGATTGAATAAATCATTCAGTGCAAGCATTATTAATTCAGTCTGTTGATTGTTTCTGTCCCGGTTCCCTAGGACAACTCTCCTGATAGTGTACCTGGACACTGTGGTATCAAGGTAATTTTCTCCATGACAGAATTAATAGGCACTCCAGCTAAGGCTTTTGTGTCATACATAAAAAGCACTTACTGTAGATGAGAAATATCAAAGGTGGGGTTTCACTGCAATAGTTTTTATATGTTTGCAAATAAGAGGAGAGTTTGCTCTGCAATATTCATATTTTTCCCATTGAAATAGAGAAGTTAGAATTAAGAACATTTAGCTGTCTCAGATGCATACAATGTGTGTGTGTTTCTGACTGGAGATAAGTAAGATTCTTTGGTAATTACCTTATAAAAACATCCAGTTAAAAATAACTAACTCCAAGAGACAACTGTGCAATTTTGAGATGGGGGCTTGAAGACAGAGAGATTGTGATGGTCTTAAAACACTAGGAAACCCGGCCTCTCCAATCTGAAGGGCCTGTCAGTGGGATTTACATCTACAATTAGGGAATTCTTCTTTGACTTTTATTAGGGCTTTCTGAGAAGACTAATTGAGATCCCCTTGAGGAAATTTTATTCAGTGAGCATCTGCCCCTCAGTGACACCAATACTTCAAAGTATTAGAATTTGCAGTCTGGTTGGACTGAACAAGAGCCTCTATTGTCTGCAAGCTGAGGTAGTGAACTAAGAATAGTAACCTTTCAGGTAACACAGGAATGTAAAATTCTACTCCCAATTCTTCCTAAAATGTAAATAGCATATTCACCCAGGCTGAGCTAACATGTCAAGTACAGAATTTTTTTAAAAACCTCTGTAGACTGATGTCTTCCTATAGGATTCCAATAAATTTCCTAAAAGTCTTAGGAAAAACCTCAAAACCTTCTGCTACAAGAAATTGTCTATAGGCAGATTTCCAAATCTAGATACTCCTGTAAGTTCAGAAGAGAATATTTTATAAAAAGCTCTCCCACCCACATCCTTTTTTCCATTTGAAACTGATACTGTCCTAATCCCATACACAATTCTCTCTTATGTAAATAAGGAAAATAATTTAAATATTTAGATTGCTTTATCCTTTTCTTCAGGCTGTCCATTTTTAGTTTTCATAATTCAAAACATACATGAATTAAATATGCATTTGGAAAATGCAGAAGAACATAAAATGGAAACAAATATACTATTCATATGTTTTTAGAAGTTATTTGTGTCTGAAGACTTTTGTACTGGAAGTGTGTGTTCACTTTATGAGTATTTGTCTTTATTCTTATTCTTGAATAATGTATATATTATCTTCTAAGATGCTTTTTTCATTTAATATATATGCATATTTCCAGATAACATTTTCATCAATTTTAATGTATAAATATAATTCCTTTGTGTGTGTGTATATATACTTCAAAAATTTACATAAATAGTATCATGAATCAGAACCACCACTTTGCAAAATTCTAGGACTATCTGTTTGTATTACAGTTTTTGTGAATTGCTGTTCTCTGTAATCAAGTGTCTATTGTACTTTATGTCCTTGCCTCAAATCTATTTTCAATAATTCTGTTTTCATTATTAAATTACAATATAATGCACATCTTTAAGGATACGATCCTTCAGCACACTCATAATTATTGCTTAGAACAAAGTCCTGTATTGCTTGGATGAGGAGGAAATATTAAGTCATTTGGTAAATATTAATAAATTATTTTTTCAAAAAGGACAAATTTGTCTCACCTACCAGATATGTGTGACATTGCCTTTTTCTTGTAGCTTAACTTGTATATCATACATAATTAAAATAAATATTTATCAGCTTAAAAGGTAAAATAAATATATACTGTTTCAATTTCATTTGTTTATTGTTTGAAATTTTTCATGTGGTTATTTGAGATTTTTATGTCTTATTTGATGCACTTTTATTTATAAACTTTGTATATAGTCTTTTTTTTCACTTGTCTTTCATAGTATTAAAAAAAACAATCATTCTTATTGATTCCTAAAGGCTACTTATTCTGAAATGTGTCTATATATATGTTAAAATCTTTTTTCAAATCTCTATTTGCTTTTTAGTTTTCAAAAATTTTATACAGTTCTATTTACCTAATTTTTAATTTGTGTGTATCCATCCCTTTCTGCACATCAGTATATACACTTACTGTCATTTTTTTAAATCAAAAAATATCTTAAATCACTATTTATAAACTTCTATTAACCTTTACCTGGATAGGTCTCCAATGATAAAATCTGAATCAAGCTTGTTATCTTGTTCTTGTCTATTAAAAATAGTATTAAACATACTAAAGAATTTTGTAACTCCAGAATTAATTTCTCTTCATACTTGTCTCTCTAACTTGTAATAACAGTTCAACTACAGCTGTATAAATTCTAATCTGCCTTCAAGATCCTCAACAATATCCCTTAAGTGATCATCCCTTGTTAAAAATCTAATTCATAATCAATTCATCAATAACATCTACTTTTTGTTTTGTGATTCCCTTAAAAATAGGATATATTCCACTAAGTCTTCCATCATGTCTAATTGTGTCTAACTTTATATTTCCTATTTTCAAAAATGTTACTATTATATAAAACTATTATTTAGTTTTTTGTTATTAGTTTGTGAGCTGTGAAGCTAAGAGTGCTTTTTATACTTCCATGCCCTATGGTTCAAAACAGACCACTTTTTGCTAAGTATATGCACAATAATTTTTAGAAGAATGAATTCATTAAGTAGCTTTAACCCAGAAAATGATTATCAGAGAATCCAAATCAGGAAAACAGTTCCTGAATAATGTTTGAGTTTTTGATGAACTCTTTAAGAACAAATAAAATTACTTAGTTCATATGTTATTATTTTGTTTTTTTATCTCATGTTAGTTATTTTCCCCTGTTTACATTTATGTTTCTGTGATAATTTTGTCATAAACCATACAAAACTATGGTCATGTATCCACCAGGTACTTGCACCAAATCATTCTAAAATAGAGGAAATATGAATAACAGCGACATTAGCTGACTTTTATGGCATGTTTACATACCACATACCAAGCACGTTTTTGTAGGTATTTTCTTTGCCATCAAAATGAACATTTAAGATAAATGTTATTATCCCTGTTTTTCAGGTTAGAAAGTTGAGGCTTAGAGAAATGTAAATGACTTGATTTGCAGAGCCAGGAATCTAATTCCAGTGACCTTATTTTTCATGTACAAGGCTGCCTTCCTTGGTTTACCTTCATTTAAGGTCTTCTGGAAGGGTCTATTTGCATAAAATATTGTAACCAAAACTTTCCATTCATTTGAATGTATCTTGAGGGCCCTTACTGAGACCCTTACTCTAGAAATAATCTCAAACAACTAAAGTGAACTAGAGCTGTGTAAAGAACTCTATCTACAAGGACAATTTAGAAGCATCACAGAAAAATATCATGATAATGAACTCTGACTGACAGCAGCCCTTATTTTCTTCTCTGATGGAGTTTCAGCTCAATTTCAGTTTGCCCAGAATAGACACAGGCTTAGAGTAACTGAAAGTATGACTCACTTGGGCTTGAAGTCACTCTCATTGACATTCAATGATTAGTGGATGATAAGTGAAATCTGCCGGCAGCCAAACCCCTGAAAAAACCTGTGTTTGATAGGTGGGGATATTGCACTTTCCCAGTTGGAAATCCATTAAACTGAGACAGAGGTTAGGCACATGATGAGTGAAAATGATATGAATGCTAATAAGGTAATAAAGAAAATCAGTGAGTCCGGAGACCAGCTGGATGCCATCCGAAACTGCTGAATTTGTTGTTTGCATTAGAAGTCATCAGATATACTAGAAAGCATGGCATTCATTATTGACCATTCTTTTAGTTTTCAATTACTATATTAGTGGCAACAACCTAGATCTTCCAGATACAATTTGTTATTGCTTCTCTATTTCCTATTCTTAAGCATTTTTCAAAACTGATCAATGATATACTTGCGATGATTCATCATAATAATTCAGATTTCCAACCCTGCTCACTAAACCCTGACACAAGATAAAGTAGGGCTTCAGCATCAACATTAAAAGTATACATATATGCCTAGTTAATTCTAAGCATTATCTTCTGCCCCTTATGAGTAATTAAGCTTGGGGAGGAAAAAGACTATGAAAAGATTTTTTATATATGGCTTTTCAGCTTCATTCAATAATTTCTGAGTATATTCCAAAAGAAAGCTACTTCAGTTATTAAAATACCAAGTAGCTTACAGACTAGTAAGAGAGATGAACAGATCTTGCACTTAACAAAAACACATGGTGAGTTGAGTTCTATAATCAAGACATGGTATGAGTCCAATGCTGAGCATCAGACCAGAGGTGAGGGGTTCTGTATTTTAGATCAATGTAGATTGAGTAGTTCTGTGTCACAGACATAGTTTTCTGAGAGAACAACCTCCACACTTGGTAGGGAAAGTTCCCCTTCATTATGCTTCATAAACATTTAAGTTTTTCACAGAGAGCTTTTCTACACAGACACTGAATATCTTAATTTTTGATCGATCTCTAAAGATTTGTCTTGGTGTCAACAATGATATTTTTGGTTTCAGTAAAAACAAAACAGTGCAAAACAACCCCCAAAAAACTACATAACAGAATATGCAAAAGTACTAGCTTCCTTGGATTAGCTAATTCACCAGGTACATGATGTCAAGGCCAACTTTTCCCCATTTAGCATGGCTTTGATTCATGGTTGGAAGATGGCTGCAACAGCTTTGAAGCTTCCAGCAGAACAGCCAAGGAGGAAGATGCGAGAGGAAAAAGAAAGGAGGGGAAGTAGATAGTGACAGTCACTTCTTCCCATATTTCTCTCTCTGTCTTCTCATAATGCAGGGAAATCTTCTCAGAAGCCTCCAGGAAGCTTCCTCATTTTATTTGCACCAGTGGATCTTCTGCTCACAATTGCTGTAAATGTAGAATTGGATGGATACACTCATCAAATCAAGGTAGACCTTTGATGGTCAGGGAGGGGCAAGAAGGAGAAGGTGAGTAGCTATCTTCCTTGAATATATTGCTAGTTTAGTTTGAACAAGATCCAATTGCTCTTACGAAAGATGGGCAGAATTGCATTTGGATAGGCAAGCAAGGGTTTGGATTAATGAACACCGAGGTTTTGGCTTTTAACTGATCTTCCTAAAACAAAAGAAAAGGAATTGGCAAATCAAAATACCAGATTTAAGAATAAAGATATTATTTACAGCTAGGTACATCTATGGTATCTTTATATTTGTAATTCTAGGTTGACAAAACTTCCTTCCATAAGAGTATGTTAAGAGTTAGCAAAGAGATATGGCTTAAAAACCTGCTAAACAGGAAAGTGGACGAGAAAGAGTTGTGTAGATTACTAGCACATCTAATCCATGGCAGCTCTAAAGAAGTCATCTGCATTACAGTTGAAGTTTGTAGACGTAATGCTATTTTAAAAAAAAACTCAGGAAATATAGATACTCTCCTTTCCACATCAATATAAAATGAAATTTTAATGAGAAGACAGCTTCAGAATGAAATAACTCTGCTTTAAAATTTACAGATATGTGAAGGAGATAACTCCAAGGAGTAAACAATTTTTTTTCTGAATTTGTTTATTGTTTAATTCTCCTCATGCAACATCTGCTCAAATTTGATTAATTTGACAGTCTGGGCTAATGCTTCAGAATCTGTTGACTAATTCTATTTAAGCATGAACCTGTACATTGAAATTAATGGGAGAGTTCTTAAAGTGGATCAGGCCGGAGAAAGACCTATTAAATCCTGAGCATCATGACAGCCAGGTTTAAAGAAGATTACAGGAGACTACTGAAAAGAGAATAGACAGAGGGTGCGGGTAGCCCAACTGTGATTTATTATTAATAATAAACCTGGCCAAGAGGCCAGCAAGCCCTAGAATTAATCTTACTCAAGAGATCACAGTGACAGTTCTCTCAGAGCTGTTTTCAGCAAAGCCAAAAACTTCCTGCAAGAGCCAATGAGAGGCATGTTCTATACATGGCTACAGAAAAGTAGGTCAGTAGATCACATGCTGGATTTCTATGGGTGAGATAACGCTAGGAAAGGAGAGCTGCGGCTTGGGAATGAGGAGCTGTTTCTGTGCATTATGAATAATTAACAGTGACATGGTTTAATATTTTTATGACAAATATCATATGAAAATATGTATCAGTGCTATGTACTCAAATGCAAAGACAGCATTTGCAAGTGTTTGCAGAGCACTTGCTCGGTGCCCTGTCACTGTGTTGGAAATAACAGAATCCATTTTGTCATACTTCAGAGTGAATTATCTTATTTTCAGCCTCAGGTTTAAAATCAACGTAACAAAGATAAGAAGAAGCTTATTTTTACATAAAATAAACATTGATACGTCTTGGTTCCTAAAATGACCATTTGTACCCTGTCAACACTTCACTGGCAACTTAAAGTTCCTTTATGTTTATCTTGGCAAGGGAGTGAGCCAACAAAAACTAAAACAATAGATTAGAAGGCGTAATCCTTCATTGTGTTACTGTATTTGCTTTTCCCTTGAAGTAGCCAAGGGCTGCTGGAAAGCCAGGGATGGTTGGGCACTTGTTAAGCCATCGCATGACACCCGAACAGTTGATGAAAAGTTAAAAAAAATTACGTATTCAATTAGTTTCTGCCTAAGGACAAATATTTAGATTGTCTTTACTATCATGTTATTCCCTTAGTAGAAACAAATCAATTATGAACAGTTTTAAGGATAATACACACATACTCCCAAACTTATTTAAAACAAAAATTATAATTGATTTGGAACTGTGCAGACATTAGTTTCATCCTGTACATTAAGCAAAGCTTCCCTAAAAAATACAAGAAGCAATTCAGAAATAAATTCTTTACCAGATTGAAAAGCCCCCAATACAATCATTTTTATTTTGAACATCGTTAGATACATGCTTACTATATAAGTAATTTCACAAATATAATTAAATATCTTAAATCCTTTAAAAACAAACTACTGAATGAATAAAATATTCAATATTTAAAATGTAACCATGTGTTTTTCTGTCTAAAAATGATCATTTTTGACATATTTTCTTCGGCATACAATTTATAAAAATTAAATTTATATTGCACTAAGTCCTTTATATTGTGAATGGATTTTAAAAGAAAAAATGATTATATAAATGCAGAAGCCCTGAACATTCCTTTTATTTGAAAAAAATATTTTTAATTAATCACAAATTGAGTCTTTAGGTACTTTCAGCATTAAAAGTCTCCATTGATTTCAATGAGGGATGAATTTATCCAGACTGTCAGCTATGTTAATAGCAAAATGTTAAAAAAAAATAATGTTGAATCAAAGTTAGGATTTAATAGTTATAGAAATCAGGAAAATGAAAAATGTTTAAATTTAGAAAAGCAAGATTTCCTAGCTTGGGGTGACTTACACGAAACACTAAGTTCAAAATTGTCTTTTTTTTATTTTCATAATTTATCATAATTAACTAAAAAGTCATAAGAAGTATTTTTGGCAGTGGTTTAAGAATATTTTCACATATTCATCACACATAATGAGCTAGGGGATTTTTCTCAAATGTTGCGATTAACATTCACCTTTTCATGAACCTTATGCTTAGACAAGTATCAAAAAAGAAAAATTTCAGGAAATGACAAGAACACAACAATAGATGTTTAAAGTCCCTAGTTGTGGGGATCTTAACTGCATCAGCAATGTGATCATCAGTGAGCATTACTCCTCAAGGGGCTCTAATGCTGCCTAATGGACTATAAGAGGGCTTTCAAGGAGCCAGACCAACTTACAGCTTGGAGAAAACTCTTGCTGGGAATAATTGCTTAATAGACAGAGCTTTCTCCTTGCCAGGAACTCGATTTTCCAACACATCTTTCTAAAAGATCATGCCTTCGGATATGCATGTGGGTCCCGTTGTGGAGGGTCAGAAATAGTAACTTCAGAAGCCACTCTCGAGTGCCACTGCCTGAAATCTACCATTCGTGAAATGTTACTGACTTTCGGCTAAGCTTGGAAGGCATACTTGGAAGAGAAATAAATAGTAATTCACATACTGTATTGTGTGAATTTATTCAGAACCAGGGAAGAAGAGCAGGCGTTTGGGAAAAGGGAGTTTAAAATGGAGAAATAGAAAGGAGTGGATCTGCAAGTGCACTTCCTGTGTTTCACAGTTTTGCAAACAGCTAATTCATAGTGGAAAGACAAAACAGTGCACACCTGCACCATGACCCCATGTGAGAGGCAATGCCCAGCTGAGTATTCATGGGGATCATGTTGCTGAGCTTATGGAATAACAAGGTGACATAATATGAAAATATCTAAATGTTGACTCTTACTGACTTTTTTTCCGTCTGCAACGGGCCATACTTTAAAAAATTAAAACTACATGTGACCAATAATTGTTAGTATATTGCATGATGTAGTTTTCAAAAATGTTTCCTTTCTGTAGTTTTCCCTTTCTCTGGTCCTGTTTAAATAGGTAAAGAACTTTTGCTTCTGGTCTTTAAGAGAGGTGGGTGGTTTAATAGCAAGCACAAGTGTGTGTGCTAAAACAGTTTCACCTTGGCAACCTGTGTTATTTCTAATGCTTAAACCCATTCAGAACATCATGCAAAGTTTCTTAGAACTAGAATACAGAAATATAAAGAGAGGGAAAGGGACAAAGAGACACCCATCTGAGCTAGAGGAAGACAGCTTTGAAGATCTCATATATGGTGGAGACCCAACCCCCATTCCTGGGCATTTCTTCAGAAAATTGACAAGCTCACAAGCAAGGATAGTGCATGAGCAGCTAATTTCTACTCCCTGTGTGTCTCACGGCTGCTAACTTTTTGACAGCCCCAAGTTGCTCTGACTTGGTTGTTGACTACAGAAAAAAATATTAACTGGGTCCAATGCACAGATAGTACTGTGTGGCATGCTGACACTAAGTGCAGGCGACTGCTGAAGTATTCAGCTCTCTTTAAACTTGTTCCTAAGAGTGGAAAGACAGACTCTTCCAGTTGACAGAACATCAAGTAGATTGTTTCATTTTCCATTTGTTCCACATGGAGGTATAAACTGAGGTATGAATTTATGTACATAGATTAGCACCAGCTGATTGGCTGGATATGGAGGTCAAGACAGAATATATTAGAAAACTTGAGGAGAATGGGCTCAGAATATGAGTTTCAGAACTGTGTTTCATTTGAATGCTAAATGCATTCACATATGACATAGACCCTTACTGCAGACAGTACTTCCCATAAACCCATAGACAAGGTGCAGCGGGAACCCCGAGTACTCTATGGATAACTTAACTAATTTCCTTCAGCTACTCAACTGCTTGTTCAAAGGACTCATGAACTTGTTTTTCAACAATATTTCACATTATGGCAGCAATGGCAGTTAAGTGTTGGTTTAAAACCATGGATTCACTATGACTGACTTGAGAGGTCCCACTGCCCGGTGCTAAAAGTGCCATTAGCAACTCTGAGACCCCAAGGTAGTGTGCTATTTAGAAATGATCAACAAACCACCAGGTGGCAAACTGATTTCAACAGATTATGGGGAGTAATTTTCCTCACCAGGTTTTCTTTTCCCCCTTCTGTCTTGCTTCTGCCAGCACCACTGTTGACAGAGTTGTGGAATACCTTATGCCATTGCCGAAATGTCACACACAGTATTACCAGAGATCAAGGAACTCGGGTTAGCAAATCCTGTTTTGCAAAGGACCAAGGCCAGTGACATTCATGGGTTTTATCATGTACCCATTTATCAGAAGCAGTTGACCTTATAGAATGGAATTGTTCCTTAGAAGATGTAGTTATAGCGTCACCTCTAAAATAACACTGTGTTTAGAGTTGAAGTGACTTCCCATCAGGAATTGATATGTTACATTTGAACTAGTTCTTGCTGTAACCAGAATGTGAGTCTAGAACCCAGGAGATGAAGTCAGGATCGAGCTACACTGATACACCCAATGATGAACATATAAAATATTTGGTGTCTACTTCCATAATTATGGTGACTACAGTATTTAAGGTTTAATAATCTAAAAAGGAATGTTTCCATGAAAAGAATAAGATCATGCTCCACAAATTTAAAATGCCATCAGGCCACTCTTTACACTGGGTGCACAGAGACGCTTCCAGGGTTAACTAAGGTGATTCTGGATGTTAAGGGGAAGTAAAGTCAAGCAGTATTTCTCAGGTTCAATCATAGAACATACAAGATGATTTTGCTAATTTCATTTTTTGTCCATATCTCTTAATCTATATATTTTCTTTTTTAATTTTTAAATTTTCACTTACTTTTTAATGACCTGGTTTCGTATTGTGTTGTGGGACAAATTTGTGGTCTTTGAATATTCTAATAGTGAGAGCAGGAAAAAAAAAGAAATAAATGGCTGGAACAGGAGGATTATCATAAATGCACTGTATTTTTATATTGTGTATAAATTTCACAGGACGTTGTAAAACTTTCAGCTTTATCAACAAATAATTGGCAAATATAGTTGTAAGATATTTAAAGTGGTACGTCGTGCTGATTTGATATGCATGTATACTGTACTGCAGCTATCACACCCAGAAGAGTGTTAAACTTTAGCACTGACAGTATTCATCCTGCAAATATATCCTTGTCTACTCTACAGGGGGTGGTTTTTGCCCTGTGATGTCAGTAGGACCCCCACAGTATATCAGAATAAGAGATAATAATAGCATTGAACATATAATAGTCCATGTTTAAAAAAAATTTTAAAGACTTTTCATTCCATGAAGGATATCAGTGGCATATCAGTCATAAATGTTGCACATATTTTCTGACTTTATTTATCTTTTAATTTGTGGAATACTCTTTTCCTCAGTTCATCAAATCTACCCATTTTTTTCTCCATTTGGCCTTCTAACATGGAAGCTCTGTTTATGAGGTCTTTCACTACCATGAAATTGTTGAAGGATTTGCTAATATTTTCTCCTAGTTCCTTTTTAAACCATCACATTTTAATTTGTTTATTACCAGATAATGCATAAAGCAGACATCTTCATTCCACTAGCATGTCCCCTTCAGCTTCACTGAATGAAATAAACCTGAGAAACGTGAGAGGGTAAGAATTAATGGGAGACTATTTTGATTTAGGCTTGTAAAATGGAGGCATAAATAAAACCCTCATCAGAAAAACCCTCTAAGTTAAAATGCTGGATATCCATCTGGTTGTATGAAAACACCCTATTTTCTCAATTTCTACCACATGAAACATAAAGATTTACGTTTTCTGCCCTGTTGGAGGTATGACATACAGAGTTCTTTCTACTTTGGTGAATTCAAATTGTAGGTGAAACAGCACACACAGGTGCAGTTACTGTGGATAAAGAAATGGGCAAAGGTTCAATGTGCAGAAATAAAGAAATGGACAAATAAATAACTGTAATGAAGATGCAAACACAAGACAGCACATGTGTGTGTCTATGTGTGTTTGTCTGTGTGCCTGTTAACTGCAATGCATTGTCATTACTCAGCTTGAAAGTGAAACCCTTAACCAGTAACATACCTTTTGTCCATCTTCTCAGATCGTACCTCAGAATAAATGATGGAGCAACATCGTGTATACTTTTGTTGTTTAGGTTGCTGGCTTTTCTTTTTCCTTTTTTTTCTTGTGTTTAAGAAACAAGAAAATAAACATTTTTAAAAGCTTCCCTAAATCCCCCAAAAGGCCTTTTAGTCTGAGTTACTAGATATTTTTCTTTCACAAAGAAAGAAAAATAATTAGTTCTGCTCCTACCTATAACCTCCATCAATAAACACGGTAATACAAACTTCTTTACATCTTCATACTTGCCAGGCTAGATTAACAAGCTGCTAATGTTTTGATTTACAAATTGGAGGCCCATTTGGCTTACCCAGGCTTCAAGAAGATTGAGCTGTCTTCCTCTGTTCCCTGAAAGGAAGTAAGTGACTGTTTATTCATTCCCTTGATTAGAAGGCTGCCCTCCAGCCAGATAAAAGAGGTTCCATAATAAATGTGAGACTCCCAAGTTTTGGTTTGCTTTCTGGATTTAGTACTAAACATTAAAAGGAATTGGAGATTGATTTTTTTTGTTCAGGGACCAGTGCCAGATAAAACAAGGAGGGAGCAAGCGGACTAGTTTGTAGACACAAGCTCCTTTATAATGAGGAGAGGGTCTGGGTTTTAGTGTTGCAGCAACTGAGTTATTCCAGGTGTGTGTGATGGTGTGTGTGTGTGTGTGATGGTGTGTGTGATGGTGTGTGTGTGTGTTTTCCTGCCTCAGCCAGATTTCTTCATTCATTTTGATATTCTGTTGGTAGCCATTGTTGACAAAGATCAAAACTAAATGCATCTCAGTACAGCACTGAGAAGACAAGTAGTGATTCATAGCATCTCACTACACTGATGGTTGACAGTGACTGTAATGGGGTATGTGGTGGGGACTTGATAATGCGGAGAATCTAGTAACCACAGTGTTGTTCATGTAAGTGTATATTAATGATACCAAAAACAATAAAAAATGAAAAAATAATTTTAAAAAACCTAAATGCATCTCACCTACTTCTTTAATCATTAAACCAGAAAAATTTCTGTTGAATTTTCTTTTATTGAAACCAGTTCTACAGCAATACTGTGGGAATTAAAATATACACACACATGCACGCACACAATGAAAGAAAAGAGGTTTCCGTATATGCATTATTTATGGACATGCACACACTTTCCTTTCCTTCCCCCACCTCCCCACCTTTTGGAGAGCTGTAAGGCTCCGTTTGCTCCAGGACTGTGTCAGTTGGCTTTGTGTCACAAATCAATTTCTTCAATTCATCTCCTCTCTTCTTGCCTTGGGAACAGTCCTGTGTCTCCTCTGACTTGCAATGGAGCTGCTCTGCTTTCTGGGTTGCTGACAAATTGGCCAATAATGGGAGTAATGGATGCAGCAGGCTCTTGCCTCCCTCTGAGAATTTATTACATGTCAGGTTTAAAGTGTCTGCTTAGAATTCTGGGCTCAGAGGAGTACCCAGTTGCAGCTGCTAATGGAGCAGCTAGTCCGAGTGCCTCAAGTCAATGGATCAATAAATAAAATTATCTCAGTTGCTAAGTATATGCGCTGCACTTTGATCCATACAAACAAGAGAGGAATGGATAGCCTAGGAAGGGGAAAAGGGAGGAGGAATAATGTTAACTGAGAATTGACATTTGGGTTCACATCCTCTTCTCTCTAACCCATAGTCTGCCACCTGGGTGCACTGTTACAAGTCTTGACATTAAAAGCCGATGTAAACTTTCTGATATCATCAACATGAAAACAAAGAGCAAAGGGGTGCTCAGTGTTATGATATTGATTTGCTGGTATCTGTTTGCTTGTTAAATCAGCTAATCTCCCAAAGAAGCTCTGTTCATTATTAGCACAAGGGAGATTAATGTCTATATTTTCTCTCCTTTCTTGCAGGAATCCATCTCCAAGCCTCCAAAACCAGGTGCTTTTATCATGTTTTCTCTTGCCTCATATGAAAGCCATCTTTGTTGTACTCAGTTTCCCAGAGACATAGCAGTCACGATGTAGTTCTGGTGTAGGATGTCTGCAGAGAAGAAAACACTCAAATAAGGAATTCACTCTTTGCTTTACTCATTCACGTGCACACAGCATAAGAGAGAACAGCGGTAGAGTGCTGGGCCAGGACCCGTTCCCTTTGTCTCTCATTTCCATGTTTTTAAAATCAGCAGTGTCCACATTGCTGTGGAACAGTACCATCATGCATGCATCTCAAGTTATTCAGTAAATTTTATGAGCCTTCATGTTTCATGTCTTATTAGTTTATTGCAGACATTTATGACCCTCTCCCCTGAAGGCCAGGATTCATTCATATCTTTACTCATTCCATAAATATTTATGGAATGTCTACTGTGTTGTTAATGCAATGAAGAGGACTAAGGTTACAGTGAGTAACAAAAGGCAGACATCCTTGTTCAAAAAGAATAAATTGGAACCAGTATGATAATAGGTGGGAACATCTCTAATGATTTAGAACATTGCCAGGAATCAGAAATCCTAAGAAGAACAAATTTCATATCCTGCTTATGGTGGTTAACTAGAGATACACAGTTCTGTGGAGGAGTAATTACTTAAAAATAAATGCCATGAGCCAGTCATAAGATATACTAAGAACATTTAACTCAGATTATCCCATTTTTCACATAAGCCTAAATCCAACTTTTATATTTATCTTCCCTAAATTTTCCTTCCCCTTTCCTTTCCAATTTCCTGTCTTATGAAAACACACAGATCAACCCAAATGATCCTATTTTACTAGTTCTTTGCAAATTGTCACTTTAATCCTTTTGCATAAACTTACCATTGTTAAACTTGTAATTCAAGTTTCTTAATAAATTACAAGGACAGGTTTATTAGTAAATTATTCTTGAACGTTAGTAAGGTTCTTTTTTATATGATGATTGTAAGTTTTTTTCCTAACGTTTCTATATTGTTCTATTCTGTCCCTCCTCATTTCAGCAGTTGGTGGTCTACTGGGGGATGATTATACAGATTGTTATTTTCTAACAACCTGTAAATTTCCTGAGGGCTAGAAATACTACAACTCTCATGAAGTCATCCTTTTTAAAAAATATTAGCTAAAATGCCTTCTCCTGGAAATCACTACCTAGGTTTCCGTGTTACATTCTGTTCAATATTTTTCTTAAAAAATTAAAAAATATATAAACACTTTTACTGAATCAAATTTTTTTAAATTTTTGGGGACTGGATCTTATATCTTTTGGTAAGCAATGCTATATTAGAAAGTTTTGGCAAAATGAGATTTACATACCTTTTCTCATACTCTGTCCCCATAAGGAAAATTGTCACTCTACTAAATCTCCTCTACGAGATGGTAAATCAAATTCTCTGGGGAAAAACATATACATGTGAGTTGCCATCAATAAATAAGGCATAATTCACATTCTCTAATGGAAATTGTCTAAGGCAAGTAAAAATCTTTTGTTAACAAATGTATCACAGAAACTTTAAAAAAGGTCTACTTCTCAGTAGTCTCAAGTGATACAAAATTTTGAAAGAAAGAAAAGAGTAATGGACGAAGAGGAAGAAAGGAGAGCAGATGCTGGAATAACCAGGTGTTTCAGCCAAGTTTAAATGGTGACACACTGTTTACAGAATGGCAGGGTGGTGGCCCTTCTGTGTCATTCCTAGACGGTTTCTGTAAAAATAACACTTTCAACTTTCAGCTAAAGAAAAGCAGACATGTCTGATGCCCTGGCCCCCAGGAAGACACACTGGAATTTTTCCCTATGGCAGAAAGAGTTAGTAGCAACCCTTAGTGTGGTTCTGCTGATACGTCAGCACTGCTCTGTAACGACAGCAGAGGCAGCCAGCAGGGGTCTTGTCAAAGACAGGAGACAACACGAGCAGATTCGTATCTCATCCCTAAGAAACTTAGAGATGTCTCCCACGGCAAAGCCGGGGCATGCGTGCCAGGGTGCTGAGATCAGCTGGTGTCACAGTTAGTGACTAAAAAGACATTCTGATCTGACTGTTCACTTGATCTGAACCATTTGTTCTCACAGGTTGCAAGTCTCAGGAATATACGTATGTATGAGGAAATAGGAAGACTGTGTACTGCCAAGTGCTGCATCCAAACGAGACAAGTGGAGAAAAAATGGAGAGGACAGTCCGACCCCACATACCCAAGTCCTGATAAAATGCCTCGTGACTCGGACCGCTGGCTGTGCGAGGCTCCAGTACAGCTTGTTTTTCATGTCGACCTGTTGTGTTTTAACACGTTTCATAGCCACCACGTCTTAGGTTTAGAGAACCCCTTGGTCAGAAAATCAGTGGATCGAGATATAAACAACCTGTGACAGGAGCGTAAGGCAGATTTGGTGTCTGATAGTTGCCTTTTCCTCATTATAATACTGCATTAACCACCCCCGGTGAAGATTTTCTATGCTAAGGCAACATGAGATAACACTGCCACATACGAGTCTGTATGTAATCCAGGTGTGCGTGTCCCCGTAGAAACCCTCCCTACTCAGGTTAGTGACCTGATAACTACTGAATAAACATTTTTGCTTCCATAATAGGAACTACTCTGATTGTTCTCCGCGCGGACTCTCTCTTCAACAGCTCACCCTGGTCTGTCAAGGCATTTCTGTTTGCTCGCTTCTCTAATAAAGTTCATGGCATTGCTTGTGTACTCCTAAGTCTCAGGGTTAAATAATTTTAATATGTGAAAACAAAGACTGAGACCCTGTCCTAGTGTCTGCCGGTAACACAATGCTGCAGATATAATTACTGGTTTAATGAGATGACCAGCTGGCATTTTGACATTGTACTTCCTGGGTGGACGCCACATCAGCTTGCCACCCTCTCTTCCCTTTGTCTCTTAGCCTTCTCTCCAAAGACTTGAAGTTTCCTTCTCAGATAAAGGACAAGAGCCATGGTGTGAATCCTTGTCTATGTTATTCTTGGAATAATAGGCTAACAACACTTAATGTTCTACACATTGTAGAAAATATTTTGATACATTGTATATCCACACAGTTAGGATCTGTGGGTAATTGTTTAGTGTTGATATTGCTGCTGTTTTCTAAAGGGACATAAACTTCCAGTCATTAACGTTAGGAAAACTGCATAATATATTCTTTTCTCAGTTAAAGATCAAGGTATATTTTTTGAAATAATCATGGACCTGCAATTCTCATGTAACATTAAATTATAAAACTTAGTCCACAAGGAGAAAATGCCACCATTCTTACTGACACCTCTGGTCACTTCGTCCTTTACTACCCTTGATAATCAGGAGAGTGGGACCATTTGTGGAGACACCATGTAAGACCTTCATTTGGTAAAAAGAACTGAACTGCAGTGTTTCAATGTCCGTGCGTAGACTGTGCTAAAATACTTCCTACTTTGTAGTTTAGCTTTTCCAAAGACAAACCACATTTGGAAAGCTGGTGACCCATTTGCTTTTATATATTGGTATATGAGTCCCCAAAGAACTGTTATGTTTAATTGTTATTGCAGATTGTATTTTACAGTTGCCCAAGGTTGTGTTAAAAAACGGTGTTTTTGCTCTTTGACTTGAGCATGTTATCTGAAATATGTTATTTTACTGATTCACAAATGCCTCGCAAGCTGAGAGTTTTACTATCCATGTCACCAATAAACCATGTTCTTTATCAGACTTCGTTATAGGTTCAAGTCCTGGACTAGAAACCTGACTAAAACTGAGGTAGGAGAAATATCTATTAAGTGACTTTGTTTTTGTAACCTTGGGTCATGTGCTCTGTGGATACCAACTCCCTTTCACTGGATAGGCTCCTGTAGATTATCCAACCAACAAACTCAGTTTCGGGGAAGTTAAAAATACGGAGATTTAACTCTTTCCCGTATAGGGTGGATCAGGAGGGCTGAACTGTGAAATAAAACTACTGACCTTATACATGTTTCTCATACCAAACTGATCTGAGAAAGAAGAGATGACCACGGCATGTACTATCTAGTGGATATTTACTCTATGTTTGTAAAGTTCTTGATAAGTTACAGATGGCTTTGCAATATACTATCACAGTTGGTCAATATAATAATTCTGTGAGAGATAAACAGGGCCTAAATCTTTTATCTTCATTTTACCCTTGATAGGAAAAAAGATGCAGAAAGAAAAAATCACCATCTTGTAGATGTAAGATTAGTCAATTACGGGGTTCATGTCAACTACTGGTCTTCTGACTCTTCATCAGGAATTTTTTCACATTCCTAAGCTGTGGATTCAGGAATCTTTGCAAAACATGTGGTCTCTGTACTTTGTTAGGCCACATAGTATATACTTAAGATGCTTGGAGATAAACTTGCCAAAGTCTCAAGGTAAACTTTTTACTTCGAGGTAAAAAAATCTACTCCTGGAGTTTATTTTATGAAATTTCCTTGAGAGCTGAAATTCTTTGGAAGAAGTATTTTCAGTCATGCTTAGTGCATATTACAAATGAAATGCAAAATTGTAAATAAACTTAAAAATGATACAGTGAGGGGTCACATTGTGTCTATTGCAATGTAGAGATGAGTAAACTTAAAAGGCTAAATTACGGGGATATATTACAGAACATTTACCACAGGTGATGTGTCATACTCTATCATTACTTAGAATTCCCTCTCACCAAAAATACCAGCACAGTTTTGGTGTACAAATTTGAGTAAAATGATATGATAAATAGAATTTGAACATAAAAAGGAAGATATTTAGAAGTAGTGCCAGGACAGAATTGTTCATATTTATGATTGTGAGTATAATAATGAGATATCCACAACCCAGTCTTAAAACCTTAGAGAATTCTCGTCTCACACAGTCACTCTTTTTCCAAGTCTTATGGGTCCGACCCATACTCTCTTTTGTTCCTACAAGTCTCCCCCCAGCTTCAGAACTTCTCTGCATCTTATCATTGACAGTTTTCAGCACAATTTAAGTTCCATTCAATCAATCCAACCTGTATACAGTGACGTATTTCTCAGGTAAATATCTGTATCACTCCCTAGCAGATGACCCTCTGTACTAGAATGAATTGCTTCCCTTATTTTTTCATGTCAAGGTTCCAATAGGAAATGATCCTTAAACGACATGATGGGATACATGGAGGACATCGCTGTGTCTATATACTTGTTAAAGGAATGCATTCTTTTTATCTTACAGTCTGCAAAATGACATCCACAATTATGACACGTGTATATATTTAAAAATTTTTTCTGAGTTCATAAACTTTCAACAGAACTTTTTGTACAGTGGAAACACTTCATATGAAACAAAAAAAAAGTGATACTCTCATTCTATACTTTGCACCAAGCTGAAGAAATACAGAGACTTGGGGCCTGGTGAAGAAATTAATTTTTTAAATTTTATGTAAGTGAAAGAAACACAAAATAAAAAGAATATAAAAATTAAAATTAAAATAAAAATATTTTTAAAAATTGGAATTTTAATAAAATTTCTAAGAGGATATTTTCAAACTTTTAAATAAGAAACTTGAGCTGATTGCACTAAATTCACTATCTTTTAATATTGTTTCATACAGATCTGAATAGACACCATGATACGTAAGACTTTCTCTGTGAACTAAACAGTGTAGTATTGAAATTCCACACTTCTCAGAATAATGTTAATTAACCAACAGTATACTTTATCTTCTAAGGCAAGACATTTTTGTAAGTAAATGGGTGTTTTTAACTCCAGACTATGGCAAGGAGTACAAACAAGAAATATTCTGAATCAGTTTAATATTAATTTACTAATATGATGAATATTTATTAATATGAATGATACACTAATATTAACTTATTCAACTCTCATAGTGTCTTATGATGTAAGATATACCATCCTCTCCATTTTAAAAATTAGGATGCTAATACAGAGGGTTTAAATAGTTTGTTGTAGATCAAACAACAAATAAATGGCAGAGCCAAGGTCCATCCCAGGCAATGCTGAGATCTGGGTACATTAATATAGGTCTCGATGACACTTGACTTTGTCTTCCTGCTTGTGGACATATAACGGTAAGATCTATTCATATAGTCCTATTTTCATAAATACTTGTTTCCACTTGAATATTTGTTCTAAATTGTTGTTAGATATCTCCACGAGAAAAAATAACATTCTTCCAAGTATCTCTCTTCATCATCTCTAACCAGTGCAATTATTTTTTTCATCTTCTGAATTAGTATGGTCTTTATGTCACTCGACACATCCTCAATGCATTATTCAAAATAGTATCTTCCATTTCTTCATTTCATTGGTCCCAGATATAACTTGGTGTAACTCTGGGGGGGGGGGGAAATATTCTCCCAGCCTGGGGCAAAATACCTTTGAACTGAAATCAGTCAAAGGGAGAAATCAAGTGGGAGAAATTCATTTAATGCTTACAAGCAATCGTCCATTTCTGCTCGCCTTTGTGTCTCATGACCTGGCTGCAGAAAAAGGGGACCCACCCAACCTCTCAGGTCCAGATATGCACTGCCTGCCCTGGATAATTACCTATTGATATGGAGATGGACTACTTCTCTCCACCCCTTGGAAACACCTATATATGGAGATGCACTAAGGCCAAGTGAGAGATTCTGGAAATTTTGCAATTTTGCCCACACTTGGAGCATTAGTTTATGCAAGGTAGTAAAATAAGCCACTCTGTAACATGTGAAGAATTTTTTATTTCTTCATTACTTGAGTCATCTTGTGACAAGCTACTTTTTAGTGTGATCTCATACTGCTGCAACTAATCTCAGGAGAGAAACCTGTTACTTATTTTGTACTTGCAGACACTTTTAAAGAGTGAGAAACTCTTTTCTGTCCCAATAGATATTTTCTTTAGCCAGGTGTAGTGCAGTTAATGAAGCAATATTGTTTGTTCAAAAAGTATAACTAAAAAGTAAAAGGTTTAGGCTGAGGTAGAGAAGTACAGGGTAACAAATGCAAGTGTAAGGTAAGATAATCTTCATTGTTTTATCTGATTAATGATGAACTTTTTGACACTTTTCTATCTTATACATTAAATAACTTTACAGCTTCACCCAAATAGTTTCCTGTCTTGGTACTGAAATAAGAATTTATGGTAATATTTAAAATATATATGGTATCTATTTAAGGGAGTTATTGGCCTTTATGGCTTCAAATCATTGATTTTACAACATATGATGTGGCAGGTGTCTTTGGTATCTCACGTCATATCCCTGTGGCCCGATTTTGAGGCAGTTCCATGTGGAACTCAGATGTACCTCACTCAGGTGGGGCACTTGTCAAGCACACCACGTTATATTTTTGCTTTTTGTCTTAGGGCACTCCCTAAAATAAAGAAAACCATCTAATTCAGACCTAAATACAGCTGGAAAGTGCAGGAGAATTAATACCCTCCAAGAGTCACCTGCAACCTTTGGGGGTTGGGGCAGATGGAGATGTCCCAGCCACTCTTTCCAGACAGGCAAGTCAATGAGGCCTCTTGTGGATTGGAGGGAGATCCTGGGAGTGCCACATCCTTGCAGCCCATGTCTTTGCCACCCACAGAGACAGTCACAATGTGACTTCATACTGCCTTGTCTCTTTCCCTCTTCCTCTCTCCACTCCCTCATTCGTGCCTCCTCCAATCACCTCTCCGATGAATCACATGCACCACGGTCCTCGTTCCCAACACTGCTTTTTGAGGTACCAAGAGAAGGCCATATGCAGTGGGTCATTTTAAGAATAACATAACTTAGTTTGCATCAACAATTTTAATGCACTGAGTAAGCAACATGGGAAACTGAAATACTATTTCCAATTAAATTTCTGGAAAATGCACAAAACAAAAATACAATTTTTTAGATACATATATGATCAAAATGTTTCAATCCATTTCTGTGTTCTGTGCTATACCATTTGTCTTCACCGAAATTATTGGTTACATTTTTCAGTCACGATTTCTTTTAAAATATAAAATTATTATTTTTTCCTAAAAACAATGATTCATTATGAAATTTCACCAAGAATCAGCATTTGGTTAATTTTTCACATCAAATGCGAAAGAAGGAAGGAAACAAAAACCATTCTGAAAATAATGGCTATCATATAGCACACCTGCAATTCACTTACAGATTTCAGCTGTGCCACACATTTTGGGACATTCTTATCAAAAGCAAAGAACTATGTCCCAACCCCAACATCCTCTCTACTCCTATGAAGACACAATTTCTCAACCCGGTGTCAAACGTCTTGGTTCATTATGTGTTAGGCCTTCTTTTGCCATCGAACTTGTAATTTTGAAATTTTCTATGTGTCTGCCAATCTATCTTCTTTCTTCCATTTCTACCATCCTTCCTTTCTGTATGTCATTTGAATCTTCTGACACATTTACATCCTCATGATAAAGTTATCCTCTTTCTCCTGCCTGCCAATCAAATTCACGTCTTTCAAATCCCAACTTAAAAATGATCTTCAAAACACTTTCTATCACCGAAGTTGCAAACTAATTTGAAATCGTTTTGTATAATGTATCACCATAATATTTAAAAATTAGATACTTGAAGTGGAGCATTTACTATCAAAGCGCTGTGGTATACCCATTATATCAAAGTTACTTATTTCTTTCTTATAAAACACTAGAGGAAAGTAATATATTATCCTTAAAAGACTGTTTCTAATCTCTTTTAGTCTATACAGCTAGTAAGTGCCAGATGAGCATGTTTCCAGGTTTATATAACATTAATACCATCTGTCCACATTTTGTGGATGGGATGGGGGAGGGTCAATGCTAACTGAAATTTATATTAGTATAATTTGAAGCATAGAACAGATTTTGTATGATACATATGTGAATTTTGATGCAAAAAAATTAAAGTGAAAATTTTAAAACTAATTTTTAGTTGTAAAGCTAGTATTATTAATTATAAAACTAATAGTTCCAATTCTATAGTAGCTGTGTGTTTATTCCTCCCCACTCCCTCTATTTAAACTAACCCCACCATATTGTTTAGTTCTGCTTGAACTGAACTTTATACAAATGGAATCAGTTTGTAGTTTGTATTCTATAATGCTCTTTTTCTATTAAATGCTATATTTTAAAGATCTATATATGTTTTACATGTAGCTCATTTATTTTCATTACTTTAAAAATATTCCTTGAGTGAACATACTCTCATTTATTAATCAACATTATGTTTGATCTCCATTTGTTTTTCTCCAGGTTTTTTCCCATGTGTCCTCGTATTTATGGATAATTTTCTCTATGGCAAAGCATAATTGCTGAGCATATACATGTTCAAATTCACTAACTAATTCTTATTTTTCTGTACTATCTTCAGAAGTTAATGAATGTGCATTGTGCTATATTGTCAAAACATCTGGTATTTTGAGACTTTAAATTTTGCTAATCTGAAGTGTTTGAAATGGGATCATGTAAAGTGACATCTAATAAATTGCAAGCTTTTTATATGCTAATTGGCATTTGATATTTCCTCTCTAAAATGTCTCTATTTTTGCCCATTTTTCCAGAGTTGTTTGTAGTTTTTTGTTGTTTTTACTGATATATACAAAATGTTATATATGCTGAATATTAATTTCTTGTTAGTTATATTTTTCATGAAAATATTCTAAATACATGATTTGTTTTTTTCATTTACTTAATAGAGTCTATTTGATAAACTCAAGGTCCTAATTATAATTAGTATAATTAGTATTTTCTCTAAGTTTAATTCATCTGTACTCCCAAATCACATATTTCCTTTTTCTTTTCTAAATTTTTAAACTTTGTTTTGCACACACAAGTCTGGAAGTTTTGTGTATGATATGAGCTACGGATCTGTTTACATTTTTTCAAAGAGTTATTTGATTTGCCCTTCAATTTTAAGTCATTCATTCTTTTTCTACAATCTACAATGCTACCGTGCCACTTGTTTGAAACCTCAACTTTCAATATGTGTATATATGGGTTCTGTATCTAGGCTTTCTATTGATCAACTTGTAAATGTTAGCCAGTACCCCACATTATAAAATACTATAGCTTTATAATGCACTTTAGTTATTCTAAGGCCAAGTTTTTAACATTTTTTTCATTATTCTACAAGTATTGCCTATTCTTGGTATTCTACTCTTTCATATACAGTTTAGAACTGACCTATTCGACTTGTTGGTTCCTACTTGGAATTACATTGATTCCATAGACCAGCAACCAAGGGTTGCTCTCTTTTACCATATTGCATTTTTTATTCATAACAATGGCATAAATATGGCTCTATTAATTGAGGCTTCTTTAACATATTTAAAAAAGATATTTAAATATCTTTTTGTGATTTTAAAATAATTTTTAAAATAATTTTTATATAGCACTGCATTATTATGTTCAATCTATTCTTAAAATACATTATGGTGCTCTGGCAAATGAATACATGTTTAATCATGTCTTTTTAAAATTACAAGATATGATTTCTAATTACATCAATATTTTTGTTCAAACGGAAATGTAATTAATGCTTTTGTGTTTGTATTATGATTTGCTATCCAACTACCTTGCTGAACTCTTTCATGATTTCTAGTAATTTGTAGATAATGCGTAATTTTTTTATGTGGAAGGATCATATTATTGGCAAATACAATGTCTGTATTTTGGAAAAGAACAGCGTTCCATTTCCTCATTTTATAAAAAAATGTATACAATTACTGGTTTGCTTTAGTACTAAGTATTTTATGTATTTTTCTTAATGTCTAAGCTAGATATGCCATGTCTTCAATAATTCTTGTATCATTTTCTCATACAGGATGTTTATACATTAGGAAAAAGTCTTGTAATCATGGTTTTCTATTAACAACAGAGTAAAATCTGATTATCTTAGAATTCAAAGCTACTGATTATTCAAGCCAACCTACTCTTCTATATTAGTTAATGTATATTTGGGCAAACTTAACTATGCATAATTACATAATTATGTCTTTAAAGTTTGTTAGCTGTATGTCCTTTTTTCAGGTAGTTAAGATCTGTTCAAAAAATCAAACAAAAGAAGAGAATGAAGGTGTTGGAACATCAAACACATCTGGTGACCTCTCCATTCTCCCTGATATGCCAAGTCAATTATATTCATATATGTTTAAACAATCTTTAATTTCTTGCTTGTGCAAATAATTAAACTAGTGTAGAAGAGAGAAATGACCAGGAAATCTGCAGTCTAGCTATCCACATTAAAGCCAGTGCTAATGTCCTCAGTCACATTTTACATTTATCTATTTATTTATTTGAATGGGAAGTAGGCAAAGTAAATGAAAATATTGTTGGTGACCATCAGCTCCAAGATATTCATGGTCTCAAGAGAAGAGTTCCATGTAGAAAAAAAATCTATAAAGGGAACATAGATGCTACATAATATAACTATTACAGACTAGTTGCTTTAATCTTTTTGCTTATCTACAGGAAAAGAAGAAAGAGAAAATAGAATAAAAATTTATTTAAAAAATATTGAGTTTGAATATTTTTCATTATTTGATATACTATCATTGATCCTTCTATTGTTATAATATTTAATTTCATATAAGATCTCTATAGGGGGATCAACATTTCAACACTCCTGATTTCAAGAATTAATATTTTACTTTAATCACTTCGCTCCTTATTAAATGACTTTCCTGGAAATCAGATAAAAATTGTATTTCTAATCATCAAAACAATCAGAGACTATTTAAAGTTACTGGCACTAATATTGCAACTAGGGTTCATGTCGATGATTGGTATATATAGCTACAATTAGCATCTGAAGATTTTTTTAAATTAATACAGTTAAATAGTTAAAATAATTACCTAAATTGTAGTAAGCTAAAAATCTAAGGCAATTTGCATAACAACATTAACAGTATCCCCAGGTTTTTTCTGATGCTTTAAATTCAGCAAACTTGGTAACATTTTTCATGTACCATAGCTTCTGATAATTTGTAGATCTTTGTTTTTCTCAGTTTATAAATGTGGCTTCTTAATTTACTTAAAGGATACTTACCTAACATGCTAGTTTTATGATCATGAAAACATAGTTAAATGTTTTGTACTTTTGAAAATAAATGATTTTGGCTATGGTATAAACCATGATTGAAACTGAGGGACTAATTAAAAGGTAATCCTTCAATAACAACATAATCGCCCATCCCCACAAAAACCCAAGAAGTCTCATTGAGTGTAAAATGTGATATTATTATTGATTCATTATAATAGAAGTTTCCAACATTCCTGAGAACACATTACTTTCTTAAAAAAAAGTCTTCCTCACTGTAATACTTAATTATTCTTCAATTTTTAATTTGAGAGCAGTATTAAGAATACATTCAGAAAGGAAGTACAGAAGGATCTCAATTAAGGTAATTGGAAACTTAGTAAGAGCAAACCTCTTAAAGAGACTTTGATCACAATTAAAAATGTAGTATGTTACCGAGTATCGTAATTCTTCCAAGTGGTAAAGATACCTAAAGACAAATGCTGGGCATAGAAACCACAGGGCATAAATCTGCAAAGAAGTAAAAAGCTAACCTTTTCCAACAATACTGCTTCTCTCTCACTTACCAACTTTACATTTCCCTGTATGGCCCCGGAAGATGACTGGTTAGCCAGAGACGGGTAAGATTCCTCAAGGGAGGAACAACCCAAGACAGGCACAGTTGCAGGGGGGCCATCAGGAGAGAAATTGAGAACCAACAGAGGGGAGGCTTAGAACCTCACCCCCGCTGCTTTGAGAGAAATTTTCTGCATCCATGGATGTTTTGTTGCCCTTGTCTAGCTTGGATTAATACTTAGTCTATAGGCACAGACCTGATCATCTACATTTGCCCTCTTATAGCACTAAATTATGCTTTCTACCTTTATCTTACATCTACCTACCACTTCAGCATTTTATTAAAAAAAAATAATAATAATAAGGGAGAAATGTGGGATCCACATATAAATCATGCATAAAAATCAAATGAATAATCATATCTGACTTGATTGTTTATAGTTCATGATGCGTGATCAAAACTGAAAGTTTCTGTGATATGACTGCCCTTGCACTGTTCACCATGTAAGAACTTATTCACTATGTAAGAATTTGTTCACCATGTAAGAACTTGTTCGTTATGCTTCAGAAGATTGGAGACTGTTGAGAATTAGGCTTGGGGTTGATTAATGATTGTGTATTGAGTCCCCTATACAGAATTTTATTGTTGTTAACAACCATTTGATCAATAAATATGAGAGATGCCCTCTCAAAAAAAATAATAAAATAAAATTTAAATAAATAAATACAATTTAAAAAAAAAAACCCAGGGAAAAGAGGAAATGAGCCAGTTAAAAAAAATTAATAGTAAAGAGTGAAAATATAAAATAGCAGCTAGGGATCTGGGGACACTTAGGAAAAAATAAAAACACTGGTGAGACATCTCATCGTACTTTGATCGTAAGGACTCTCGTGTGTGTGTATAGCACAGTGCACATGGCACCACACGTGAGTGCCAACTTAGCCGTGGGTTTTTGTGGTAGTACAGCACCAGCTCTGTTTGGTTGTCATGAAGCATGGGTTTTACTATTGTTTCTGCTGCCCACTTGCTGTGTAGCCTTGGAAATGTCACTTTATTTGGAATAAATAATTCCATTTAAAAAAAAATGTATTTTGTATGTTGGAAGCCAAGCTTCTCATTACTTCCCACCTTGCCAAATGACTAAAACATTGCAGGTATAAATCAGGCCAAAAACAAAACAAAGCTTCAAAATGTTTTGGAGGAAGTTGGGAACTTAATTTACCTTAAAAGTAAAGAAAAACCACATAAAAACTAGCACCTAAAGATCCAAATGACCATGATAAATAAAAATGAAGAAACACAAGAAGAAATGTCTATCACCCTCCTCATTACAAATATACAAATTTCATACAACAAATTGCACACCTTGTAATTTCGAACTACAAACATTCAAACTTTAATCCTATTTATTACTTAAGAGGAATAATTAAATCATTCTATTTGTATGTGTATCATAAGGGACGACAAGGAGTATAAAGAAGGGAGGGAGAAAAAAATGCTCATTTAGGCATAGGGTTTGCATAATACAACTTGGATAAAAAGTATGGAGATATCCTGTCATTAAATGGTGAAGAAATGAAGACTCATCAGATTCATAATCTGATTGAACAACAACCTAGTACATGAACTAAGATGAGGCAGTGACATGTAGTCCTTTGTCAAACGTTCCATGAAACCAACTACGTAGATGCTAGACATGTATATGAGCATTTCTACCTTTATATAATGATAAGGAAAAAAATCTGAGATGTCCTAAAATTAAGCAACAAGGGTGGGTTAATGGGGCAGAAACACAATCAAACAATAGCCACTGGTTGTAGTTAACCAGAGCCTCCACAATTATCTAGAAGGCCATCAGGACCACTGCATCCCTGGTACACATGAACAGTGCCTATCACCCAACCACCAATCCATTAGCCTTCTTTATGGACTAACCACCTGTGGGGGTAAAATTGCAGTTTTTCCAGAATCTCTCGCCTGTCTTTAGTGCATCTACACACAATAGGTGTTTCCAAAGGGTGGAGAGAAGTAGTACATCCCCACATCAATAAGTAATTACAATGGCGAGTGAAGGCTTATCTGGACCGGAGAGGTTGGGTGGAGACCTCTTCTTCTGCAGCCAGGTCACCAGAGACATGCTTGTAAGAAATAAATGGGTTCCTCCCACTTTATTACTCCCTTTGACTGATTTCAATTTCAAACGTATTTTGCTCCAGGATTTTCCCCTTGTAGTTACACCACCTATCCCCAAACTTTCCCACTTTGCATAAGTCCTCCTTCCTTATCTGTAGTCAGTGTGAGTTTAAACAATTTTCTTTCCTTGAAATCCTTCTAAATGTTCTCTATTTCTCAAGAATAGTGGATGAGTTTCTGTTAACTGGACTTGCTGCTAATGAAGCAGAAACTTCCTGCCCCAGGACTCAGTCTTTTTTCAGGCTGGCATCTATTACAGCAATTCTATTTCAAAGATCTCTGGGTCTCTAGAGTTCATGATTTGTCAGTAGGCGTATCAAGTACCTTCTCGTCAGGTGCCAGAAAGGTTAGAGGCCAGTGCCAAGTGTAAAGCAGTAGTGATGCATCCAGAGTAAGAAAGGAAGATTGAATTACTAGGAAACTACCCTGTGAGAGAGGAAGAAAGGAGATGAAAAAGATAAATCTAAACTTTAAATTTTAGTGACATATATTTTTGTTTTAGTTTCTTCCTTAGGAGAGCTTCAGCCAATCAATCCAATTCATTGCACTAAAAATGAACACACACACAGATACACTCACATACTTTTTGAAGATAATCCTCAAAGGAATTAGTGGCGACTAATAGATAGATTGATATCTTGAGAAAGAGGGCTAAAAAAATAACAAAACAGTGTTAGAAGGGTAAAAAGTTCAAGCTCCTAGAGAATTCCAAGTACCTGGTTCCTATTACATATTTTATTATTATTATTTTTTCTTTGCATGGCTGTATTCGGGTCCCTCATAGCCTCAACAGTTTGAAAGAAAAAGAAAAAGATGTCGGCTGTGCTCAGAAGAGAACATCTCCCCCCACCTCATACACACACCCCAGATCATAAAAATATCAGCCTTCAGATTAAAACAGAAAAACTTTAAAATTCAAACATAATAAATCTACTTCAGCATATCTGCTATTAAAATAATTTTAACTCACTTGAGAAAAACCTTGGAAACATTCCAATCCTTCTTACTATCTTTGTGGCCTTCTTCTCTCTCTTTGATCTAGAATGAAAATTTGGAAAAGTGCCTCCTGAAGATACTGACACCAAGAAAAACAAACCAGTTGTCACAAATGCCACCTGTTTGCAAGATGTGTTTTCTTTACAGATGATATCATGAGGTCTATATTTATATTTATCTTTTGTAGTGAGATTTAAATTTTTCAACTTTCAGCAGCTTATATTTTATTGGTAAGTTATAAGAATGAAAAGCACAGCATAGGGGATATAGTCAATAAGATTGTAATAACTTTATATGGTGAGAGATGGTAACTACCTTCACAGTGGTCAGCATTTTGTAATGCATATACTGTAGAATCACCGTTGTACACCTGAAACCAATATAATATTGTATACAACTATACTTCAATAAAATAAATTTTCAACTTTTAGGAGCCTATCATTTATTATTAATTTTTCCTTCTTCCAACTGGGCAATTGGGATTCCTGAATACCATAACTGGACTCTATTGTTTAAAGTAGGAATCTGGATTAAAACTACCATAGTTCACTGGTCCAAGGATTTGAAATGCCTTTGTTGATGAACAAAAGGCTACTTATAAATTCATAGGAGTATATTAAGTACTTGTGTTAGTACAGAGAATAAGGCACATTCTTCTGTTGCTAGAAACTGGCCCATAAAAATGTTCCCACATTTATCACAGAAGGAACTCTCTAGGGTCAGATGAAAAAGTGAGGAAGTTTTAAGGGTGGATTTTATCATGTAAATTGTAGCATTCACAATTGGAGCTGATATTCCACAGGGAATTCTTCCATCCAAATTTCTGCTTCCAAAAGAAATTTAAGATGAGAAACACATACATACACATGCAAATGAAAAGTGACCATGCAAAGAGAGTATTTGAGTGTCCTCAAAATTTGAGAATTCTTGGTGAAAATTAAAAAGTTTATTACTGTGTCTAAATAGTCACTTGTCACCAAATATGTTACATTTCAAGGAAACAAGTATATTTAGATGAGCAACTATTCTCTAATAAGAAAGAACGAAATGTTAAATAAAATGAAAAATGTACTGAAAAGTAGTCAGAGACAAGTAACAGGGAAACAGGCAACATGTACTTACAAGTAAATGGCATGTTATAATGATTTTAGGAAAGAGTCATGAGAAAAATAACAAAATTATAAAACTGTTTAAGAAATTTTGTTTATATGACTATAGCACCAGAGGAAGTTATTCATGTAACTAAATTACTAAATTAAAGAAAAATTAAATGGTATTAAAAGCAACATTGTGAAGCTATTGACTTAGGACAAAATAGAAACAAAATACATGACTGCAGATTATCACTTGAGTTTTGGTTTGATTGGAGTGAAGACTGAAGTTTTGCCACAAAAGTGGGCAATGAAGTACTGCACTAGCAGTGAACCTTAGTATAATTAGGTACAGGGCTGTTTAAAAAAGGGAATCAAAAGCTCTTCAAGATAAAATGACCAGAAAGGTGGCCAGGAAGGTTATGTGCGAGAAGCTTCTCCCCAGCTCACTGCCATTTAATGTTTCTTACTAAAGTGTATGTAACAAGATGATAACTAGGGAAAAAGGAGAAACTAGTGAAATAAAGCAAATATGAAATAGAGTAAGTCAACAGAATCAAAAGTGGGTTCTTTTGTTGTGAGTCAAGCTTGTTCTTCTTGGTTCTTGTGCCCATCGGAAACAACTAATTGAAAGGCAAGAGATACAATAACAAAGCAGAGGGAAAGTTTCATTTGAATACACTCCAAGGGAGGAGTGGCCCAGAGTCAAGGTAGACAAAGGCACCCAACTTTCAGGGGAGGGTCTATTTATCATGCCTTAGCTGGGAGGAACCTCTTTGATTGACAGGTTGAGGTCATTTGATTGACAGTCATTCTAGTTATACATCCAGTCCTCTTGGTGTGCATGTCTTTTACCAAAAGGCACAGAGAAAAGCCCATGAAGGGGAGCAAAACTGCAATTTTATTTTAAAGAGATTATTATGAAGCATGGTTTGGGTGGTTCTTAGTTCTGTTCCATTGCCCCTGCATTGTGATGTGGTTGGGACCAGTTTGGCCTGGTCCCCTGGGCAAAGAGGTTACCTCCCTGCAAGCCTTGTTGTCTTCAGTGGGTCCCCCTAACTGGGTGGCTTTTTCATTAAACCTCATCTTCTCCTTCTTTGCTGCTCATGTCTTTCTACCTAACACTAACATTAAAAGACTTCTGCTAATAATTATCAAGAAAAAAGCGAAAAGGAGTAAAAAAATCATTTGAATTAAGTAGATATAACTATAGGAGATGGAGTCATTAAAAAATTAAGAGGATATTAGAAACAACTATTTTTTCTAATTTTTAAAAATTAGGATCAGACAGCTTTTTTTTTAATTTTTAAAAATTAGGTGAAGTGAACAATCTTATCAAGGTCACCAAAACAATTTTAAGAAAAATTAGGCAATCTGAAAAGTTTTGTATTGACTTAAAAAATAGATAGTTTCCCACAAGCAAAACAAACAAACAAAATAGAGAAAAAAAATGGATCTATGCATTTTTTGGGGGGTCTACACATTTTTAATGATGATGTCTGTCAAACATTTATGAAATAGATATTTTTACTTATAAAAAACCTACTCCACAATGAGGTAAAAAGAAAGATAACTATACATTTTGACTACTTAATTTATTTCACTGAAATTAGGATGATATAGTTATATAAACTCAATAGAGACAGGAGAAAGAAAAAATAAAAGCTAAACTCTCATGCCACTGATTAAGAAATCCCGAAAAATAGTAAAATAGCAGTGACCTTAATTAAGGAATGCTTAAAAATTATAATCTACCATGACAAAGCTGAGTTTATCTAAGAAGTAAAAATTTAACAGAGGACAATTTATTGACTAAATTCACTAAAAAATGACCTTATATGATTATCTAAATAGAAAAATCTGATAAAATTCAATTTCCCTTCATGCTAAAATCTAAGGATATTATAAATATAGGTGAATCTCCTTAATCCAAAAAATGGGTATCTTCTGGGCAGTAGTGAAGGGTATGGTAATGATCAATCTCTGATGGAATGAATTTTTAAGATTGAGAATAATGTAAGTGTGTACATTTGAACCACTATTCTTCCAATTTTACTGCAAAGCCTGGTCACTGCAACAAAATAAGAAACATAATTAAAGCTTATAAGAATTGAAAATAAAAGTTATAACATGGTTCCTATGTATAAATGATATAACTAAGTAGAAATACAAATGACTTATTAGGCATTTATCAAGTTTTCTCAAAAAGTATATAAAAAAGTTCCATTTCATATGCAAGTGTTATTAAAATAGTACAAAAGTAAAAAGTGTTAGGAGTAAGCTAAAAAAACTATAGAATATTTTTTGTGGTGATATTATAATATTTTACTGAGAGACATTATAGAAGACCTGTTAGTTCATCTATTAGAAAATAATTATTTATCACAAATATTTCAAGTATCATCAAGTTTATCTATTGACAAAACTCAATTCCAAGCAAAATCCAAAAATTCTCATTTATTTTGAAATGGAATTTGACACACATCTAAATTTAATATGGAAATGCAGTGGCCAAAAACAGCCAAGAAACTCCTAAAGGACAGGCGGATGAAATAGTAAGCTACAATAAATTTATTAAAATTAATACTGTGGTTATGGAACAGACAAAAATTGACTAACAGAACAAACTAGAGAACCATGAACTGATCCAAAAAAATGTGGAAATTTGACATGATAGGGATTTGATGTTTACTATCACTTGTTTTACCCCCCTGTATAGGTGATATACTATAAGAGTTCATATATCTTTCAGCATTTCCTCAGTACATGATTTATTGTCTGTAGGACTTAGATGAAACATGCATTCTAACATCTGAATTTAATAATAAACATTATGATGTCATGAGGCATGTACAATAAATGTCTTTATACATGGTGTTAGAGTATTTCATATGTAATATTTACTGTATTTAATGATACATGTCAGCATCATTCTAAGTCCCATATTGTATTAACTTTTAAAACTCAAAGCAATGACTTCTATGATCTGCATTACAGTCACCACTTTAAATATGAAGAGACTGAAGATCAAAATAGTTAAATATTTTGGTAAAGTTTAAAAACCGTAACAAGAATAAGACTTAGAACTGAGATTTGGATGCCGGCATTCAGGGACCAAGGGCCCCATTACCAGAAAGAACTTTGACCATCAACAGCTTTTAAAACACTTATTTTCATAACTGGCAAATTATACCTCTAGAAAACTCTAAGCAACTAACATTAAATTCACTCAATACTATATGAACCAAGGTATTCATTTATCATACTCACTTCAAAAAGTTTATATATCCAAATATGAAATAGTGAAATAGATGTTAACATATGTAGTTGCTATTGTTAAGTCACTATTAAAATGAAATTCACAGTTTTTATTATCATTATAATTATAGTAGAAATAATCAGAATACAAATAGACAAAAGTAAAACATACAAAAATACAAAAATGAAAAGGCAGGATTTTATCAGCTATGCCACAAATGTACAGGTGAGAGATTGGAAAGAAAATGTTCATATTTTTATTTTGATAGAGGCATGAAGATGATTATACTTTTTATTCCTCTGTATTCTCTACGTATTTGGCAACAGTCATGTATTACTTATGTTTCTGATGAAAAAAACTAAATATGCTATTTATAAGTATTGTTTTAGAAAATCATGAAGCATTTTCTGTTTCCATGTTCTAACAAAGGATGCAACGTAGAGGGAAGGCCCTTTCTAGACGGGTGAACTCGCTCAGCGGTTGACTGGTTTCAGGCTTGGGTAATCTACACATCCTTATTTTAGGACAGAGAAAACCGAGGTTCAGAGAAACTGCCTGGCATAAGGGTTGTTCTGCAGATCAAATTAGATAATGAAGAAAGGGCTTTAAAAACCCTATAGGCCCAGAGAGATAAGGTGCCACCCCATTCTGGTAAAGTGTGAAACATGCAGTTGAATGAAATACTTGTGATGTAATGTCCCAGAAAAATCAATGGTATGTTATTTTAAGCTCTATCGTTGACTTATTTCCTCCTCAAAGAACAACTTTAGGAAGTAAAGTTAAGCTTCCTGTCCTTGATTTTCTCCTGTTGAATAACATGCATCATGCTCTTTATTTCTTTGAAAAATAATTTGAGATTGATGCATTAAAATGGTTCAGTTCAGAATATTAATACTATCCTAAAGTGATACGTTGCAGCCCACAAGATATCAGAAAATGGCATATCCAAATTCTATAAAGGTCAAAACTCTAGCACTAAACAGGCATACTTTTTTTTTTCTTCCTTTAGGCCTAATTTCTTCGTGGCAGTATTTAATACGATTCTATTACACATAGAGAAGATATTGGATTGGATGTTGAAAGTACAACTGAACACTTTTATTCAGCTTAAGCTGATAAGTGCTACTAGTTTGAAGGTTAAACACGTACAGGAAAGTACTTCATGTAAGTAAAGTAAGTCCAGGCAAAGGCACAGATGAGAGGGAAAGGTAGGAGACCTGTCTTGACCTGCACTAAGGCAGGTGTTTTACTAGCAAGAAGAAATGTCAGTGGTCATGGATGACTGAATCTTTTGATTCTTTTTTATCGATGAATTTCTATTGTGACCAGACCTTAAGGCCAGGAAATTAGGAGCATTTCTTTGACAGACCCAGTTTCTATTCATTTAAATGTCTTTTTCTTTTTCTAAATATAAACTGGCCATGAAGGCAAGGTTAGCCCTATTTCCTATGTCATCTGTTATGATTCTTTCTATATTAAAACTACAACCAGCATTTGTATTCTCAGTGGCAATTTTGCTTACATTACTTGGGGTTTGTTTTGTTTATGGCTTTACCCAGTTTTTCTCTGTGACCACGAACATAAAATATGAACAATTTGCCATAGATATATTACAAATCAGTTGCTAAAACAGTATTCTGAAAGATCAAGATACATTCTACAAGAGAAAGGAATTTTAATGTCCCTTGAATGCCATAAAACTCTATTCTTGTCTTCTTTAGTGAATGTGTACATTTTATTGCTTTTACTGGTAAAGAATAAAGGACAGATGGCACAGAAATGGAACCTAGGAGAATTGCTTACAGTGAAACCAATTTTAATACCCTTGCTAATAAAGTCCTCTCTATACATATGGGCTTGATCTCTCCAGGAAAAAGGGAGTAATTCTTCATTTTGTTCAGGGACTTTAACTCTTTCAATACCTTGGGGAACTATATGGTGCATTGAATTATACTAAATAGCCCCAAAGAATTAACACACTTTCCAAGTCAAGTCTTTTATTTCTTTTTGCTGCATAGCATCAGGCCATTGATTATATTAGAAGGTCTAACCAACTCCCATAGGGCACTTTCCTTATGTCAGAGCTAGCCAGATGTGATGGTTTCCTTTCTTGAACTCCAATAAACTTTATAGGACCTATTCAACATCACTCAGCTAAATCACATAATGGCAAATTTATAACCCAATGGCACCGAATGATCTAGTTGGTTGTCTCTACTGCTTGCTAACCAAATATTAAAAACAAAGCCAGCTAACCCAGCAGTCATCTAAATTATGTTCTTGAATTTATCATCCCCAAACAAGGAAAAACTTCATGCTATACCATATTTCCCTTAATTATGTCTTTCCCCAATTGTAAAACGGGGAAGCCAGTCAAGTTTTTTATCTCACCTCAGGGGGTCGAGAGAATAGGAAACCTGTCACTAATTCCTTTCACCTTACAGCAAAACTCTTTCACCCAATTAACTAAGACCAGGTGCACCCTCCAGTGAGTCTCAGGAATGCAGAGAACTCACAAACCCTGCTTCCAGCCTCCTAGAACAGCAGCCCAGCCTGCTTGCACCTGATTAACAAGCTTTGCTGGGGCTGCAAAAAGTTGGTAAATGGATATAATTTTCCCCATGAAAGCTGGGAAAGACATTGGATGCTTGGGTGTGAATAATAACGGCCCTGGCCAGGTAATGCCCAGAGCACTTTGTGCATTAGCAGGCCTATCCTTTACAGGAACCACTTTATCAAGACAGACGAGTGGTAGCCACTTAGGCAAATCTGCAGTTATCAACGTGCTAAGCTAGTGTTTGGACCTAACCAGTCTTTAACATATTCTATTAATATATTTAGGGTGTGTTACTAATAATTTTGATTTGTTAAGAGTAAACATTGACATACTCAGGTAAAATTAATGGTGGGAAAACAGCAGCATGAGTGCAACATACAAAAATACTGATTTGGAAATTAGAAATGACTATCTGAAGTGTCAAGGATGACACCAGTGGCAAGAGCAGACGGGGGCTCTGTAGGAAGATGGTGGAGTCCCAAAGACTTGGGGTCTGAACCCTAACTGAGTTATGAACTCACTAGTTACATGCATTTTGCAAAGGTGTTTTAATCTCTCTCAGCCTCAGTTCCTCAACTGGAAAACTAGAAAATTAATAATAATAATAATTTCTACTTTATAGGGTCATAGTGAAGATTAAATGGGGTCATGTAATCAGGTTACAAACTAGTGAGCACACAGTAGGCAGTCAGTAGTTGTGTGTCCTTATGATTATTAAAGACAATTAATTAGTAAAAGCAGCAAAATAACTCAATGAAAAGTATGTGTCCCCTCCACCACCCCACCTGAAGGTAAATCTACTGAATGAGAAGTTAGGACTTTGCCTAATAATTTGGCAGCAACTGGCTGGGATCCAGGAAATTAAAAAGGTCTGGTCTGGGGCTGTGATTTTTGAAAATGCACTTCGCTAAGTCCTAAAGCAGCTTTTGGAATTGCCTTAGGGTACTTGCCGCAGAAGAGAAAGAAGCAGAGTGGGCGGTTGGCCGGCAAAGTTTCCCACTCCCACTTCTATCAGGGAGCAGGTTTGCAAGATCCATTTTATATATTAGACTTTATCATACAAGATATTTTGAAAATTGCGAAGTGAAAACATTTAAAAAGCACACGCTTAATGTAACGAAGCCGTCAGTGCTGAGGAGCTGGTAATAACAATTATATGTGCCTTCTCCGGGTTACCTCCCCGATACACCCCTGGTAAAGATCGAAAATGCACTGCCTCCCCACCCCAGTAGCGCTAAAATTCAGTCTTAATAATTAGCACTCACTTGCTGACTCGTTATTAGGTGATCATATGATTTGGGTCCACTGGATTTCTCTAGTTTCTGTTAGGAATTACAACCTACCCTGGCTTGCAAAACCCTAACAGATCACAAGTTCCACAAGAAACAGGAGGGAAGGGTGCCAGCTCTTTGCCTGTGAGGTCAAATCCCAACAAGTCAGCCATCGACCATTCCTCTCGGTTGAAAGAGCGTGCAATTCTTCAGTGTGTTCAAGAATTGCTTCATTTACAATGTACAGTTTCATAAGAGGGATTTAAAATTTCATCAGTGAAGTAGACGCACATGATATCACATAAGCCTCCTTTCTCTACAAAAATTCGACTTTCTATTTCCGTGCCATCTGCATGTCATCTTTGTGAACTGGACATCTCTTTCTGAGAACTATAGTAGATCCTGTCTCACTGATGCCTGCCTGGTTACCTGAGAAGCTTAATGGCCAGACAGCTGAAGTGAAATATGTACTTGGCTCAGGTTTTCAGTAAATATTTTAAGTTGGATCTGGATGCAATAGGGTTGAAACCATGAACAATAACCTCCAGAATGTCACTTGAGCAAATATAAATGATGGCCCCCACATGGCTTTGGCTCAGCCTGAATTACTCAAGTAGTACAATCCAGCAACCGAAGGTACTTAAAAAAGAATTCCTATCTTCACTTACAGGTCAAAGAACTTTAAAAGGGATGTAAGCCATAACGCACAATAACATCACTGGCAACATCTTTTTCATCTTTCCTTCATTTTTGTTTATCTCCTTCTTTGGGTACCTCATTTGACAGTCTCTCCTCCTGTTCCCCACCCCTGAAAAATTCCACTCTGGACTCCAGTCTTGAAGAGTTAGGCCACATTTCTTTCCAGAGGCCCCACGGTTTGAGCACCTTTTCTTTCTTCACATAGGTACAAATCAGAAAGGGGAGTCCTGCAATAGTCTAAAATATATCTGTATTACTAGGGCACCCAGTGCTTTCATAGGCAGGTATTTCTTACTGATATGTTTAGATTTTGTGTATAAATAAGTGAAATTTATAATCAAATATTTGGAGGAAAGTTAAATTGTTGGAAGGAAATTAATAAACTTTGATTGGAAGTATTTGCCATCTGTATATTTCTTACATTGTTTCCTAAAACAGCCCCATCCTGAGTCTCTGACTTAATTTTCCATGGTAATTTTCCACACTCCTCCTATTTTTTATCCAAAAAATAATAATATACAATTTTATGCCATTTTACTGCCTGGGACCTATAAGCCAATAAATTCCAGAAATTTTAGAGACCATTAAACAATTTTTTGCCAATTCAAGTATATAAAAAAGTGTTCTTTTCTTGACTAGATTTTTCCCCACAGGAAGTTGTTTTAAAATGTCTTTTATTAATAAGTAAGTATTTTTAAGCATAACATTTCCAGGGCCTTTTTTCCCTTAATAAATCAAAGGAAAAATGAAATTAATAAAAAGTACTTTTTGAAATGGTCTAAGTTGCATATGTAAGTCTCTTCAACAAAATCTTTAAATGTTTTCTTTAGTGTCTACTACTGCAATCACCACCTAGTAAAACAAAGCAAACACTTGAGTGAGCTCTTGTGGATATGGAATTAGATATCTGTGGATTCTAATAATAAGTGAAGACGGAGGATATGTGGAGTGTTGGTCTTGTTTTTCCTCTTACCTGAGTGATTTTATAAAGAAATATGGGCAGATATTTTGTGGGTAACTTTATACTCTGGATTTTGAGTATTTACTTTATAAAATGGGCTAAGAGTTGCCATTTCTATTAAATAGGATCACTGTCAGATTCAATAAAAACTATTTAAAATATGGGAATAAAAGCTACCACTTGACCACTGCTATATGTCAGATACTTAGAGTATTTGTACCTGTGTTTGTTTGGACGCACATGTAGACACTTAACAGTTAATACACATTTTAAAACCAAAACTATATATTTGGATATAAGCTTCCATAGGAAAAGGTGATCAAATTATGCTCAGTTATTTCTCTATATCTGTGCTATCTAAAATGGTAGCCACTAGGCACATGGCGTTTAGTATAAACATTTGAAATGTGTTCAACATGACTAAAGATATGACTTTTAATTTTAATTAAGTTATATTTTAAAATAATAACTCAGTTACTGGAAAACTTTATACATATTTGGAACAACTTAAATACATGATTACTCTTTGAAATGTAAACTTTATGAACTATAAGTTTGGGTGGATATTTTCAGATGAAAATTTGGCATCCAGATTGAGAACTTCTGTGAATATAGAATGATCACTGGGCTTTTAAGACTTGATATGAAAATCAGAATATAAAATACCTTCTTAATAATTTTATATTGTTATATGCTGAAATAATAATGTTTTATACATGTTCAGTTACATAAGATATTTCATTAAAATTAATTTCCCTTTTAAAAAAGCCTTTCTTAATGTGGCTGCTAGAAAATTTTGAATTACCTATGTGGCTGGTATTATGTTTATTTTGGACAGAACAGCTATATATCAACAGATGAAATCAAGTTGAAAATATAAAATGAAGGCTATAAGTCCTGGAAAAGACAGCATGGAGCCTTAGGGTAGGTATAAAACAAGAAGGGCACATTATTGTTTTTTTGTATTTCTTATTAGAAAGCCTATCCAGACCTGGAGTGATTTCCTGCTATCACACACATTAATAATACAATTTAGGTGTCATAGGAGTCTTTTTATTGTATTGATCTTAGATTCATAACTAAATTGAAAAATGAAATAGATTATAATTCTTCCAAACTCCACAAAATAACATTTAGGCAGCAATTCATAATAGTGAAAGTGATTTTTTTTAACTCTAATGATTTATATTGTTTCCTCTTTGAAATATATGCATCCTAAACATCATCCTTGAATTAAAATTGACAATTTGAATGGCATTCTCCAATTTAACTATTTCATTTATTTATTCAACAAATATTTACTTATAGTCACAGCCCTTCGCTTTGGGATATAATAATAAACAAGAAAGATCTATATTTCATGTCCTAAAGGAACTTATATACACCAAAAATAATTAAAACTAACTACACACGGTATAATAAATATTAACAAATACAATGTCTTTTTAAGCAAGTAAGTAATGGAATTCACGAACAGGTTTCATGGGATCCTGGAAGTTGGAAACCTCATTGAATTGCACCAAAGGGAAAATAAGTGGTGAGATTTAGAGTCATTGAATCTGGACAATTCTCCCTGAAAGTCTGACTACAAAGGAGTTCTGTGAGTAGGTGAAATAATCTGAGGGAAGATTGGTGGATCAATGTAGGATTTTTAAAGATGAGACGTTGCTAGGAAAGGTCTTTAAAAGCAACGGGAATCACCAGTAGGAAGTAAGGAAACAGTGAAAGTAAGAGACCACCAAAGCAGTGGAGTTTCTCAGAAACTAGAGGGCATGGCATCGGAGTACAGAGACATGAATTTTTACAATAGGAGGGACACTTCATACATGATAACAGAAAGGAAGAAGAGAAACCGTACTTCAGTGTGAGCAGCAAGAAGAGAAAGGAGTTCCTATCCCATGAATATGATTCATGAGTATAAAACACGATCATTTGCCTAGGTCTTGAGTGAATATGAAATTGTGACCTGTAAGCATAAGAAAATGAGCTCACTAGAGACACAGTGGGTCTCCTGGGCATTACTTAGCACAAATTTGATATTTATTTTCGAGACATTATGTAAAAGAAGTCTGTTTGGTTGTGCGGATTATTTATTTTATGCGAAGCATGGTTGCTCTGGTTCTGTTGTGGAGAAAGTGGGTAAAGGATTCACTCAGAACTGGGCTTTGCCAATGGAGGAAGCAATGGACATGGGACCACTTTCCAGGATTCTGGGTTAAAAGAATGCACTTTTTGCTATAACACAAAACCACCTCCTTGCAGACTTTATTTTGAAACCTGCTTATTCACTTTTTTCTCTTTAATATGTTGTTCAAGGTTAATGGCTTATTCTAAGAAACGTGACTTCAAAAGGGTCATATCTGAGACATCTGTATTGGCATATTGTCCACAGTATAAATTCAATAGGCTTAAACTTTGAAAGTCTACAAGCAAGAAAAAAAATAATGCTAAGATGAACGAATAACTCAAAATGAGAAAGTTGTTCAGTGCAAACCACCATGATTCTGGCGAGGGTTATGAAGAAACAATGGGTGCCATGTCGAGCCACAGCAAAGTGAATGGATCTTGTGCAAAACTTGAGATACTTATACATTTCCTTTAAAAAATTGTGGTTAACTTCTCCAAGGAATGTGAAAGTTGATTTAAATAAATATCTAGAAACTGAAGTGTTTATTCCAACCCTCTCCAGAAAGCATTGATGTGTAAATCAATTTGGAAACAAAGGTATTTTTTGTCTCTTAATATTTCTGTCCTCTATATGTGCTAAATGGCAAACTTAATAGTTTGTCTTGATCTAAGAAATAGACATTATATAGATTTTGTGAAGGGCAGTTTGAGATGAAGAGATTTTAATTCGAATTTGTACTGTGCTCGAGCATATGAAATAGCAGGATCTGGGAGCAGATATTCATTAGTTTAACTGACAACTGTGGCCCAAGTTAAGTCAGTGGGCCTTTTATGCAGCATCTGTTTCATGAGGATAATCACAATTACCCTCCAGGTGTTGAAACAATTGGAGGTTATGCGCATAAAGCATCTAATCCAATTCTGACTTAGAGTGGGGTACCCACAATCAAAGGCAGGTACTTACGTGGTTACTTCTGCCATTTCTGAACACTATAACTGATCCTTGGACAACATGGGTTTAAACTATATGAGTGCCTATATACAGATTTTTTTCAATGAACATATTGGAAACTTTTTTGGAAATTTGTGACAATTTGAAAAAAACCCACAGACGAACTATATATTCTACAGAAACTGAAAAATTAAGAAAATCTTAGGTACATCAGGAATGCATAAAATATGTATAGATACTCATCTATTTTATCATTTACTAACCCAAAAATATACACAAATCTATTATAAAAGTTTAAAATTATCAAAAGCTACACACACATTTACAGACTACATAGAGCTATTGGTAGTTGAGAGAAATGCAAACAAACTGTGGCAAATCTGCAAACAATTTTCTGATATATTTAATGAAAAATATCTGCATATGAGTAGGCCTACACTGTTGAAACCCATGTTGTGTGCGGGTCAACAGTACACTATTAGAAGTTAAATTCTTGGAGAGTCAAAAGTACTATACAGATTTCCTGCTGAATGGGGGTTAGTACCCCTAACCTCTGCGTTCGTTATTCAAGGACCAACTGCATTGCATAGGTCAAGATAGTACTTCCTGCTGGATATACTAAGAAGAATAAGACATTATCCCTGAAAAAGCCAGAAAAAGAAAACAATAACTTAGAATGCAGTAAAATAATAAATAATTTTTAATAGCTGTGTTGTTTTCATGTGTGTGTTTGGAGTCTGGCACCTAATAAGCTAGTAATACTTTTCCCTTCCCTTTCTTCCCTGAGGACGTCATCAGCCATATACACCTTCAGGCCATATTATGGGTGTATTAAGACTAAAGATAAAAAGATCTTCTGACAGAATGCTGATGGTTTCCTTGTTCTGAGTACATTTTTATTGCTTTGAACACAAAGTCTTATTAACATCTCTTGTTAGGCAAATAAACTATATATATTCTTAGAATCTGACCTATAAAATATTGTATCTTTACCCATCAAAGAAGAATGTTTTCCTCTAACCGGGAAGAGAAGTCATCTTGATCATGTTGAACTTAATCTTAGCAGATATCCCTCATTCTGCCTTGTGAAACACCATATGACTAACAGCTGTGTTATTTTTTAAACAAACAGGTTTTCACTAAAAAGTCAGTGTTGGCATTTTAAAACAGACAAATTAAAAGTTTGACAAACCAGAAGAGAAATACTATGGATTTTTGGAAACAGTATCTTTCACCAGTTCTAGTCAGATTCTAATTTTCATAGATGTCATAGATGTTGGTTTTTGTGCTAATTACTTACTGTTCATCAACAAAATAGAAACTGTTCATCAACAAAATAGAAACTATTATGATTACTGATACTTTTCATTCCTAATCCCACATAGAATCTGTCCTTGTCGACTAATGATCATCAGCTCTTTTAGGAAAAATGTCTCTAAGACACCTAAACAACACCGTGGATATCATTTATTCAAGAAGCGGTATACAGCCTCTAATGCTATGTGCATATTCCTAAAAGTCACGGGTGCTGTGCAAAATTGCACAATGAAATTCATGACACTTGTGAGAGAAATGGAGGTGGGCAAAATGCTCAAACATGTTATGAGTGACACATTAAAAAATTAGGAACTTGATTTCTCTTAATAAAAAAAAAAAGCAGTTACTGTGTGCTGACCTCCAATGAGTTCTGCACAGTGGTATAGAGGGCATGTCAAAGTGTGGGCAAAGGGTCTGTTTGTTTCTATGCAGAAGATCAAGGCCTAGCTTGGATACCCAGAAAATGAACTAAGATACGATATGAGGAGGAGCTTCCGGCATCAGCACTCTCTGGAGGACTTGTGCCAGGGGATGATCATCAAAAAGCCTCCACAGGGATCCGGACGATGCTGCGGTTGTGGCTGCATCCAGCCCACCGTCTCCTGGACTTGCCATAGGAATGAGGAGGGAGATGTCTAGGCTGGCATGTGCATACAGTGAGACAACGAATTTGACCGGATCTGTACTGTTGGAACTCAACCAGGAGTTGGGAGGGGTGCAAGTTGTAGCACTCCAAAATCTTATGACTATAGACTATCTACAGTTAAAAGAACATATGGGATGTGAACAGATCCCAGAAATGGGCTGCTTTAATTTGTCTGATTGTTCAAGTACAGTTGGACAATATCCATCATATCATAGACAAATTTTCACAAATGCCTAGGGTGCCTAAATGGTTTTCTTGGCTTCACTGGAGATGGATGGTAATTATAGATTTGCTTTGTTCATGTCACCGTATTCCTATTACGTTAATATGTGTGTGCAAATTAGTTAGTAGTTTAAAACCTATACATACTTAAGGTACTCTACAAGAAGATATGTCAAAGAAATAATCAATCCTCCCATGGTTTCTTCCATATGCTACTTCTATAGCTTTTCCTCTTCCTTCCTCATTACAACCCTTAAATAGAATTCGTGCCTCATATCGAATTTACCGAGTATCATAATACCTCCAGGTGGTAAAGATACCTCGAGACAAGTGCTGGGCATAGAAGCCACAGAGCATAAATCTGCAAAGAAGTAAAAAGCTAACCTTTTCAAACAATATGGCTTCTCTCTCACTTACCAACTTTACATTTCCCTGTATGGCCCCGGAAGATGACTGGTTAGCCAGAGATGGGTAAGATTCCTCAAGGGAGGAACAACCTAAGACAGGCACAGTCGCAGGGGGGCCATCAGGTGAGAAACTGGAGATCAACAGAGGTGAGGCTCAGAACCTCACCCCCCCTGCTTTGAGAGAAATCTTCTGCATCCGTGGATGTTTTGCTGCCCTTGTCTAGCTTGGATTAATACTTAGTCCATAGGCACACACCTGATCATCTGATCATCTACATTTGCCCTCTTACAACATTAAACTATGTTTTCTACCTTTATCTTTCATCTACCTACCACATCAGCATTTTATTAAAAATAAAAATAATAATAATAATAAAGGGAGAAATGTGGGATCAACATATAAATCAAGTATAAAAATCAAACGAATATTCATATTTGACCTGATTGTTTATAGTTCATAACCGAAAAGTTTCTGTGATGAATGCCCTTGTACTGTTCACCATGTAAGAATTTATTCACTATGTAAGAATTCGTTCACCATGTAAGAACTTGTTTGTTATGCTTCAGAAGATTGGAGACTGATGAGAATTAGGCTTGAGATGGATTAATGATTGTGCATTGAGCATTGACCCCCCTATAAGAGAATTTTATTGTTGTTAACAACCATTTGATCAATAAATATGAGAGATGCCCTCTCAAAAAAAAAATTAGAAACTTGATAAAAATGAGAGCTAAAAACACAAAAATTAGTATAATAAATACGGCACCTTGCTTTGCAACAGACCTGAAGTTATCTTGTGGAAGTGCATGAAGAAAATGCTGAGTCTCATGAGTTACTGCAAAGTGGAAGAATGCCCTTGTACTGTTCACCATGTAAGAATTTATTCACTATGTAAGAATTCGTTCACCATGTAAGAACTTGTTTGTTATGCTTCAGAAGATTGGAGACTGATGAGAATTAGGCTTGAGATGGATTAATGATTGTGCATTGAGCATTGACCCCCTATAAGGAATTTTATTGTTGTTAACAACCATTTGATCAATAAATATGAGAGATGCCCTCTCAAAAAAAAAAATTAGAAACTTGATAAAAATGAGAGCTAAAACACAAAATTAGTATAATAAATATGGCACCTTGCTTTGCAACAGACCTGAAGTTATCTTGTGGAAGTGCATGAAGAAAATGCTGAGTCTCATGAGTTACTGCAAAGTGGAAGAAGGAACTTACAGGGAAGTTACCTGAAATCAGATGGAAAGTCCTAACGTCAGATGTGGATGGTTGTGGCTTGTAACACGTGGTGAACTGAGGTAGCATATAGATGTTTGAGGAGTTGTGCAATTTGTGTATTCTCTCTCCTGCTGGGCTGAGCTGGGTGTGGTTTTCTGAGTTCACATAGTGTTTCCCATGGATGAAATTGTACATAAGCAAAAGTGAAATTTCTGTTATGCTCAAATTGTTCCCTAGCATATCAATTGCATTAGGATAAAATCTGTTTTCAAAGCAAGCATTATAGCAGAACTGCTGTATAATCATTTCATGAATCAGATTTCCAAAGAGTGAACAGTTTATACATTTCTACATTAAACATTTCTGATGTCCTGAGAAAGCCCCACACTGGCCCTATAGAACATTCATTAGTACCCAGGCTTTGACTCAGATGTATTTGAATTTAATCCTAGCTCTATCCATCTGATTTTGAACAAGCATCCTTAACCTCTTTAAGCTCAGTTACCTAAACTGAAATAAAAATGAAAAATTCTACCTCATGGCGTCACAGTGATGATTAAATGAAAAAATGTATGCAAACTCCTTAGAGAATGACTGACATAAAAAACACTCTAAATTTTGCTCTAAATGGGTTTAGTCATGTGGTATTATATTATTATGTTACATATATGCTGAGCTTATTGCTACTTATATTGTTATTATCTGAATGAAAATCTTGGTGATTATTTTATAAGGCTCATATTTGTATACATTTCTTGCTCCTTTAGAATTAAGCATTATGAAGATATATATTCCTCTCATATTTAGACCCACCACACATTAGCAGTATAAATTTTTTTTTCAATGCTGGAAAATTGCAGTTGATGTTGAGTGAGCTTAAATTGTGGTTATTATATCATGAGATCCCTAATCTTTATTACTTTAGCATTATAGATGACATGAGGGAAGGTTTCTCCCTAGAAGTGGTTGTGAAATGAATTTCGAGTGGCAACTTGAAGAATCTTGAAATTATTTCTGGTGTCCTGCTCTATGATCTGCTGACGATCTTAGAAAAAGAGGAACGTCCCACCAGTGGAATTTGAAATTAATGGGAAGCTAGCAGGTGGATAAAAGAAGGTACAAAAGGGCTTTTGGTTTTTTCCAAGCAGGGGTCGGTCAACTTTCCTCTGGCTGTTGCTCTGATATGATAGAAAATATGGTATCTGCTACGTGAAGATAGATGAAACTCTGATAAGTTTGGTGGGTCTTAAATTACTGGCATCATTATTTTCTTCTTCTTTTTTTCCTTCTTTCTTATTTTGAATTCATTTTTAATGATTTTATGTCCCTTTTCAGCAACCTGCTAGGAGATGGCAATGCTGATGTGAGAACTAGTGGTCCCTGAGTTCTTTGTTTCCTATGGGAAATAAATATCTGTTAAGAAGTCATTATAATCATTACAACTTGCATGAAATGTGCAGTAATTGGAGTATGTTCATTGCATTAATGTGGCACTGAAGAAGGAGTAACTGATGGGAAAGGAAAACAGTTCCCCAAAACTATATTATTATTAAATATGTTTTTGAAGGATATACAGAAAACAGGAAAAGGGAAAAATAATGAGAAACAGAAGGATCAGAACTTGAAAGCATGTGTGCCAGGGGAAGGCTTGATCTTCCCTCCTGGGGAGAGCAGCAGGGTGAGGCGGGTGTTGGGGGCAGCAGGGTGGCTGGGTGGGAGTCAGCAGGGTGAGGCTGGGTGGGGGTCAGCAGGCTGAGGCTGGGTCGGGGGAGGGCCAGGTGCTGCAGCCCCCAATCCCAGTGGTTGGTGGAAGAGCACCAGGCTTTTCATGTCAGTTTATTTTCTGGTGGTTAGAATCCCTCACTTTGGAAATTATGCTTTATGCTTGGCAGGACTATGTGGGAAAGGACTGTGAGGAATAGGGTTTGTTTATTTCTTCTCAATGAACACGGTGAAAACCTTGAAATGAGAGGAACCCTGAGTCCACAGTGGTTTGGAGAATAAAGAAAAGGACATCATCCCTGCAGAAAGTAAGGCATATAGGTAATACGATAAAACATGGAAAAATTTCTAAAAAAACTTAAGGAGGAAGTTAAATTCAACATGGGGTTAAGGCTCTCTTGCATTAGCCACCGTGTCTCCGTGGGCAGCCCAAGGTTTTCTAAACCCCAACCTCGGAGTCAGTTTATTTATTGGTCTTTTTGTTAACTTTAGCATTCTTATTTTTATCTGTTATCCAAACACTTGATTCTTTCCAGCCATGACCACTATTAGATTGCACTGATCCCTTAATTCCTTTTGGGTCCCCACTTGCCTGTCTCTTCTTTTTTCTTTCCTTCTAAGCCTCTTCTCTATATATATTTAAATACAGGCTTCCTAAATATTACAAAGCAATGAAAGAAAATCTTTACTCGACCCTGCTCCCCATTTCATGTCATGTAATTGCCTCCTTCATTTCGCTGCCATCATTTTTTTTTCATGATAATATATACTGCTTCTACTCTATCCGGTCCTGCCCCTTTGAAATCCCTGCTGTCTAAATTCCAGGCCTGTCATTCTTCTAAACAGATCCTCCAGAGACCTCAAATGGCTTTCTCCTAGCTAATTGCAATGACCTTTCTCCCCCTTCATATGCTTCATCTCTGGTGTATTTCACATCGCTTACCCACGCTCCTTCCTTGACATCTCTAACCCTGTTGTACAGGGGATTTCGCTCTTCCACTCCGGCCATTGCCTTGGTTTTAAACACTACCTCTTCTTGATGAACGCTGCGCCATCTATCAAAATCCATCCACTTCATAGGTCAGATGCTTCTGATAGACTGATAAATCCTACAACCGTGTTCACTAGATGAAATTTTGGTACTTTAGCAATGTCCAATAATTTGTTTTCTGATAAAATGTGTGACAGGGACAAGGTTTTAGTGCAGTACTTATGAATTTAAAAAAATAAAAATGCCTTATCTTCTCACACACATGAATGCTAAATACCGGATACTACCTTAGAAGCATTATGTGAGTTAATGATCGGAAAGTCCTTAGAGTAATAATTGATATGTAGTTGGTACATATGATTTCAAGTGTTAATAACTGATTTTTGTTAATAATGTTTGTATGAGAGTTGGAATGACACAAAAGCTAATCTGTCTTCATTTTTAAGTAAATATTTTTTGTTAACTCATACTGATTAGGAGTTAGAAAAACTCCCCCATTTTTTTTCTCTGTAATATTATGTACAATAATATTTCTGTATCTGGTTGCATTTCTTGGTATGCATATTTTTCCATGAACAAATACAAAACTGACTCCTTCCTAGTCTAAATAAAAAGCAGGCCTGAAGGAAATTACCTAATCATGGATTTAAACATGCGTGGTCAATTTTTTCTGTGACAAACTAGTTTTCCACATTTTGAATGTTTGAAAAAAATTGCTTTATCCTGAATGGTTAAAATAGTTGTTTTCATCTGATCTATCAGACTTTGCAAATGGTTTGTATCTGCAATATGTATTATTAGCAGCAATTAAAAGATACTGATGTGATTTTGCAGGGTGGACTTTAGATTTTTGATATATTGACTGAAGCTTATTAAACACAGAAACTTTTATCATTATTTTTAAGATATTATGATAATCGGGACCAGGGATCTTTATGTACCAATTGATAAATTGTGGGGATAATTTTTGTTTACTTGCTTTTCATAAAAAGTATTTTAAATCTTTATTTTTCATCAAAACTTTACCTGTAGATCTCATCACTTTGGGTTATTTTTATGTGGCATGTTTCAAACATGACATCTTTCCATCTCTACCCTGATCCAACTATCCTGTAATGTTGTGGTCAACTCTGAGCATCATACTGGTGATGTGGAAGAACTGAAAAACTAGCTGATCTGGTAAAGGACAACTCCAGATGGCAAGGATGTTAACCAAAACATTCCTCAAATAAGAAATGAGGAAAAAAGAAACACTTTTGCTCTGGAAAACAAAAGAAGGGAAACACTAATAGCCATTTCCTCATATTTGAACAACTGCTATTTTTTGGGGAAAAAAGATACAGATTTATGTTGTGTGTTGTTCCAGAGGATGGAGATACAAATAGTGGAAAGCAAGGTCTCTTTAACACACAACAGAAAGAAGGGAGCTCACTGCCTAGAGGAGCAATAAGTTCAATTGGAGTTAGAATAACAATTTCTCAGTGAAGTTGTGCAAAGGATTTATGGAGTTGCAGCAAATATTTTCTAAGTAATTTTCAAAAATCTAACACATGATTATTCTTGGAGTATTGCTTTAAATGGATCATCACTCTTCTCATAGAACCACCAACTTGAGAATGTGATGGCTAAGATAGCTGGCACCTGAATGACTTAAATTCTCTGAAATATGCTCCTTCACTGGTACCCAAGTGTAAGATGTAAAAAGCCCCTGCAATATTTAAACCTTTAATATCACATCTTTCATATATACTCGTCCCTCTTGTCTGAAAATATTTGTATGTGGAAATCAGTATTGTTCACTGGTTTTCTTTAAAACACCACCACACAATTTCTGTGAGTAGCAGACTTACTTAACAAATGAGTGAGAAGGTTGCCATCATTTATATGATGTCACATGAAATAATTGTACCATTTCTTTCCAATTGCATAGACTGTGGGAGAGAAAGAAATTGGAAAGAATGAAAGTTGAAAGGCTATAGTTGGGAAAAGGTTAGACCCGTGTCTCTAGGTACCATATACTACTGAAATTTTAGTGTTGTCAGGAGTAAATAGAGAGATATCACCTTGCATAATTTAATGAAGTTACTAGATTCAATAAAAGCTCTGTAAGAGAGAAAAGGAAGTGAGTGACATAGCTGGAGGTCTGTGAGTGAAGAGAAAGGCAGCCATTGGAGGTTCATGATGTTCTTAACTTTTTCAGAAAACAGATGCCAATATACAGCTTTCATAATGTGAAATCACTCTAAGGCTCCTAGAAAATAGGTCTATATGTTATTTCTTAAAATACTTTATATATTTGCTTTTATACAACAGTGTCCCCCTTTTGTCTGGAATGAATCAATATTGCATCTATCCAAACTCTATGAAACTTTCAAGCTTGACTAAGTTCCATGTACTCCATGAAATGATCTAAATCACTCCCACCCATATTGATTTTTCATGTTTTATTTTTCTGAAAATTTACAGCCTTATTCTCTTATTTTTTGAAAAGTTATTCCCTACATATTGATACTATATCCTCAACTAAATTGTAAGGTCTCTGAGGACTGATTCTAGGTACTGCTTTCATGTATGTGTATGTGTATGTGAATACTCCCAAACACTAATGACATTGTTAATTAAAAATATTTATTTCTGGAACTGCCTGGCTTGATCAGGGCTAAGTGTCTCCTTACCATTTACTTTAATTAGGCTTAATTTTCAAAAGTCATTGGCAAGAGATATTTAAAAACTTTTAATTAAAATTGCAGTCCAGACTTAACTCTTAAAACAGAGGCCATAGATCCTAAAAGACATAAAACTTTGATTTCAGTTACCTAAAACTGGAAATATTTGCAATTTTGCATTCCCACTTAATAGTCATGATACATGAATGAATTTTAACAATACACTTCCATCTTTGTCTTGTACATACAAAAATAAGCATGATTTGTAAGAATGAATTATAGGACTGAATACCACCATAAATGCCTTTCTTTCTTATTCCTATGTAGTTTAGAACATGTTGATTCAATTAACTCTGCATGCCCAAGATTCAGATAATTTTTTCTGTGCCTGAATCACATCTTAATAATTCCATTGTCACCACCCCTATGAAATGTTGGACATACAAGTCCTGCTGTAGTGAGTCCTAGGAAAGCAACAGAATTTGGGTGACATTCTGGCTTTGACCTGAATTCGATTACAATTTTATTGAGAAAGAAGACGTCTTTAGATAAGTTAAAAGCATAAATAAAGCAAGGAAAAATAAAGTTATTGTGTAAAACTGAATAAGAAAAGTATTCCACTTTTATAAATTACTAGACACATAATCCTGAATAAATCACTTCATCTCCTAGGGCTAAATTGTCTTCTTTAATAAAGTAGGAAAAAAACATGATATACCTTGCAGAGTGTGAGTTTGAAATTAGTACTACCTGTAAAGATACTGTTATAATACCTGCCACAAGAAAAATTCTCCCATGTTTTATTCTCGCATGCTTTTAGCTATTATAGTTTTTTTTCTGTTACTATTTAAAATCACTTAGAATTTAGAATATACCTAGAACGGTGGTAAACTGAGATTTAAAACAAGCTTTATTAGGTTGATAAAGCAATTACTTTGTCTTCTCTATGATGCTGTTTCATACACACGTGTGAAACTCTACCCAAAACTGGATCATAGAATTTAGAAGACTAGTCAAAGAGGACTTCCCAGGGCAGCTGAGCTTTTAAGCACTATTACTTGGAAAGTGTAAAATTCAGTGTTATTTAAGATCTTCTTAAAGATACTTTGTTTCTTGCTGTGTTGTAAGTCTCAGGTGAATGTGAATGGTAAGAATATGATATTATAAATGCAAGCGCTCTCCTGGGAAAATGAGACAAGTTAACTATTGCTGCTAATTCTTTCTTGCATATATCCATTTAGATATGGGTCAAACTTCAGCTGCAAGATGCAGTTTTGGTGTTAAAGAACCTCAGCTTATTTTAAAAAAAGCATTTTGAAACCATCTTCTGTTCTCTTGATTGAGACAATCAGGTTAAATATTCATGATAGCACTATTAAGTCTGTAAAATTGAGTGAATTTTACTCTGAAACTTTTCAGACTGTAATGAGGAAGAAGAAAAAGACTAGAGAGTATCTCCTCAGCACAATTAATTATTCTCTGGATAACATCTATGTGTTGCCTTTAGGCATTGGAATTAGAGAGCATTTCAGAATTACTAGCATTGGTGAAATAGAGTACATTATGACATATAGCATTGGTTCAAATTTAATGACCTCAAAATGTGAAATTCTCCTAGATATTGAAAATTCTCCATGTATTTTAAAGAAATGTCATTCTATAATTTCTTCTAATTGTTGTTCTCCCAGTCCACCAAATCTACACATTTGTTACCTGTAGGTAAATGTACTCAAAAGTTGTAAAAGTTATTCTTTTGAAACTCTGAAAAAAAAATTGGCAAGCTATTTCATTTCATCCTTCTAATCAACCATCTGCTATTCTAAGCAGAAGATGACAAAAAACAGTAACAACAAAATGAAATTTTGTTGGAAGTATATATGGAATCAGTATATAGAGTCATTGAAACTCTCTTAATGACTCAAGTGTTGACTGTTGGTAGATCACTCAATCATGTATGTATTTATTAAGCATTTTAGAGTACTCTAAGATTGAGGATTTTTCTTAGGAAATGTACAGAAATAAAAGATGCCTATGACACATTTTCTGCCCTTGAGAAATTTACATTTTTACATTCTACTGGGGAAGAAAGACATGTCACAACCTAAATTGCAGTATAATAAGGTAAGTGATGGCTTACTTAACAAAGATCCATGAGCATGAGAATATGGAGACATGGTACCACCTGATGGGGAAACATATTTGCTGATGGACTCACAGTTGAATGCCCCAGAAGTCCCCTGGAGAGGAACTTATGCTTATTAACATTTCAGAGACTTAGAGAACATGTTTTTCTTAGTATGGGTTGGAGTAATTATTGAAGTGGTATCTTCTAGTAAAATTCTGAATTGGCTTTTTCTAGATAAACAACTCATAGACTAGGGAATTAGAGTACATTATGGAATTATGTAGTTTGAAATTGTGCAAGGCAATATTAAAAGTGACAAGCTGTGTTTGAGAAACCATAAGAAAGGAATTAGGTTTGCAAAGAAAATCTGAGCACTGGTGAAAATTTTGGTAAAACATTTAGGTCTTCAAACCTAGTCCCGGAGATATTCCTTAAATGTACTTAAAAGTGAAAAAGTAATTGATCAAACTAATACAATAAAGAAAAATTGCAAAAAATAGTTAAAAACAAATTTCATAAATTATGCTTAATTAATATATCCAAAGGATGAACTAAATCTTGGAGTATAAATAAAACAAAATGCTTTTAGTCCAAAGTTTAAATGTAGGCAAACAGATACATTAGAAATAATTTTATTAATTAGTTTAAATTATTGATACACATTTATATGATACAATTTATTTTTAAGTTTATTCTAATTTTTAATTATCTCTTTTATCAGTTCAAGTATATTAGTCTGAATGAAGGAATAAGTATATGTTTACATATACATATAACAATTTAAAGAAAAATTAAAGACCTAAACATGGTAACATGTTATTTATGTTATAATGTATGCAGATATAATTTCAGATATATTATGTATTGACAGTTTAAGTAGAAACGTGTCTAGATTTATAAAATAGCTCCCATGTATATGAGGATATATATATAGAATCTATTTATACACACACACACGTGTATACAATAATTGGAAATGTTTTATATGTTTTATAAGCATCTGAAGTATGTATATATATATATATATATATATATATGGACACTCATATTTTATGTAATATTCATATTCTCACAAAAATATTCACTATATACGTGTACATACATATCACATATAAAATATGTATGTACACGTAGGTTTATGTATGCATACATATTTTTACACACACATGCACACTTCCTCATAATTGTGGTTGTATATTTTATTTGTAGCCTTAGCTACCAAAACACCAAACATTCAGTGCCAATGGAATATTATAGAAAACACAAATCATATTAAACTGGGTTAAAAGTACATTTACAAAAGTGTCCAGTTGTTATCTCATACAAGATTTCTTCAATTGGCAGTATGATTATTTGTAGAACTTTAAGGCAGAGGGGTCAGTTGGTAGACTTGGACAGTTATTAGTTAAAATAAAAGGTTGTTGAAAAATAAGTATGCTATAAACCTAGATATTTATATAATGGATATATTCAGGTTGCAGAAAAATATCTGTATACACTTTTTAAAAGGGTGTTTACTATATAGCATAATTTATGAGAATAGAAAAATTAAAAACAACTTAAATATCCAAACATAAGACATTAATAGAATGTATGATGTTGCATACACTTGTCAAAATACCCTTATTATTAAATATTCTCACTCCTGAGGACATTGAATGTTAAAGGAAATATTAACAATATGATAAGTAAAATAACATGTGAACATTATATTCAAAATACTTAAAATATTAATCTTTATTTCCAATATTTTTTCAAGAGTTCATATGAAGGTTATTATTGGGTTAAGGGTGATATGGATTTTCTTAATGTTTTCTGTATTCCATAATGTTTAGTAATAAACATATATTCCTTATCTAAGATTTTAAAGATAATTTATTGCTTTAAATTAGTTTTTTAATGTATCCCATGAATATTTTCATGGAGATATCTAATAAAAAAACTCATAACTTAAGAAAATAGTGTGGAAATATGGTGATGGTTAATGTATCAACTTGTAAATATACTTGTTGAATGTCTCTGAAAAGATCTGTTTTAAATTAACACTGATGTAATATTTAGGAGATTCTCTTAAGTGCTTCTGAACAATTTGTTTTAAATTTTTAAACAAACACAATTCTGAATAGATTTACATTTGTGAAATTCCATAGATACATAATAATGTAAATTAACCTGGTATAGATTCTATATTCTATTTACAGGTAACAGAGTCAAGTGCATTTTGGGACAGAAATAACACCTTGAGTCCTAATGGCTTCTTGAAAAGTGTTGATAGCCATACAGCTTTTTAGTATCAAATATTACCCAAAAAATTTTTCAAGTAAAATACAAATACCTCAACAATGAAACTTTACCTTTTGAGGCTGTGATGTTTGACCACAGCTCATATTTCTGGTGAGGGAAGAATTGATGCAAATGTTGAATTTTAGATGAAATTGTGAGAGAACTCAGGAAAACTATGAAATTCATTACCAAGGACCAATGTATAAGCACATATTTACTAACAAAGACTTGCTTGTTGTTCGCCAAACTATTTCTCTCTTTTCCTAACTTCAGAGTTGTGCTACTTCATTCACTCACTTTCCATTTAGTTGAGGTCATGTGAATTAGTTCTTGGCAATTGAATATGACTGAATGTGATACACACAACTTTCAGACTTGGATGATAGAAACTTCCATGCAGCATTCCATTTTCTCCTGCCTGTAGGCTAGTTGCAGAGAACTCCCAATGACCTAAAGGTCAAACAGACACTGGGAAAAGCCATTGTCTCTGAGTTGTCATATTTAAGGATGTTCCATAAGGAACCAAAATAAACTGATCATTCAATGAAACTCAAATAACTTCTCATGTCAAGTCATAGTAAATTTTGGATTATTTCTTACAGGATTTAGCCTATTCTGACTAATGCAGAAATTAGTATTTTCAGTTGGGATACACTATAACAAAACCCTAAAATATGTGGTAGTAGTTTAGCTGGTGGGCAACAATCAGCAAAGAAACAGACGACTCCCTGTAAAAGGTGTCTTGTAGACAACATGGTTATTGGGCCTATAGTTCTAGGGTAAGTCATTGTAAAGAATCAGATTGATGCCATGTTTACATGATTACTGGCTTTCCAGTTAAGGCATAATAATAAAGAGATGCTCTCAAGTAAGAATTATCTGATTTCTACAAAAAACTGAACAAAAAATGGGGGATGTCTAGAGATAAAGAGCCTTGATCCTAAAAGCTTTTGAAAAGACAATTCCTTCTGTAGGACAAATAGTAAAATGTTAGACTAAAATAGATTTTGAGTTTCAAAGACTCAGAAAGAATTCTCAATTTTTTAACAAAAGGTCAAATGTCAAGTATTTGATTATCAGGTTAGTTTCACACCAAGGCTTAATTTTTCAAATAGCATCAAGATAGTCAACATTAGCTTGATTAAATAAATTGGGTTTAAGAATTATACCTAGAAAAGAAGTTGGGTAAGGTTATTGAAACAAGCAGTGATTAGACCAGAAGTACCCTATTTTTGTAATGGAATTCTATTTCAAAGAAACCATGAACCCAGACCCTCTACTTTGTACCATTTGACTGTCCAAAAATTAAAAAAATAAATCTCTAAGTTCTAAAACTAACAGAATTATTAAGTGGACTTGGTAAGCACTATAGATCTGAAAGGGGTTCTATTTCCCAAAATTCATTTTATGTATGGCTCTGACAGTCTAACCATATATTTATTACCCAAACCAAATACTTGGAAGAATGGGAGGGAGTGCTATTGTTAATTATACAGATATAACAGACATAAATAGGATGCTCTGAGCAATACCTGACCGTAGAGAATAGTGGAATATGAAGAAAACACATGCGGAGGAGCCAGGAGCCTTCTTTGGGTTCTACGGAAGACAAGAGATAAGGGAATGTTTCTCAGAGAGCAGAATTTGGTCTAACCAATGTACTGCACACCTCCTGGGGAGAGAACTTTCATAATGATAATCCAGCAAGATTTTAGAATTGATAAGGACCAATGTCTGCTGTTTTCTCCCAATTTTCCCTTTTTCTGAATGAGGAAGCTCACTGAGTTACCCACCCCCACCCCATTCTAATATTGCATATTGGATGTTAGTGAGTAATGGACAATATATTATTTTAGTTCATATATCATTACACTGTGTAGAGCTACTGAGGACTACATATTTTCTGTAGATCTCAGACTTTAATTAGTAAAACAACTAAAGAGGTCTATAAGTTGGCTCCCTGGGGGAGAAGATGGATATATTTTAAGGTGTAATGATGGGTACAATGGGTATTTTGTTCCTTAGGTGTGGACCATGGTAGAGAGAAGTTGGCTAATTGTTCATCAGTATATTGCAGTCTTCCACTTGGCTCAGGGAGCTTCCAGGTTCCTTCCTCCCCTTTGTTATACATGGCAGGTGGACTGAGTATTGGCTGATGGAGTAGAAATGGGGGTGACATTCACCACCTCCAGGCCTGACCCATAAATGCCCTTGCATGATTCTCCTCTTTCTCTTTTCCTCCCATTTCCAGCTGGATGCAGAGATTTCAGAGAGAATAACCAGGCTCTAGGGATTGATTAAGTCACAGATGGCAGGAGCCAGGGTCCTCAAATCTCCATCAAACACCTGCACTGATGTGTTACATGAGCAAGAAATGAGCCTCTATTGTGTGAAGCCTCTGAATTTGGGGGACTGCCTCTAAGAGCATGTAGCTGAGCCAAGCAACTATATGGGCTCAGTGACTGGCACACAGTTTCAAGTTAGTCACCCATAAGACAAAGACAAATAATAACTACCTTTAAATGACTTAACTCATTTGAGAAGAATGTGTCACACTGTTAAAGGAAAAACCCAAAAAGCACAAAAAACAAGCAATAAAAAGAGAGTGGGAAGAGCATTCCTGGTGGACATAGCGGGAAATGCAAAAGTTATAAAACAGCGACTCATAATCATTTGTTGGAGCTTGGTCCAGCTCTTGTCTGAAAGGCAGGCAAATTGATTGACAACTAAGCCTAATAATTGATCTCCTTGGCTCAGTAGTGAATTATTTTTCTAACAACACTGAGTGGTTTTATTTTATTTCCATGATGTGGTGGGTTGTTTGTGGTTTCCCACAACTTTCCTACTGAATTAGGGAAGACTAAGGTTGAATAAAAGGGAAAGTCTTATGCTTAGCTACGTGAAAGGTACTACATGGGAATAAGAGTTGGATTAGAGGAAATGAGAGAGAGGACTGGGAGAAATGAGCCTGACAAATGAATACCGTCTACACAGATTAGCATAGGAAATCTTGCAGAGGAAAGGCTGTATGTACAGCTCCTTAGACTAGTGAATGGAGCTCTCTGCAATTTGCTGGTTCAATAACTATGAAAGTTTGTCTATTGTAGTTCCTGATACATAGTAGGAAAATGGTAGGGACTCAATAAACCAGAAAAGTGAGAAAAACATAAAATTTGTTATTTCTAGTTTGTGGTTGGATGACTATGTTCCAATCTTCTATTTTACACTTAAAAAAAGACAGTACTAATATTTGTGTCCCCATGTAGATTATAGCTACATTTTGGTAGGTAAGATTTTAGTCTTTAGAATTTGTTTCTATCCCATGAAGAATGGCAAATTCTAAATAAATAAGTGTTAGTTGATTATTATTTCTAAAAAGGCACCTCTACTTAACAACACGCTCCTAAATAATCAATGGATCAATGACCAATCAAAATGGAGATCCAGCAATCTATGGAAACAAACAACAACAACAACACAAAGCCCCAACTACCGTGGGATACAGCAAAAGCAGTCTTAAGAGGAAAGTATACAGCAATCCAGGCATATTTAAAGAAGGAAGAACAATCCCAAATGAATGGTCTAATGTCACAATTACCGAAATTGGAAAAAGAAGAACAAATGAAGCCTAAGGTCAGCAGAAGGAGGGACATAATAAAGATCAGAGAAGAAATAAATAAAATTGAGAAGAATAAAACAATAGCAAAAATCAATGAAACCAAGAGCTGGTTCTTTGAGAAAATAAACAAAATAGATAAGCCTCTAGCCAGACTTATTAAGAGGAAAAGAGAGTCAACACAAATCAACAGAATCAGAAACGAGAAAGGAAAAATCACGACGGACCCCACAGAAATACAAAGAATTATTAGAGAGTACTATGAAAACCTATATGCTAAAAAGCTGGGAAACCTAGGAGAAATGGACTTCTTAGAAAAATACAACCTTCCAAGACTGACCAAGGAAGAAACACAAAATCTAAACAGACCAATTACCAGTAACGAAATTAAAGTGGTAATCAAAAAAACTACCAAAGAACAAAACTCCCGGGCCAGATGGATTTACCTCGGAATTTTATCAGACATACAAAGAAGACATAATACCCATTCTCCTTAAAGTTTTCCAAAAAATACAAGAGGAGGGAATACTCCCATTCTATGAAGCCAACATCACCCTAATACCAAAACCAGGCAAAGACCCCACCAAAAAAGAAAACTACAGACCAATATCCCTGATGAATGTAGATGCAAAAATACTCAACAAAATATTAGCAAACCGAATTCAAAAATACATCAAAAGGATCGTACACCATGAGCAAGTGGGATTCATCCCAGGGATGCAAGGATGGTACAACATTAGAAAATCCATCAACATCATCCACCACATCAACAAAAAGAAAGACAAAAACCACATGATCTTCCCCATAGATGCTGAAAAAGCATTCGACAAAATTCAACATCCATTCATGATAAAAACACTCAACAAAATGGGTATAGAGGGCAAGTACCTCAACATAATAAAGGCCATATATGATAAACCCACAGCCAACATCATACTGAACAGCGAAAAGCTGAAAGCTTTTCCTCTGCAATGGGAAACAAGACAGGGATGCCCACTCTTCCCACTGTTATTCAACATAGTACTGGAGGTCCTAGCCACGGCAATTAGACAAAACAAAGAAATACAAGGAATCCAGATTGGTAAACAAGAAGTTAAACTGTCACTATTTGCAGATGACATGATATTGTACATAAAAAAAAACCCTAAAGACAGGACTATTTGACCCCAATGTCTCATGCTATGCTGGTTTTCCCACCATAGAACAGCTAATATGTTTATATTGCTTTACAGTTTGCTAGGTACTTTTCTACCTATTCTTTAATTTAATCCATATTGCAATTCTGTGATGAAAGCACTATTGTTCTTCCTATTTATCTTGGAGGGAATTGAGAGTCTATTGTGTAATTTTCCCCAGGCATCATTGCCCTGGATTACAGGCAGGGATTTACTAGTATGTCTTCATTTCCCAGACTCTCAGTCATAACTACACAGAGAATTTCTAATCAAATTGTGTACACATGCACATGCAGATATTCCCAGTGGTCTTATTCAAATCAAAAATTCTTGTCATTACATAAGTAGTGAATGCAAACACCAAGCTAATGAGATTTGAACTGAGAACAAACATCAGGGCAGCTATATATTCTGGCTAAATAAAAGCCACACAGGGAATTACAAGAGGTCTTGCCCAGGAACTTCAAAGGAAATATGCTTTCCTTATTGAGAGCTTTTAATGCAAACTTATCTGAAATAGAATGCCTGCCCATGGGTATTTCCTGTGCCATGCTCATGCACCTCATTGCCCACTAGTCAATCTGAGATATTAAAAAAATGGAAATATCAGGTGTTAAATTAGCCACCCTGGGGAACCTCTACATAGTCCCTTGAATGCAGTAAAGGAAATGTATGGAATGTGACAAAGAAAATTAATTAAAATGGGTAATAAAGACTGAGTTCAAACAAATTGCGGTCCCTAGGACATACCAATTCTATACCTACAGGCCAGACTTCTTGAAATCTGGACAAGCTAAAGCATGTTTTTATACTTTAATGAGCAAAGGAGGCTGTCATGTTTCTTAGCTTTTCAGAAATCTAGACTTACCACCTTGCATTTGAGAATTCTAAGAAGGAAATTTTATTGACGTTTGTAGAAACAATAGAAATTTTATGGCTAGGATTCTCATCTCCCCTGATTCTAATATTGCCTATCAACAGACTTAGCCTGCTTCCATGTCCCTTGGCAATGAGCTGTTTACTCACTGAGTGAACATCTGGAGTGTTTACCAACTGGAGTGAACAGTCAGTCACAGAAGCATCAGCTGGAGGAAGGACAGAGGGGAGCAGGGAAAAGACGTAGTGGAGCCCGTGGTACCAGAAAGGCAGGGAGCCCTGTGCAGGAAGGTGGAAACAGAAGGCACAGAGCCCTGCTAGGAGGTGGGCAGAAGGAAGCTGTAGAGCGCCAGGGTTAGGAAGGAGGCCAGAGAGTCCCATGCTGAGGAGCAGGAGGGAACAAGAGACAGAACCACCGTCGAGACGCCCTGCATGCTGGGGAGCAGAGGCTGAAGCCTGGAGCCAGGGAAGGAAACGGGCTTGTTGCTTGTACATAGCCAGGTGACTGCCAGGAGAATAAAGCTTGGCATGCGCCCGCTTCTACCCTTAATGCTCCTTTGTTGTTATTGGTCTTTTCAAATTCATAGTGAATTTGCCCGGAGTGGGGAACTCCCTCCTGCCGGAGCAACAAAGTCAGAGCATCCTTTCTTCAGCAAAAGCAGCCGAGTGTTCAGTAGGAGATGAAGTTATTAAAACAACATTTACTGATTGTCCAAGGAAAACTGATGTAATCTTCGGGGTTAGTTGTAAGAGAGTTAATTTTTTTAGAGATTTTAACATTAGTCTAGGTTTCTATTTTTTTCAGTTGCCTTCATTAATGCTAGTTTTATCCTTTTTCTCTTCCATAATATTTGCATAATCTTCCCTCAAAAAGGGCCAGGGGATCTTTCTTTGATTTTCTTTTGGCAACTACTCAAATACCTTTTCTGTGGGATTTATCCCTTTAGGTAAAAATCTACTACCCCTTGATGGCTTCTCTGTACTTTTTCTTTTTGATATGCAGTGGCAATATTGAAAGCAGAATTTCATGATTGTTTTGTTTCCCATATATACACCTTTTTATCCTACTTTAAACTCAAGTTTCTCTTACCAGCTTGGAAGCCTGCCTGCCCTCTGTTTCTAAACTTTCTATTTACATTCAACTGACTCTCCCCCACCTATGTTACTTTTTTGATCTTTTGGGGAGAGAAAAATATCACTGAGCTGTCACTTTCAACACAATTTCTGTACATGAGTAAAATTTATATTGATCAAAGTGACATGTTTGCAGACCCAAATAAACTGAAACATCCATATAATTTATGGCTTGTTATGTTTGGTGATAAACAGACATTTTAATTGAGTTTGAAGTTAAAGAGTTTAAAAACTTCTGCCTGAATTTTATCACCCACAACAAGCAGAGCCTTGGATGAAGGAAAAGATAAATAGCAGAATGAATCCTCTGTATACACATGGATAAAGGATGCAGGTATTCACACCATCTATGTGAGAAGGGGTCATGAAATAAAATACCAAGTAGGTACCATCAACTCATAAAAGACATCTGTAGAAATCCAGTCTGTAAGGAAAGCATAATTTTCCTTCCCTGAGCCAAAACTCTTAGACTCTTAAAGTCACAGGTATATTAGTAATGGGAAATGAGGAGTAATTCCCACAAATATAAAGCTTTACTATAGCACCTGCTCATGGAATAATTTGTCTAATTCTATACCTTTGGAATGACCTCATCTGATGTATCGCTACAGCATAGAATCGTGGGCTGGGGCAGAACACTGGAACAAACCTAGAGTCCGTGCTTCTCAAGAGCTCTTTTGGCTTCTGGCTGCAGAGTGAACTACATTAGAGACTAGGGCAGCAGATGGCCCTTATTATTATTTTGTTTGCACCTTACATCTTCATGTGTTACACAGAAAGCCTGAAGTTTAGTTAGTGTGACTTTTAAAATTTAAATGTAGAACCTTCTGCAGAAATGTAAACATTATGCTGTTTGGAGAGGCAAATGTGGGCATAAAAATGTTTATGGTTCATAGATTCATTGCAGATATTAAAACAACAAGCACAACCTTTTCACCAAATACTGGTGTGGTAGTTTGCTAGCCATAACAAAGTACCAGAGATTGGGTGACTTAAAGAACAGAGCTTATTTCTTGTGGTTCTGAAGGCTAGAAATCCTACATCAAGATGTCAGCAGTTTGGTTTCTTTTGTAGATGGTTGCCTTGCATTGTACTATATTTGCATGTTGACAGCTGGTAACTACACTCATTGCAGTGGGTATTTAATAATGTATATAACCATCAAATCACGATGTTACACACCTGAAGCCAAAATAATTTTGCATATGAACTACATTTCAAAAACAAAAAAATTCCCTTCTTAGACAAACATGGGTCCAGTTGGATTAGGGTCCACCCTAAAGGTTCTGTTTTAATTTAATTGCCTCTTTAGAGGACTTGTCTCCAAATATAGTCATATTCTGAGACACGGGAGCTTCAGGCTTCAGCATATGAATTTTAGAAGTACACAATTCAGTCCATGAAATCTGGACTCTAGAAATGAAAGCTCACAACAAGGTAAATTATGGATAAATAAAATAAACATCAGTTTTCTGCAGAAAGTTTGACATCTTGGAAATTGTTACCAAAGAGAATGTTTACTACATTTTCAAAAAGTGGTTGATGAGTTATTTGAAGAAAAGGACAAGCCAATGCAGAGATGTATTTATTTTTTAGCTATGTGGAAAGTTTGGAAGCCCATCTACAAGTTGGATGTCAGAGGAAACAATCATATTCTCATTATTGTTTAGTGTCACTATAATGATGTTTCATGCTTACATACAATATTTTCCAGTTTCAAAGTACATTTGCATTCATAGTTTAATTTCAGCACTGAAATAGCCAAGTGAGTTCTGACATTGATATGTGAGTTTTTGTGTTGGGAGAACCAGACTGTTAGAGACGTAGAGTAAGGAGAGTTCCCCTTAGAAGACATTCTAGGTCTTACTCTGGCTGCCATTTTGCTGGTTGGACTCTTTTCATTGGCATCAGTGACTCTTTCCTCTGTGTCAATTTTTGTAAAGTGGACATAAAATTATTCCATAAATTAGAAAAATTATACTGATGCTATGCTTAAGAGACAACAGTGTGTGTTATGAAAGCAGTTCTCTAAATTATTGGGTATGAGTTATAAACTTAGTTTCTGAAAGTATTCATGGGATTACTCTTATAACATCATCTGGGAATTCCATTATATTCTTGATACTAGTTTGATGCCAGGATTTCTAATTCTGCCTGCTACTTTTAATCTAAGTTATACAAAAAGGGACCTACAGAGAAGAACACTGTACTGGATTTACCTACCCACTAGGCTGTATAGGGGCCAGGAACAGGCTGCCCCAAAATGTACCATTGTGACATGCACATCATTTCAGAGTTGAAAACAATCAAGGCCCAAGAGACCCAGAAAGAAACTTTGATTTCTTCCATCCTCCAACTTTATAAAAAGAATTTAGATGGAGGAATGGCTCCAGGAAGAGAGCTATCACCATAGATAACTATAACACAAAATAACCTAGGGGTGGTACATGTGGAGGGTGTGGCAAAGTCCGTTAAAATTCTACTCTGTGCCCATTATTTCTATGTGGCACAGCAAACATTTGTTTACCAAACATTTACTCTTCCATATTCCTGTGAATTGCTTCCCTTTTCCTTTGAAGTCCCAGGACCCTGCCCCCTTCTCCTTGGTTCAGGATTACATGAATTTCTCATTTTTCCTATCTTTGGAACCCATGTCTATGGATTCCCTGTATATATGTAATTAATGTTTATTTGTTTTGTCCTGTTAATCTGTCTCTTGTCAATTGGATCCTTAGATCACCTAGAGGAACCTTGAGGGATAGAGAAAATTTCTTCCTCTTCAACAGCAGGATAAAGGTATCTTTGACTTCTCTTTTTCAAGCACATGAAGGAGCTAGAAGGGAGATAAGACATAAATTTCTATTAAGTCACACATAATGTATCTGCAAAAATGACTAATTTGTTTTTTATGGAGGAACAGTTAAAAACTCCACAAAAGTCAGTCTGTGCTGGTTTTTCTGCGATGAGGAATGTGCTGCCTCTCATTTTTTTTATGATCAATGTAGAAGGTATTGATGCAGCATTTGAGTTTCTGTGTGAGTTTCAATGAGAGCATTGCTATCTGGCAGTATTGGTATTTGAGAATTCCCCAAAATAAAGAAGGAGTACCCAAAGTATCTACAGCAAATTTTTTTTCTTTTTACATTGCGACCTTCTGAGGACTGATTACAAGCTTGAGCATTTTTTTGACAGCACACAAAGGTCATGGTAGAAAACGCTGAAAAGTTATGATGAAATTACACAGTGAATCCTAATAACAATGGAAACCAACTCCTCAAGAAGGATTAGGAATGACTGGGTCAAAAAGACCATCTTACCAAATGCCTTTTTCTGGATGGGGGAGTAGATCTAAGTGAGAGGGTCCTGTGGATCTGGATAATGTAAACAATCCTAGGGTTTTCTGCAATAGAATTGTCTAAAATTGTACTTTTCACTAATGCTATTCTTGTACCCTAGGTAATTATACTCAAAGTGATAATTGTCTTTTTATGGAATGATAATTACCAATCAGAGAAACAAAATATCAATGTTGTAAGGGCCATAACACATAGAAAATTTATTTATTTTCAGATGGAAAAAGTTCTGTGCTGCCTTAACATATTCTTTATATGCCCTTGCAGAGAGCAAAAACAGGAATCTACCATCATCTCTCCTCATTCTTTCTCATGAGAAGTAACCATGTTAAAAGTTTGTAAAAGTACATGTCATTATATGTAATCTGAATAATACCTCATTGTTGTCCTGTCTTTATATGACCAAGTTATAATCAAAGATTTATCAACCTATCATGAAATAAAAATTAAAAATAATTCAACATTTTGTTTTAGTCTTTCATGAAAATAGCAAGTGCCATTTATAAAATAAATCAAAATATCTTAACAGTTTCCCATCCTAATGCGTGTTTCCTAAAAGCAGACCTAAGCTGGGTTGCTTGCATCTCTCATGTTACCTCTTTAACTCGGCTGTTTGCTGGTGTGGCAACAGTTTTTCTGTTTTCATTCAGTTTTTTCTGTTGTTTTGTTACTGGAGTTCTGTGACTCCAAGGAGACTCAGGAAGCTGACCAAGCGTGCATGAATCTTTCTTCATGGTGGGGGTGGAGAGGTATAAGTACCCCAAATTTGACGTAATCTTTCAAGTTTGCCTCTTTGTCTTGTGTGTGCACATAGAGATGCACATGATATATCATGTCTACCTTTAAATTATAGCTCTAACTTTGGACATTCACATTTTATTTACATCAAAAGTATACTGTGGAAATGAGGTTCTTGGTTTAAGAAATAAGTAATAACTTACTTACTGAGGGAAAACTGCCTGCCTTATATTCTACATGATTTTTTTCTAAAAGAAAAAAGAACAACTTAAATTTTCAGTAATCTCTGGATCAGAAATGAAAGCATTTACATACAAAGCAAGATATTTAAATGAAAAAACTCTTTGGGTATATTGTTCAGCTGATAAAACAAGTTTCTGATCAATAAACAGAAAACAGAAGTTGGAAGTGAGCCAGATGTGGGATTTGTGGGGCATAAAAGTCAAAGCCGTTTTGTTAGTAATAGAAGGTTGGGAAAAAAACAAAACAAAACAAGTTCTTTGTAGTTCAAGTGCTCGGTTTTCTGGTTTGTTTAATTTTTGAAGTTGACACATCACACATTGTTGAGCTGACGTATTGAATGAACATGAGTGTAGGGTAGAAACTACTAACAAGCCAAGGGCTCTGCCCTCTCTCATGAGTCATCAGCAGCAACAAAGAAATGTGGATAAGCTTGGAAGAATTTCTAAACTTGTCTGAATGTTGTGGACATGTTATGAACGGTGCCATGTCATCTGAGAAACTTGAAACAATGTTATTTTAAAGCAATATGACAAGACTTGTGATAATGCAGACCTATATTCATATTTGGACAAAGTGACATCTTAATGAAACTAAAGGTGTATGTTTCAAACTGTTGAAAAGTTTGAGGTCTCATCACACATAATAGTCATTAAAAGCAGTTTAACTTCTACCCAGGATGAGATCACAGAGTCTAAAATCTTGTAACACTTCTGGTAGAGAATCATGGGAAGAATCCAAGTTGTACCCCTCAGTGTAACATTTGAGGTCTCTGGAATATAATTTAGATAAACTGTGGTTTACTTAAGCCTGTCTTCATAGGTAGAAGGAAGGAGAGAGGATGGGAAGGCAAAGAAAGAAAAAGGAAGGGAAAAGAGAAGTTTCCAAAGAAACTTTAACTGAGCCTAATGAAATGGATTGCTTAGCGTTACAGCCCGAAACAGTAAGTGCTCTTCACCAGGAGGTGAATGGAGACCCAGACTAACTGAGTGAATTACCATGAAATTTTCTTTGTTATGTTTGCAATAATTTAAGGAAGAAATTTAATATTTTGTCTCATCTGCAATTGTCTTTGCTTTAGAGTTCCTTCTGCTCCTGGATCATATTGTTCATTTTTGGTATCTGACTTTCATAAAAACACAGAAGGTGTGTCTTAGAAGAGCTCTTCAAGATCATCAAGTTTAATTGTTGAATGAAGACAAAGTAGTCACTGAATTGAATCCTGGTAGGAACTACTATTCACAGTGTCTGAATAGAGGTAGCCAAGAAGCCAACTCCAGAGAGGCTTATGTAACTGTTTTTATAGAGGGTTAAAGCAATGTAAAAGATAATTTACTAAAGAATAGGATAGACTGCCCTAACATGATTAACAACTCCTGGAGCTCAGATTTTAAAACTTGCATTAAAATCTCTGTTAACCCTTTTTTTTTTCTTTGGGTTGAGATTATTTTTATTGTCTTTTTTTTAAAATAAAGACAGAGATTCAAGTTTCAGGAGACCATTAAAAAAACCCAGTCTAAGCATTTTTCTATTGCTCTTTTTTCTTTTTTTTTAAATTTTGTTAGCATTAATCTACAATTACATGAAAAACATTATGCTTACTAGGCTTTCCCCTACCCCAAGTCCCCCCTACAAACCCAATTACAGTCACTGTCCTTCAGCATAGTAACATGTTGTAGAATCACTACTTGTCTTCTCTGTGTTGCACAGCCCTCCCCTTTCCCCCACCCCCCACATTATACATGCTAATCATAATACCACCTTTCTTATTTCCCACCCTTATCCCTCCCTACCCTCTTATTCTCCCTAGTCTCTTTTCCTTTGGTAACTGTTAGTCCATTCTTGGGTTCTGTGATTCTGCTGCTGTTTTATTCCTTCAGTTTTTCCTTTGTTCTTATACTTCACAGATGAGTGAAATCATTTGGTATTTGTCTTTCTCTGCTTGTCTTATTTCACTGAGCATAATACCCTCTAGCTCCATCTATGTTGTTGCAAATTATAGGATTTGTTTTCTTCTTATGGCTGAGTAATATTCCATTGTGTATATGTACCACATCTTCTTTATCCATTCATCTACTGATGGACACTTAGGTTGCTTCCATTTTGAATTTACTTTTGTGTATAGGGTTAGACAGTGATCCAGTTTCATTCTCTTACATGTAGCTGTCCAGTTTTACCAGCACCATCTGTTGAAGGGACTGTCATTTCCCCATTGTATGTCCATGGCTCCTTTATCGAATATTAATTGACCATATATGTTTGGGTTAATGTCTGGAGTCTCTAATCTGTTCCACTGGTCTGTGGATCTGTTCATGTGCCAGTACCAAATTGTCTTGATTATTAAGTCTTTGTAGTAGAGCTTGAAGTTGGGGAGTGAGATCACCCCCACTTAATTCTTCTTTCTCAGGATTGCTTTGGCTATCTGGGGTCTTTGGTGTTTCCATATGAATTTTTGAACTATTTGTTCTAGTTCATTGAAGAATGTTGTTGGTAATTTGACAGGGATTGCATCAAATCTGTATATTGCTTTGGGCAAGATGGCCATTTTGATGATATTAATTCTTCCTAGCAAAGAGCATGGGATGAGTTTCCATTTGTTAGTGTCCTCTTTAATTTCTCTTAAGAGTATCTTATAGTTTTCAGGGTATAGGTCTTTCATTTTTTTGGTTAGGTTTATTCCTAGGTACTTTATTCTTTTTGATGCAATTGTGAATGGAATTGTTTTCCTGATTTCTCTTTCTATTGTCTCATTGTTAGTGTATAGGAAAGCCACAAATTTCTGTGTGTTAATTTTGTATCCTGCAACTTTGCTGTATTCCAATATCAGTTCTAGTAGTTTTGGAGTGGAGTCTTTAGGTTTTTCTTATGTACAATATCATGTCATCTGCAAATAGTGACATTTTAACTTCTTCTTTACCAATCTGGATTCCTTGTATTTCTTTGTTTTGTCTAATTGCCATGGCTAGGACCTCCAGTACTATGTTGAATAACAGTGGGGAGAGTGGGCATCCCTGTCTTGTTTCCGATTGCAGAGGAAAAGCTTTCAGCTTTTCGCTGTTCAGTATGATGTTGGCTGTGGGTTTATCGTATATCATATATGGCCTTTATTATGTTGAGGTACTTGCCCTCTATTCCCATTTTGCTGAGAGTTTTTATCATGAATGGATGTTGAATTTTGTCGAATGCTTTTTCAGCATCTATGGAGATGATCATGTGGTTTTGTCTTTCTTTTTGTTGATGTGGTGGATGATGATGGATTTTTGAATGTTGTACCATCCTTGCATCCCTGGGGTGAATCCCACTTGGTCCTGGTGTATGATCCTTCTAATGTATTTTTGAATTCAGTTTGCTAATGTTTTACTGAGTATTTTTGTATCTACATTCATCAGGGATATTGGTCTGTAATTTTCTTTTTTAGTGGGGTCTTTGCCTGGTTTTGGAATTAGGGTGATGTTGGCTTCATAAAATGAGTTTGGGAGTATTTCATCCTCTTCTATTTTTTGGAAAACTTTAAGGAGAATGGGTATTATATCTTCTCTGTATGTCAGATAGAATTCTGAGGTAAATCCTTCTGGCCCGGGGTTTTTTTTCTTGGGTAGTTTTTTGATTACCGCTTCAATTTCTTTGCTGGTAATTGGTTTGTTTAGATTTTGTGTTTCTTCTTTGGTCAGTCTTGGAAGGTTGTATTTTTCTGGGAAGCTGTCCATTTCTCCTAGGTTTCCCAGCTTGTTAGCATATAGGTATTCATAGTAGTCTCTAATAATTCTTTGTATTTCTGTGAGGTCCGTCGTGATGCTTCCTCTCTCGTTTCTGGTTCTGTTGATTTGTGTTGACTCTCTTTTCCTCTTAATAAGTCTGGCTAGAGGCTTCTTTATTTTGTTTGTTTTCTCAAAGAACCAGCTCCTGGTTTCCTTGATTTTTGCTTTTTGTTTTATTCTTCTCAATTTTGTTTTTTCTTCTCTGTTGTTTATTATGTCCCTCCTTGTGCTGACTTTAGGCCTCATTTGTTCTTCTTTTTCCAATTTTGATAATTGTGATGTTAGACTATTCATTTGGGTTTGTTCTTACTTCTTTAAATATGCCTGGATTGCTATATACTTTCCTCTTAAGACTGCTTTTGCTGCATCCCACAGAAGTTGGGGCTTTGTGTTGTTGTTGTCATTTATTTCCATATATTGCTGGATCTCCTTTTTAAGTTGGTCATTTATCCGTTGACTATTTAGAAGCGTGTTGTTAAGCCTCCACGTGTTTGTGAGCCTTTTTGCTTTCTTGGTACAATTTGTTTCTAGTTTTATACCTTTGTGGTCTGAAAAGTTGGTTGGTAGAATTTCAAACTTTTTCAATTTACTAAGGCTGTTTTTGTGGCCTAGTATGTGGTCTATTCTGGAGAATGTTCCATGTGCACTTGAGAAGAATGTGTATCCTATTGCTTTTGGGTGTAGAGTTCTATAGATGTCTATTAGGTCCATCTGTTCTAGTGTGTTGTTCAGTGCCTCTGTGTCCTTACTTATTTTCTGTCTGGTGGATCTGTCCTTTGGAGTGAATGGTATGTTGAAGTCTCCTAAAATGAATGCATTGCATTCTATTTCCTCCTTTAGTTCTGTTAGTGTTTGTTTCACATATGCTGGTGCTCCTGTGTTGGGTGCATATATATTGACAATGGTTAGATTCTCTTGTTGGACTGAGCCCTTTATCATTATGTAATGTCCTTCTTTATCTCTTGTTATTTTCTTTATTTTGAAGTCAATTTTGTCTGATACTAGTACTGCAACACCTATTTTTTTCTCCCTATTGTTTGCATGAAATATCTTTTTGCATCCCTTGACTTTTAGTCTGTGCATGTCTTTGGGTTTGAGGTGAGTCTCCTGTAAGCAGCATATAGATGGGTCTTGTTTTTTTATCCATTCAGTGACTCTATGTCTTTTGATTGGTGCATTGAGTCCATTTATATTTAGGGTGATTATCGATAGGTATGTACTTATTGCCATTTCAGGCTTTAGATTCATGGTTACCAAAGGTTCCAGGTTACTTTCCTTACTATCTAAGAGTCTAACTTAACTCACTTGGTATGCTGTTACAAACACAATCTAAAGGCTCTTTTCTGTTTCTCCTCCTTTTTTTCCTCCTTCATTCTTTATATATTAGGTATCAAATTCTGTACTTTTTTTCTATACCTTGATTGACTTTGGGGATAGTCAATTTAATTTTGTATTTGCCTCACAATCAGCTGCTCCATCCTCTCTACCATGGTTTTACCAGCTCTGGTGACAGCTATCCAAACCTAGGAACACTTCCATCCATAGCAGTCCCTCCAAAATAGACTGCAGAGATGGTTTGCGGGAGGTAAACTCTCTCAGCTTTTGCTTATCTGGAAATTGTTTAATCCCTCCTTCAAATTTAAATGATAATCTCACCGGATAAAGTAATCTTGGTTCCAGGCCCTTCTGCTTCATGGCATTAAATACATCATGCCACTCCCTTCTGGCCTGTAAGGTTTCTGCTGAGATGTTAGCCTGATGGGCTTTCCTTTGTATGTGATCTTATTTCTGCCTCTGGCTGCTTTTAACAGTTTGTCCTTATCTGTGATCTTTCCCATTTTAATTACTATGTGTCTTGATGTTGTCTTCCTTGGGTCCCTTGTGTTAGGAGATCTGTGGATCTCCATGGCCTGAGAGACTATCTCCTTCCCAAAATTGGGGAAGTTTTCAGCAACTACCTCCTCAAAGACACTTTCTATCCCTTTCTCTCTCTCTTCTTCTTCTGGTATCCCTATAATGCGAATATTGTTCCACTTGGATTGGTCACACAGTTCTCTCAATATTCTTTCATTTTTAGAGATCCTTTTTTCTCTCTGTGCCTCAGCTTCTTTGTATTCCTCTTCTCTAGTTTCTATTTCATTTATTGTCTCCTCCACCATATCCAACCTGCTTTTAACACCCTCCATCATGTTCTTCAACGATTGGATCTCTGACCTGAATTCATTCCTGAGTTCTCAGATGTCTTTCCATACCTCCATTAGAATGTTGATGATTTTTATTTTGAACTCCCTTTCAGGAAGAGTCACGAGGTCCATATCATTTAAATCTTTCTTGGGAATTGTATTAACAATTTTACTCTGGACAAGTTTCCTTTGGCATTTCATGTTTGTATATGGCACCCTCTAGTGTCCATAAGCTGTAGTCTTTGGAGCTGCTCAGCCCCTGAAGCAATGTCGGGGGTCGCAGGGGAGTGGTACTGGTGCCTGGGTGGAGAAAAGAGCTGTTCCCCACCTCCCAGCTTCTGTGCCTGTCTCCACTGACTGAGCCAGTGGGCTGGACACACAGGTGTAAGTTTTTGTCCCAGAGCAGCCAGATATGGATCCCTGCTTTCCACAAACAGCCGGAAT